>NC_080693.1:59029516-59335193 GCF_030445035.2 Dasypus novemcinctus
CTTGTCTGGCAGACTTCCGGGTAGAATTCCTGAGGCACGGTGGGAGCTACAGTGGCCTGTAAGGGGCTCCTCCCCTGGAGAGCCCCTCCCTTCCCTGCAGCCCTGGTCTCTGGGCTTGAGGAAGTTGTCCTGAGGTGACCCTGAGAAGGTCCAGCTGCTGTAGCCAGCCCCTGGGTCAGGCTTGGCCGCTCTGGCAACCCCTTGTGACTGGGACCCGCCCCCCCGGCCTCAGCTAATCCGGCGAGCAGGCTAGGTGCCAGGCCTGGCAGAAGGAGGTGAGTAGAAAGGCCGCGTCCACCTCCGGCCTGGAATCTGCTGGGAATTTACCTTGACGGCTTCCTGCAGCCCGGGCAGGTGCAGGCTGCAGACCGTGCTGCTTCTCAGCTGCAGTGGAGGAGGCAGAGCCCAGGGGACCCTGCCGCCTGCCAGCTGCCGTGGTCCCCAGGGCAGTCCTCATCACCCGCGGCTCCGAGAGCATCGAGCTGCCTGGGGCCTGCGGTGTGACGGGCCACCGATGCCCAGGGCCTCTTCCGAGGTCTGGGTGCCAGGCCTCCAGCCTGGGGAGAGAGTTAAGAGATCAGAAGGAGTTGCCTATTGAGCATGTCCAGGGCTAGGCTGCACCAAGACAGGAGCTGTCTGCTCACAGCCTGAGGCATCGGGCAGTGGACAAAGCCCTTTCACGTCAATTAGCTGATGGGCTTCTCTGTGAGAGAGGGGTCATTGGGGCGGGGGAACTGAGGCCCAGAGGGGGACTCACCCGAAGGTACAGGGGAGAGAGACACAGGCTGGACTCAGCTGAGCTGGCAGTGGTGGAACGTAGCCCCCCCCACAGCCCTTAGTTCTCTGCCCCCTCCCTTCTCATGCTGGCCCCTGGACCTGGGCCCCAGGGCCCCTCAGAGGTGGCGGCTGGTTGTCCCGAGTTGGGTGCTGGAGATGGATACAGCTGGCTGTCTGTGGTGGTGACTTTGTTGCCCGCTGCCTGCGAGGCTTTTGGGGATGGCGTGGACAGCCTTGGTAAATGGCTGAGACCTCTGGCTTCTGGGAGAAGAGACAGCAGCTGAGAACGGAGTTTGCAGCAGACAGGGGTCCTCAGAGGCAGCCTGCACAGGGACCCAGGGTAAGACTCCCCAGCTCTGAGGATGGGGGAAGGCTGCTGCCCTCCAAAGAGATGCTCTGCAGAGGCTAGACAGCAGAAGAGACTATCGAGGATAGCGGTGGTGCTGGGGGGAGGAGGTTTGCAGAGGTATGTGAGTTGGCGGCAGAGAGACAGGGGCATTGTTGAGGAGATAGGGGCTGGGGTCTCCCTCAGTCGCTGTCTTTTCAACATTAATTTATTGCTTTTGATTATAAAAATTATACATTAACGAACATTATAGAAACCAGGGGGGAGAAAGACACTGTCAAAAGGTGGCAATTCCTCATAGCCTCTCCAGGCTGAGGGAGTCCCAGG
Source organism: Dasypus novemcinctus (assembly GCF_030445035.2). Taxonomy (NCBI): domain Eukaryota; kingdom Metazoa; phylum Chordata; class Mammalia; order Cingulata; family Dasypodidae; genus Dasypus; species Dasypus novemcinctus. The sequence goes on from NC_080693.1 coordinate 59,030,967, forward strand.
CACCAGGGGATTGGGTCTCTGGCTGTCTCGCGGGCCTGGGGACCCTCTGCTATAAGCCTGCAGCGTATTGACACCCAGCTCCTGGGCCAGCGTGGCTGGGGTGAGCACTGCCACCGGGCCCCAAGGCCCCACGCGGGGGCGCCTGGCCATCCTTGGGCCTTCATTGCAGGGATCCTTGCGGAGGGTGTGGCCAAAGGGTTAGCCTCCCTGTTCACTCAAGGGAAGGAACTGGACCTTAGCAACTGGGGGGCATGATTCCAGTGGGACCCACTTCTCTGGGTGGGGGATCCAGACAAAGCTTTGGCCGGTTCTTGCTCTCCCTGCTCCCCAGGCATCCTGTTGAATGACATCTATGCCGCCTCCAAGTCTGTAGGTGGAGGGCCTCCTGGCGCAGGTCTGAGGAGTCAATATTGGGCCGGTGGCCCCTGCCTCACTACCCCTTCCTGTCCCAGTACCAGATACCACGAGGAGGAGGGAGAGAGGGAGGAGGACAGGCAGGGGAGCCCGAGGCCACTCGGATGGATCTTTTCTTCCATTCTGTCCACAAAAGCAGTTTTCTAACAGCTTCCTGGAGTTCAAGGGTCCCAACAGGGAACTGGGGGGCAAGGTGGGATGGCAGTGGGGGCCATCGGTCCAGGAGCTTGGCCTCATGGCATATTTGGAAAAAGGCTCCCACTACTGAAACACTGATCTGGTCCTGCAGAAAGAAAAGAGGGTCCAGAGAAGTCAGAGAGTGCTCCAGCTTGCCCAGCGGTCAGGGGTCTCTGGCAGAACCTGCTTTCTCATCCTGTGCTTTTGGCAAAACCTCAGCTTAGGGATGTAGGGGGTGTGGGCAGGGGCTGCTTAGGACAGAGGACTCAGGTTTGACTGGGTTGGGGGTTGGGAGAGGTGGAACTAACCTCTAGGGAGTTGAATGCTACAGACTGGAGTCCAGAGATGCAAGGGTTGGGTCATCCTGAGGACTGAGACAGGTCCCCAGCGCCCCCTACCCAAGATCTCCATGTAGGAGGGGCTGCTGGGAAGAGGGGTACTGTCTGGGCTGCTGGGTAAACTTGTGCTCCACCAGGCCCAGTGGAGCCTGCAATTCCATCCCATATGGGTTGAGCTAAGAGGGCCTCTTGCAGCCTGTCGTGAGGCTACGCCTGCCCAAGGGACTTTTTTTTTTTTTTTTTTTGCTGGGCTTCTGGGCAGGGCGTTTAGCTGGAGCTGTTGTTTGGATGGCAGGCACTTTGTTCTTATTTGGATCGGGTTCACCATGGGGTGGTTTGGACAACTGATGATCCAAAGTCCCCCCACTCCCCTCAGAGTCACCATGTGGATCCTCCTTGGTCTCCTTGGTGGTGGAGCTGGGCCCTGTGATCTTGGAGTTGAAAGGAAGCGATGCCTGTATGTGGCAACTGAATCAGGCACTTGCACACTGCCCCTGGGACCAGGCAACACATTCACTGCACCTACCAGCTCAACCTCAGCGCCCGGGGTCACATCCTCCAGCATGTGGCAGAGGTGGGTCTTCTTACTGGCTCCATCCCAATTTTCCAGCCCCTGGAACTCTTCCTCCCCCACCCTCCCAGGCTTGACCCACCTGGGCCAGCCCTCTTACCCACATCAGCCCTGTGATACAGTTTCCCCGCTTCGGTAGCCTTCCTCCCCCAGCTAAGCCCCTCCGCCCCATATACCTAAGGGATGAGCTCTGAGGGCTGGATGGGTGAATACTGCGTGACCCCAAGTCTTGCCACGTGAGGCTGGAGTAGGAGTGAGGATGCAACCGGAGACCCACCCCCGCAGCCGCTCTGCGCCCGCCCTTCTGCTCGCAGACCAACCCACCTGCAAGCTGGACACGGCAGGGCCACCACGGCTTGTGGCGTGCTGCTCCTCGCACCTCTGCGGCCGAAGGGCCTGCCCGCTTCGCCAGGAGGCAAACTTGCTGGCGTGGAGCTCAGGGAATCCCGCCCCGCCGAGGGCCCCCGCGGAGACTGTCCCCGGGGCGAGCGGGAAGAGGCTGGCGCGGCGGCAACGAGCCCACGTGCTCCGTGGCGGGTCAAGGGTCACTGTTCGGCACTGCGTGTCGGTGGGATGGGGTGAGGGCCTCCCGAGACCGGGCGGTGGAGGCCGGCCTGAGCGCGGCGTCAAGCCTCACGGGGCATCTACAGGCGACGCCCAGGAGGGACCTGCGTGGGCCCGAGAGGTTCTGCGGCTCCCGGGGCCGGGCGTCCGGGCCTGCCCCCCGCGCCGGAGCCGGCTCAGCCACGCGGCTGCAGTGACACCCAGTGGCCGCCGCGGGAAGTGCAGAAGCCGCTCGCTCGGCTCCAGGTACTGGGGTCGGCTCCTCTCGAGGTTCCCACTAGCGGTTCCGAGCGGGCACCCCCGAGGCGAGAAGGTCGCGCTCGGCAGACTGTCCCGGGGGCACTTCCCCTTCGCCTCCCCCAGTTTCCTCCCCTGCAGTCCCCGAGCGCCGGGAGATCCTGCACGGCTGCAGTGCCCGGAAGGGCGGGGCGGGGCGGAGCGGCGGCGCTGGGCTGTGACCCCGGCAGGTTTCACTTCTGGATCCCGCTCGGGGTGGCTGGGAGAGTACGGGGGAGGGAGGGGGCACGTGGGCTTGCCGAGGCCCGGCGCCCGGGATGCTCTCTACTCCAGGGGCTCACGCGACCCACGCCCTCCCCCACTTTCCACCCCCTATTCCCCCCAGTTCTACTCGGCTGTCCCCGGAGCTGGGGCCCCTCCCCAGCCGCCGCCGCCTCCGCCGGGGCTGCCGACCCCCGGAGAGGCCCCGAGCGGCGTGGGCGGCGGGAGGAGCGAGCTGTGAAGCCGCAGGCGGGGGGTTAGGCTGCGGGCTGCGGAGACGCCGAGCTGTTTCTCAGAAGTGCAGCTGCCCCTCCCGTCACACCCCCCTCAGCTCCCACCTCGCGTCGCACCCCTCCCCCCCCCCTCGCCCGGCCTTTGCTTTCCTCGCCCTGGCACCCCAACCCGGGAATCTGGTGTCCGGGTCCACGCAGAATCACCTGAGAGAGGGCCGGCAGCTCTGGCCCAGCCTCAGCCCTCGTATTCAGAGGCTCCCACAATTCCACAAGTGGAGGGGGCAGGAGCCTCTCACTTCCCACTCCTCCCCTCCTGTGCGCCACGAGTGGCATTTCATCTAGCAAGACAGAATGGTTTTTAAAAAAAACGACCGCTTGGGGAAACCGTCGCCCACTATCACCCTATCTTCCCACCCAGTGCCTGAGTTTGGTGGGAAGGGGGGGAAGAGGGAACAGAACTTCCTTCCCCCATTCGTGACTCTGGGGTTAGAGGAAAGATTTGACAGCTGGCTGGACAATCGTGTCCCAGCCAGGCTTACAGTCTCAAAGCAACTTCAGAGATCCTTGACTCCAGGGAAAACTAAGGTCCAGAGAAGGAAAGCAAGGCATTTAGTGTCACCCAGGGAGGCTAGGATTGGAACCCAGGAGTCTAAATCCTCAGCTGGGATCTGCACCGTGTTGCCTCTTGCTTACTCAGACTTCAGAGCTTTGCTGGATTCATTGGCTCTGCCTAATTCTCCCCAACACACACACACACACGTGCACACACACACACACACACACTGAGTTACACGGCTCCCTGGGGACCCACTGTGAAGGTCCGTGCCTGAGAGGGAGGTGGAGGTGCTGAGTGTGTCATTCCAGTGGGGGTGGGGTGGGGATTGAACCGGTGGAAGGACAAGCTTGGGGTTGGAGGCGGCACCTGCCCCCCTAGTTCCCATCCACGGGCCGCCCCCAGGGCTGTGGTTTGTTTGACTAGGCAGCTCTTTGGGGGCCAGGGGGCCTAAGGGGGGAGGCGAGGTGATGGGAAAAGTCTGTTCTGGGGCTTCCTGCCCCCTCACTCCTGGGGAAGGGGGGCAGTTCACATCACCCACAGGCCTTCTAGCCTCCATTCTTTCCACTGTGGTGCTCTTTCCTTGAGTATGTGTGTGTTATTCTGGGGGAAGGTCTGTTATTTTGGGGGAAGGGAGGCAGCTGCTTACTTCACAGGTCAAGATGGAGTTAAAAGACAAAACCGCAACAAATGCAACACCCCGTGTCCTTCAGGGACTTTCCATGACACCTTCCTTCCCCCCTTTCCCCCAAGCCAGGGAGCACCTCCCCAGAGGGCCTCCCCAGCCCAGGTGCAGTGGCTTTTGGCTTTTATGCAAACAACTGTCTGACCCGGGAATGTGTCCTGCTCGAGCACCCCTCAGGCCAGCCCTCAGCCGTTTGGGAGCTTTATCCTCCACTCTTCCTCAGACTCTGGACTCCAGGAGGAATGAGGGCAGGGAGATAGGTCTTTTTCTTCCTGCCTGTCCTCTGGTGGCACCCCAGCCTGTGTGGACGGCCTGGTGTGTTGAATGATGGGGTAGCCGAGAAGAAGGGTGCAGGCGTGGCCCGGCCTCTGCTGCCAGGCCCACCATTTTCTTAAGCATCACATTAGTTCCCAAGAGTAAGGAAAGGCAACTGCTCTCAGGTGGGAAGGAAATCTACTCAGTCCCAGTCCCAGCACAAGCCAGACACCCAGGCTATCCCCAATTCTCATTGGCAAAGGGGATGAGTGTCTCACTGTCTTCCTCTTTTCTCCCTGAGCTGCTCTACTTTGGGAAGACAGTGGAGATGGGAATGGCCACATACCACTCCATCAAAGGCAGAGAGGCTGCTTTGAATGCATTTCATGTTAAAATACAAAGGCAGGGAGCTGTGCCATTCCTCTCCCCTGCCCTTCACATGGAGAATGGAGAACCTGCTGGAAATCCTCAAATAGTCTGAGTGGCACCAGAGGGAGGTGGATGGGACTGAACGTAGAGCAAGCAAAAACTGCCACCACCTTGGCCCCACACTTGCTCATCCTAAAAGTTCAGAAATGTCTTCCACACAAGAGAAAAGGGTGTGTACTTTGGATGAGGTTGAGAAGGCCAGGTCACCTCTCTTTCCTAATATTTCCTGAGAATAGAATATCTTGAAGGTATCAAGACAGAGAGAAAGTTGCCCAATCCAAATGCCATTCTCATGTAAGTTTTCCTCTCCAACACCCTAGGTTTGGGCCTCCAAGTATCTAAAAACAATATTTAAATGTGACTGAGGTCAAAGACTACAATTTGAGTTTCCCAGTGTGGATATTTATGAGACTCCAGAAATGAAAAAGTCAGGATGTGCCTGACATTCAGAAGCATCAGGTGGGAGGGAAGGCAAAGAAGCAGTGAGCAGTGGCTTGGAGTGGGGAGACGCTGCTTGTGTTGATGCTGCTATGCCCAGGTCCCCAATCTCCTCAGGGCCCCTTAGGGAACCAGGCACCAGTGGAACCACAGCCTCTCGTTAGAGGGCTTGGCAGAATACCAGTGGCAGGCTCTGGAGGTATCAAGAGAGAGGCCTTATTTAGGTGATAATTCCATTTACCTTGATACCGGGACTTTACAAAAAAGCCAGAGGGGCTAAATTAATATTCCCAGGGGCCAAATAAAACTTTTCCATTCTCACAGCAGCAAGGACAAATGATAGGCATTGCACAATGACTAATTTTAAACACACCAGTATTTTTATTTTTCAGTATAAAAATCAAACATGATAAACCTTGAAAACTATCAGCGGGGTTTTTGACAAGAGGATGCATTCATTATGGTTCGGGCAAGGGTTAGCATTGCTACATTTCAGAAGCTGTCTTTCTTTAAGCAGTTTTTTACAGAGGAATGGGGCACCTTACAGTGCTCCAAATTATTGTACTTCAGGTAAAATTCTAGAGGCATCAGAACAGACGGTCATAACTGAGCAGGTAGGGCATTTCTGAGAAACTCAGAGGGACGGAGTGGTGTGGTAAGCACAGGCTGTGTCAGACCGCTTGGCCAGGGCTCCCTCCTTCCCTCCCTCCTGGTGGGAAGGCTGCCTGGAGCTCTGTTCTCAACACCTGCCTTGCCCATTCATTCCCCAGAGAAGGGTCATCAATAGACAACACATGTGGTGGGTATGGCAGCCAGAAATTAAAGCAGCAGCTATGGTTTTTCCAGTAGCCAAAATGATCCCTCACCAAAGCTCAGACTTGAGAAACTGAACATGCAAAACCACAGTCTGGGTGAAGGGATGTCTGCTTTATAAATGACCTGCTAGTTCTTTGCAACCCACAGTAATTTGGTTTCTGTGAACCCACAGAAGTAGGCCCACTGAAAAGGGCCTTGTCTGCAAACTTGGAAAAGTCCTTGTATGATGAGTCACTGGAAATGGGATCAGTCATTTTTAAGAAATGGCTGTCCCATTTTCCTACCATGTTAAAATGTTTTCAGTCTTTCAGGAGACAAAGAAGCAAAGCTGCACTTACATTCAGAATATGAAGCAGGCCCCACAGATGTGTTGATAAGGGCTTGAAAGGGAGAGAGTGGGTGGCATTGTGGGGCTGCTCTTCCAGGTTTTTTGGAGTGGAATTGGTGGCGAGATGGACAGTGAAGACCATTTGAGAAGCTCTAAGTTGTTTGGAGGAACTAAGAGGGTGAGGATGCAAAGCTATTCTACTTCACTGGGTCCAACGACATGAAGTTTCTGTAGCATGTGGTTAACTCACAACATATTCTCTATCCTTATGCATTAAAACAACCTGAAATAAAGGGTGTGCTAGTGATCAGTTGCCTCCATGGGCAACTGAACTGCAATTATGGTTCCAGTGTGGTCTTTGAATATTTTTCATGAATTCAAATACAGGCAGAGCAGAGTGAAAAATCAGTAGCCATCCAACATGGTCCCCCTTCCCCCAAAGAAACATGCCCCCATAGGTAGAATTAGATAAAACCTCATAACACCTGTAGGAGGTAGGTACTGTTATGTCCTTACATTTTTAATCAAAACATTAACATTTCAATTTCAAATAGCAGTTATATTGATATTAATGTCTATAGCAGTACACTCTCCTAACATTTGGAGGATACTTGCAGCCAAGTGCTTCAGAGTACAAAAACCTATTTATCAGAAAATTGGCATGACGGTGCACAGACTGTGTGCAGTTTGCTGAAGTTGGAGGTACGGTCTTGTTACTTGACAAGCTCAATCAAGTTTAAAGCACATACTCCTCTTTAGGCTCTTCTGAGCCCAGTCCTTAAAGCCAGCAGCCCCCAATCCTGGGCTTACTGGCCACTGTCACGACCTTCTACCCTTCAGCTTTGGAGAACAGAGTCCTTTTCCTAGGGTGGGGCCCAGGTCTAGCCTAGTTTTCAGGTTAGAACTGTCCTCTTCAGAGGCACTTAAATTCCCAAATCATTCTGGTTTTCTGAACTCTGCCCAGAGCTTCTGAACTATACTTTTTGTTTGAATACAAAAAATAGCTTCTAATTCTTTAGAAAATAAGAGGCATCATTGTATATTTCTTATCTTCTGCTCCTGATGCTATTGTCTGGACCAAAATTTTCAACACTCTCTTTTCTTTCCTTTTTTTTTTTTTAAAGAATTTATTTATTTATTTTTAAGAGGTACTGGGGATTGAACCCAGGACCTCAAACAAGAAAAGCAGATGCTCAACCACTGAACTACATCCACTCCCCAATGAGAGTTAGTTGTTTTGTTTTTAGGAGGTACCAGGGATCAAACCTGGGACCTTGTACATGGGAAGCAGGCGCTCAACTACTTGAGCTACATCTGCTCCTCTTTTCTCTTGTTGAGCTCACAAGCTCTCAGTCTTTGAGTCCTCAGGGATGTCCAAGCTCTTCCACAAATCTTGAGTGGCCTGGTTTTTATACCTCCACTAGGAACCAAAATACCTCCTTCTCAGTGGGCTACACTCGCAAGTTAGAACTTTAAAGAAACACTTCCATTACAGTCTTACCCCGAAGCCCTGGGTGTATATCAGAGGTACTGCTTTCCCCCTGAAAACATTCTCTCTCACATTCAGCAGGTGAGAGAAAACAGAAGAGGCTGAGAGGAGTAAGAATAGTGATACAGATGCTATTTGGAAAAACTTTGTTAATAACACAGTGTTTCAACTGAGTTAAAAGTTTGTGCTTCTAAACATTTCTCTTTGCAAAAGAAATCTAAGGTCATTTTATATCTGGGCCACTGTCTGTATGGGTCTAGCAAAATGTTAAGCACTGTACTGGAAAGGTGAGAGATTTTGTTACTGACAAAATCAGAAGCTAAGTCAGTAACAGCTCAGAAAGGATAACAGAACATCAGATTTGCTAGCTTATCTTTTTCATGGCAAAATATCTTTCTGGGAGAGTGACTTAAGGATCTAAAGACAGATGGATTTATTAATATCTCGTTTTCTCTCCCTCTTTTATGGTTGTGGTGGCAGAGGCAATAGGGGAGATAACTTCTCTTTAGCTCTCTGCCAATATGAAGTACCTGTGCAATACTTCAAATAGTGAGAAGGAACATTTGGAGAGCCAGTTCTCTTAATTTTCTACCCTCACCCCAAATCTGTCACCTTGTTTATAAGATAATTTTTCAAGGGTTTGACTGCTCCTCAGATTGTGGCCTCCTGGTTGTGTGGTGGGAGGCCTGCCTAACCAGAGGGTTGGTGAGAAAAAAGGAGAAGACCTTCAAGGCTCATGCCCACAGGGGCTCTGGAGGAGAAAGTAAATGAGCTGCTGCCAGAAGCTGCTAAAAGGACTTCACTGCCCAATAGGGATAGCTTCTCATCCTGAACCTGTGCTTCTCTCTAGGTAGCTTGCCTAGATTCCCAAACTCTTCCTCAGCTCCCACTTAGGGGAGGGCATTAAGTATAAGGAATGAGTGCATAAGCAAGTGTTTACTTGGATGGCGGTAAACACTGCACACCACCATGGTTCAACTTCAAGATTTAAGAATGAGGAGTTTCCACATATACTTTTTTTTCCTGGAATTGTTGTGCCCCAATCTAGGCTCAGAATGCTACAAAGTAGGTACAGCCCTTGGTGAATGGTTGCCCACCTAAGAAAACTGACCTTAGAGGAGTGGCAATCATTCAGCAAACTGTGAGAAAAGAGGATTATATTTATGAAAACAGTCCCCAGGCTGGTGGAATGAGCCTGAGTTTCACCATCTTGAGATGCAAAAGCTCATCTTATCAGCAAAGGTTTTCCCACTAATCTGGTGGAAATGCTCCCTTTCCTTCCCTAGCTTTCTCGTCTATAATCCCTGCTTCCAATTTTTCCTTCTCTTGTCCCCCCAAGAGTCAATAGGATGTGTGATATTTCAAGAATATAAGCAGCTCCTCTTTCACAATGGGTGTAAGCAATCTGGCATGGCTTGGAGTCTAGTATTACAGGAACAGTAATATACTGAACACTACAACCAAAATACATCTAGTCCTTTAATTGAAATCTCAAACATGTTGGGACTGTTGTCATGGAATTTCATAAAACCTTTTTTTCCTGAGAAGACGCCATGCTATGAAGAAGGATAAGCCATTTGTGCAGTCTGGGGTGGAACATTTAATTACTGGCAGCACATAAATGAGTTGAGTTTGAGCCTAATGCATAAGCCCTTTAGAAATATCAAGGCAGATACATAAAATGCTAATCTCCCAGGAATTTGGGATTCTTGGCTTTGATAGAAATATTCACAAAGCTGACTCTAATTTGTAAATAGGCTCCATGAACTTGTCCCTGGGAGCAGAAGTTATTTTCCCTAATACAAGTTCTTAGGAAGGAAAAAAAAAAAGGCTTTGGCAGGCACTGCAGGCTGCAGGTACCAATTTGTGTGTCCCCTTTGGGACAAGATCAAAATAACTTCCTGCTGTTTTTTGTTCTTCCTCACCATCTTATCCATACTCACAACTCAGTGGTTAAAGGAAAAACTAAATGCACTACCTTTTCACGCCAAAGAAATAAACATACTCATATGCATACTCTTCTGTTTAATACACATAAATTAAAAGGTTTAAAAGATAACTTGGGGTTACGGCATATTCACATAAATTTAAAGCTGGAAGGGACCTTAGAGATACCTAAATCCAACTCTTATTTTACGTTTGAAGAAACTTAGCTTTAAGAGTTAGGTTGATTTGCCTAAAGTCACACAGCTAATTAGTGACAAATATGAAATTAGGAAGCAGGTTTTGTAACCCCTGCTTTAGTGATAATATTATAATTATCACAGGGCTTCTCCTTGACAGTATATCCCTTATTATTAGTGATAAAGATGACTGATACATCTGCAGAACCAAGATAAGACTTCTGGAATCTTGGAATACTATGGCTCCAATTAAAATGGGGAAAAACCTGCCTGATCAAGAAGAACCCATCAGCAGAGGTGCTTCCCTCCTTACCCCATCACAACGCTCAGCTCTGATTTAGGCAGAACTATTCCTCTCCTATGGGCAGGGGGAGATGAAATCATACTGTTTGGATTATTCAATGTTTAAAAAAAAACAACAGTTGGCAAATTTGCTTTGGTTCTGCAGGTCAGTATTCCATAAAGGAGACCAAGAACTTTTAAGTAGCTCTTTGTAACTCCTGTGATGCTCCTAAACCATGCCCCCTCCCCCCAAGACCTCTGTTCTGCTAATTTTAATCAAAGGAAACAGGTGCTGTTGTCCACAGTGGATGACTTTCGGGAGTTTTGATGACGGTCTATACCACTGGCTCTTCTAGTATAGAATTTCTTCTTTAGACGACTAATTTAAACAGAAGCAGCTTTTAATTGGAGATGGGAGGGCAAAGGGTAGAAGCAGAAGTATCATCAGATGACTGCAGTTTATGCCTGAGCCATTGAAAGGGAATAAAGCTGATGCACGGAGAATGGGGTCTTCGGGTACTAGTAACAGATAACCATTTTTGGTTGCTTTTTTCCTTATTCTGAGACTGTAATTTGGGATAAGGAGATTATATCCTAACCCTTCACACCTTTGTGGTAAGTGCGGAAGGGAAAGGCTTCCCAGTGAGGTCAGCTAGTTGGTTCTTCCTCTCTGTGGATCTGAGCGAGTGACCAAAGGCTTTCCCACATATGGCTGATGTATCTCAGCAAGAACGTCTCATGCGGCACTGCCTGGGGATTGTTCTGATTGGCAACAAACTTCAGTGGATGCCCATTCTAGTGCTGCAAGAGATAATGACCAAATACTTCACTGGCTTTTAAATATTATAAAATTCAAATCCTTGATGGGAAAACAAAGGTTTCATGAAAATAATAACATGATAGATCTGCAAACAATTCTCTGGCTGCCCATGAGAACATGACCCATTGGGACTGAAAATGGTATGGAAAGAAGTTTGAAACTGAGTTTGTTTTGGGAGTGATTTGTTAGGTGGGGATATTCATTTTTAGAAGTGAAGTTGAATCCTTAGGGACCATCTCTGGGACCGGATGGTCACTTTGGCATGGCTCTGTGTTCTCCCCTGGCTATGTGAGATGAGAACTCATACCGATCATGGCTCCGATACCCACACATGTTACACTCAAAAGGGTCACGGAAGCCATGGCAACCCATATGAATAGTGAACATCACATAATCCAGGAAGAGGACACGACAGTGGTCACACCGATACACATCCATCACCTCCCCTTCTTTGTTGATCACTTTGATGGAGTCTCTTGGGCAGATGGGCGGAGGCTTGAGAAGTTCATAAGCACGGGGCACCTCCTTCAAGAGAGGCATCCCATTGCGGGCCCGAGGAGGGACCATGTGATTTTGCTGGTAGATGTGATTTGGGCGCTCCTCGTGGTTGCTGTCAGTGTCCGTGGAGTCGTGGCCACTATTGTTGGGTGAGAGGCCTCTTTCAGAAGGCAGGCTCTTCTCAGACAGGTGGATGCTCTTCTTCTCCAGGTCCTGGAGGGCACCATTTGGCATTTCAGCACGGGTGAGGGCCATGGGATATATGCTACTGATAACTGGAACCATCTCTGAGGTGGGAGCAGGTGGTGTCTGGACTAAGGGGCGCAGGGCTTCGGCACCAAGATAGCTGATGGCATTGTTGATGGCTTGGTCCATCATTCGGGTCTGTATCATCTCACTCTCCTTCTCATACATGTAGCTGGAATTATAGTTGATGTCAAAGCAGTGGCGCTTCTCACCTAGAACAAGTGAAAGAAAGCATTACAAAGGAAACACAAAGATAGAAAGTTCTTAAAAGTTATTTTCTGGAGTTCCTAAGAAGAGAGGAAGGATACATTGCCTGCTCAAGAACACCCAGCCCAAGTAAAATGGTCCAATCAGTGCTGAAGTCTCAAGAAACAATGTTTGGCAGCAACATATCTGGACAGGCAAAAGGGAAAAGGGGGGGCAAAAGGGAGGGTCAGAGATGCCATTAGGTTGAGACCACCATGTGCAGGGTGCCCACGCATCTCTGGGACCGAGAGGGGAACCTAGAGAATGAGAAAAAAAGAAGCCAGGGAACACTAGGACGGGGCTTGGAGGGGTAAAGGAGACACCTCTATGTCCAGGAGCGTGGGTGCCCCTGCAGTCCTATTGTTGATGAACTTCTAAAGCACAGTCAACTCCCAAACTCTTTCTGAGTTTGTTATTTTCTGCTTGTAAATAGCCAGAGGGACAGAAGTGCTACAGAGACTGGGGATGCTCAGCGACTTGCCTCGGCAACTTTTTAAATAGTCACAGAAGTAGAGAAAATAGCCTCCAAAACTCCAGCTTAACCACTTCTGAAACACACCAGTCACCAAATTGCCTGAGATTTAAGTAAAAGAGCTTCAAATGTAGAAAGTTTTAGAAAAGCTTTCTTGATGAGAGACCTTTGTCCCTTTCATAAATTGTGTTACTTTCCACTTGCTTGAAAAATGTGTCATTGATACAAATGTGATCATACATATGTGAGAGAGAGGCCATTAAGACCCATCTCACACTTAACTGAAAAAATTTATTTGTGGTCAGCTCTCCTACATCTCATGTCAAACTGATGATTCATTTTGAAAACAGAGTCTAGCCACCTTCAGGACGTGTGGGTTTTGTGTGTTAGAAAACAGGCTCTCTGGCCACAGGAAAGGCAGAAATGGGGTCTGCAGCGATGGCAGGTGTGCTCAGTGGTGAGTGGCCAGTGGAGGGAAGAGAAAGCGTGGAAGATGCTTCAAGTGTTGGAAGTGAGGCCGTTGCTGACACTTTTCATTCTGTTTGCTGAACCATGGCTTCCTCTTCTGGAACATTTCCTAGGCAGGCTCCAAAATGAGTTCGTTATGGAAAGCAATAAATAAAAACAAGGGGAAAAAAGTATTGGAAGAACCAGTTCCTGTTCTTGAGGTTTCTCTAACCTAGTAGGAGAGAAACTAGACCTGTGGATATGGAACCAGAAAAAAATTACGTTAAAAGTTATGAAAGGGCCACTTTGCTATTTGAAAGCCTTTGATTTGATTCCAAATACCATATCTGAGGCATTTAAACATGGGAGGAACATGTCACCTGTTAAAAGAATTGTAAGGCAACATATAGGTAGGGACAAGAAAATTTGGGATGAATTGTATATTTAAGCATTAAGGGAATACAAAAACTTCTATTTAACTAGAATATAGTTAGGTCACTAGAAAGTAAATTGAGGTAAGAAAATGGAAAGCTGAAGATTAATCTCTGCAGAATTGGTAAAAAGGTTGATTGTAAATCTTTGGAAATGAAGAGAAAAGGTGAAAGCACATCATAGTGTTTGTAACTAGCAGTGCTATTATATGGGTATGACAGTGGTTGAAAGGGAAAGCCTAAGGTCATGTATTTTACTAGAAGGAAAGCTAAAAAATGTAACATGGGACTGTATAGCACAGAGAAACCTCATGTGAAATATGAATACAGGTAATACTGCATATATAAAACTATTTTTCTTTGAAACTGAACAAATGTATGTTGATGTTACAAGATGTTAATATCAGGCAAAAATATAACCAAAGCAAAATATGGACAGTAGTGTATAGTAATATATTAATAATCTTCCATTAAGGGTAAAAAACAAAAGGAAATATACTAAGTGAAAGAAACTAGACAAAAGGTACTACATATTATTTACCTTCATCTATACAAAATATAAATATGAAAAAATTAGAAACAGAATAGCACCTATGTATGACAGGAAGCAAAGAGAGAGAGAGAGAGGTGATTATTAAGGAGTAGAGCTTTTTTCTGTCTTTTTGTTTTTTATTACTATTATTATTTGCATCATGAAAATGCTCTAATATAACAACTGAAGTGATGAATGCACAACTGTGTGATTATACCAAATACTACTGATTGTACACTATGGATGTATTGTATGTTTTATTAATATGTATCAATAAAATTGACTTTTTAAAAAAGGATTGGAAGAACCAGTTTCTGTTAAGTTTCTTCAACTGAGTAGGAAAGAAATGAGACCTATGTATATGGAACCAGAGAAAAATTATGTTAAAAGTTGTGAAAGGCCGTTTTGCTATTTGAAAGCCTTTGATTTGATTCTAAATGCCACATCTGAGGCATTTAAACAGGGGAGGAACATGTCACCTGTTAAAAGAATTATAAGGTAACATATAGGTAGGAACAAGAGAGTTTGGTACAAATTATATATTTAAGCATTAAGGGAATGCAAAAACTTCAGGAGTATTTGGAGAAGGAAAGCATTCTTGGAAAACCTGAATTTTGAGAAAGATCTTGCCTGACAGGATTTAAATTTTCAGAGAGATGGAGGACAGTGTAATTGAGGAAGGAGCATGAATAAAGGCAGAGGTGGGAAAAACACAGGACATATACAAGGAATAAGTAAGAGAGTCTGGCCTAAGCTACATCAAGAAGCATGAAATAAAGTTTTTCTCAAACTTCACTTATTCCTTCACATTCTGCAATATCCATACACCAGAGTAGTGCACTGGTATAGAACAGAAGCTCTAGAGTCAGATGGACTGGATTTGATGATGGATCTGTCAATTACTAATTGTGTGACCTTGGGCAAGTAACTTAACCTGCCCAGGCCTCCATGTCCCCATCTAAAATGGGATAATCATTTCTACCTCATGGGCTCATTGGAAAGCACTTAGAACAGTGCTTTGCCTACAGAAAGCACTGGTAAATGTTAGGTGGGGTTTTTATGTTTGAATTGGCTCAATTTTTTAGAAAATAATTTTTTTAAGGAAACTTTGTATCAATAACACAAATGGAAAATCAGAATCACTTGCCGTGATAGAAGGTAACTGAAAAAGACATTTAAACAAACAATTCATTAGATTCTGATTAGATACTTCTGTGTGTAAAGAACTTTGAGCCGAAGGAAGATCTCTCTTTCTCTGTTAAAAATGAAATTGGCCAGTGTGAGATGAGAGTTAAAGACAACTAGCATCAAATTAAGTCTAAACCTTCCTCCTTGGTATAATCAGGAAGATGCAAAGAGAACTAAAAGGGAAAAATTCTTACCATGCCAATGAAGGTTTTTAAATGCCCCAACTGGGTGCTTCCTGGCAGTCTGCATCACACATTTTGGGAAACACTGAGAAAAGATAACATATGGTAGGGCAAAATGATGGGCATTCTGGATGACCAGCCATGGTGTTTGGATTTGAACAAACTATGTGCCCTTGAGCAAAAAAGGCTTGTGGTCAAAATGTTATTTTCAGGATATTAGTGTAAGAGCAATGTGCAAAATGGACCAGAACAGTGAGAAATTGGAGCCAGAAAGAATAAAATAACTAATTAGATGAATTTGTGCTACCGTAAGACCAAGTAAATAGTTTCTAGGTGAAACACTCAGAGGAAAATATGCAAAGAAAAACATCCTGCCTTGGCAACCCAATAATAAGCAAGAGAAAAAGGAAGCCTTTTCCAAAGGGATCAATGGTTTTTACTTTCAACTTCCAGCTTGGATCTCTCTCTGTTCAGGGCCATCTGGGAGAATGGGACTGAGAACACGAAAGCAGCTTACATCACAAGCCTTCCGCCCACTCAAAGTGACAAAGAAATGATGAACTTTGGTTTCTTGGCCTTTTCAAGGTTAATGATAATTTCCCAACGAGGCCAGCTCTCTTGAACTCCCCAAATGCCAGGAGTCTCTGGGTATCTTTTTCTCTTTTCACCTTTTGGAGAGGATTTAGAAAGTTTCTGGAGGTGGGGGGAGGGAAAGCACATCACACACACTGCTTTCATCCTTTCTCCCAGTAGCTTACTTTATTTATCTAGGCCTACAATTTCACCATCTATACCATCTGCAGCATATGTCAAAAACAGCTGAATGCTAAAGTTGTAAGAGGAAAAACATTAAGAGGAAAATAAACCTCTGGATGAGTGGAAATATGTGACTGAGTGCTGTGGTTAACATAGACCATCGTTCATTGTTAAGAAGATGGGAAGCCTCAGATCTTCACGTGCACGCAACCTGCAATCATCAGATCCCCTCATCTCCGTTACGGTAACTTGAACCTTGCAGATGATTATCAGTCACCTGTAGACACGATGACTCAATGTGTATGAAACTCAGCAGGGGTAAGGTACAGTAATTGAAAAGCCAAAAGCTCACGTTTCTTTAGTGACACACTCATAAAAAAGGTTAGTCTAACCACAAGAGGGTAACTGCTTCCAAACCCGCACGGAGCCTCTAGTCCAGCTTCTAGTCAGAATCATATCACACCTTTGAATGATTCATGATACCAGCTTCAGGATGAATTAGAGGTTTTCATCCAGTGAAAATTCAAATGGCAACAGCAAGTCCTAAATTTAGAAACCAAGGCTGCCTGGTTGGGTCATTCTCTACCTGTTATTCTTTTTAAAAATGTCAATCCCTGTTATCTAGGTTTTGGTAATTCTAAACTGAGCAGCTGCCCTACCTGAATTGCTACCACATGATGAGGACATATGATTGTTGGCTTCTAATTGCCAAAATGGATATTCAGAATCATAGACTAGAGATAAAAGGGACCTTAACGAAGCATGTGGAATCAGGCCTCTTATTCAGGGTCAAGGTGACAAGATCCAATACCCTAATCTGTTCACTTTTGGTCTTCATACTTCATAGTATCTACCACCGTACCTTATAAATAGGAAGTCTAGTAATAATAGCTGCTATTTTCTGAGCTCTCACCATATGCCCAGTATTGACCCAGGTACTTCATATATCTCATTTTATCTTCACATCAGCCCTAAAAGGGGTGAATTATCATCTCTTAGTCACATGAAGAATCTAGGGCACAAACACGTCGATCATCTTTCTAAAATCATCTAGTTGGCAAATGGAAAACCAGGATGGAATCCAAGAGCCCATACATCTCAGAAAATGCTGGAGTGTTCACTGCCATTTCCCTGTTGCTACCCTGCCCAGGGCAGCAAAGTCTCACCAATGGCGGTGACTGCAGATTCTCTGCAGGGGGTTCCCATAAGCAATGCAAGAAGAGGCTTAATGGCAGCAACTGAGCTTTGGTCCAAATGCACCAGTACACGCATTCAAGAGAAAGTTATGATGTGCAGAGCTGTTGCGAGGTCTATCGAGTACCTGGTACACATAAGTGCTCAATAAGTGACAGATCTATTATTGTTTTGTTAAATACGTAGCACCATGTTGCCACATTTGGTACTTTGAGAAGTGCAAACATAAGCTTGCAGTCCAAAAGGGGAGATGCAACATTTGCACAATTTCAGTACAAATCAGCATCCCTCAGTGCTATGTGGTAGAACAAAAGGATACAGTAGCCAAGAAAAGGGAGGGAGGAAAAACATGGGACACTTTTCAAATATGCTACACATAATACCGGGCAGATATTAATCTATTTTTTTTTTAGTTTTTTAATTTATTTTTTGTCTTTATTTTTTTTTAATGTTACATTAAAAAAATATGAGGTCCCCATATACCCCCCACCCCCCCTCACCTCACTCCTCCCCCCTAATCTATTCTTTTCTTTAAAATCTCCTTATAATCTGATGTTGTGGTGGGTACAAATACATAACAAAAAGCAAACTATTCAACATGCCAGGAGTGCAGAGGGACAGCAGAAAAGAGAAAAGAACTCAGGGGTGTGAGAATGTGAGCAGTATGTACTGAACAGACCTTTTAAGGGCAGATGTGAGGGAGGGTATTCCAGACAAAGAGAGACAGAAAAAATGATTACATAGAAGTAGAAAAGAACTCATTATGTTTGGTAAGTGATGAATAGTTCATGGCGGCTGAAGCAAGGATTAGGTGGCTGAAATGATAAAATTAGAAAAGGTAAGTTGGAGACTGATGGTGGAAGGCTCAGAAAGCCTAAATAGGTGGTTTGGATTTTATTCCAACAGGGAACCACTGAAAGGTTTTTGAAGAGGGAGGTAAAATGATTAGACCTTTAGAAAAATAACAAGATTCCAGCATTGCAGTAACCATCATGGGATAATACATAGTATTCTGGTTTTAAGTCTTTAAAAGTTTCTTCAAGTCACTTAAGTGCTTTTGCAGCTACCTTGCTGCTTTCATACAATTTTCCACATGTATTATCCTTTACCGTTACTGTAAGCACATAGATATGAAAATAAAGGGAAGAATAAATAAGTAAAAGGAACATCTAACCGTTAAGCCTCTGATCTCAATCTAAATGAGACTACAATCACTGACCCTTCTTCCAAGAGGAGGTAAACAGAGGAAGCCAAAGAACAAGAAGCAGGAAGAAGAGAGACCAAGAGTACTGAGGGAACAGTGGTGAGGAAACTGAGCTGGAGACAACATGTGGTTGCTGCAGAAGCCTCTGTCCTCTGTGAGCCACCATGAAGTGCTATTGGGGTGTCATCTGTGCTGATGGAATCGCCAGGGGAAGTCAGTGCTTTCCTTGAGGAAGAATGGCTGCCTTTCCTCAGGGAACTTTTTTTCCACTGAATTTCGATCACCATACTCCTCTCTGTACAAAGCCCACACGTGGTACCTATGAGCACCCTGTTCTGGGTGACTTGGGAGAGGACAGCCCTGCACAGCAGCGCACTGTGGACCTGGTCCTGGCTCGGCCCTGCCACATACCAGCTGTGTCCTTTCATCAGTCTGGTCCCCCTTCCTGCCTCCGTAAAAGGACTTCATTAGGTGGTGTCCAATATCCATCCGCGCTCTAGAATGCTATGACTTGGTAAGGCTTACAGTATTATGGATGTCAGAGCTTTGGGAAAGGGTGGGAGAAGACACTTTTTGCTCTTAACAACAGGTATTAAAACTGCTTCCTGTTATCCTGTTAACCAAAGCAGACAATTTCTCATTGGTTACTCAATGGGAGAACTGAATGTGTTTGCTGAAGTGTCAAAACCTCACTAGCATGTTTATCATGGGTAAGTGAGGTCTTTTTTCATGCTCTCTTCAACATGAAAATGTCCTTTAATAAAGTAATACATAAAGTAAAAAAATAAGGAGATGCTATAGTAACCTCTTGGGTCTGAAAAACACATCTGTCTTTTTTTGGGGTAAGAAGATAAGCAGGAAAAAGAAATATGTGGAAATAGTCATTTTTCTCCTGCCTCCAGGAGAGAAATCTGGTCTCCATTTTGAGCTAAGTATTTGAAGATTAGTTGGAAGTACAGTCAAACAAGCTTATTGCAGGAGAATAAGATTCAGAGACAGGAAAACCCCAAAAAGAGCTAAGATGCCAAAAACAAGTTCTTCTTGTCCTTTGAAAAGAACAACTAAGATGAATGACTCTGATGATGTCAAGATGCTGATTTCTGATTTCCTAATTTACAGAAAATGATAGGAAATTTCTTGGACAATTAGACGAAATGGTTTTATTTTCTCCTACTTGGGCAATTTAATTTTACTCTTAAACAAAAGCATATTTTTGTGGTTCTAAATGCATTTAGACTTAAATCAACCCAGTTCATCTACAGTGGATGAAAAAATCCTTCCTACTGCTAATTACCTCCACCCTACCAGGAATGTAGCAAAGTTGACCTGATGGTATAATTTCACCTTTGTCCTCACAGTTCAAGAGGTCAGGAAAGGCAAGGTTGGTCTGGGTGCTGTGCAACTGTCAGCAAGGATTAAAGGGAATGACTCATTCTTCCTTTACACCGTACCCATTGCCATTTCCCTGGCAGCTGAATCTGTTCAGAAACTGGTGACCCACAGAGGAAATATAGGAGAGACAAGAGGAGCAGAGAGGAGGGAAGGGGAAGGCAGAGAGGACAAAGGGAGGGAAAACATTATCCCCAAATCATTTTTGTCATTTTTGTCCTAGAAACTGAACAATGTCACAGATAACTCCCCCCCAATCCCACCCCCACTTTTCCCCCTTGACAATACTGTTATCTATCACAAAGCTTGATTCAGCTAAATAATTCGGAGGTTTCTTTCATTTTAAAAAATCCCACTAAAACAAAGGTTGAGGATATAAGTTAATTCTAGAAGACTAGAACAAGACTGGTCAAGAACACCATGTATCTGACAGGAGCTCTATAACCTTTTGCATGATGAAAGAATGAAAGAGTGAATGAATGAACAGGTAGGACTAGCCGAAGTAAAACATGAATTTTGAGCTAATGAGATTGCTTTGTTGTCTCTCACATTTAATGGCATCTTCCTCAAAAAACAAACAAACAAACAAAATACTGGAAACATAAATATGCTTTGTAATATAAGCACCATATCTGTACAACCTTGAGAAAAAAGTTAACAGAAGTTACACAGGGGAGCAGATGTGGCTCAGGCCATTGGACATTTGCCTCCTGTGTAGGATGTCCTGAGTTTGGTTCCCGGTGCCTCTTGAAGAAAGGTGAACAAACAATGAGCAGACAAGAGAACCATCTGGGTGAGGGGTGGGGAGTAAATTTTAAAAGAAAAAAACAAATCTTAAAAAAAAAAAAGTTACACATACGGGCTTTATCACAAACCAGTAGCCATAATGGCTGCCTTAGATTTCTTTTCTAATCAATTTCACAGACTTGTAGAATGCTAGAGTAGACCTTCCAGATGTCTTCATCACCTGTTCAGTGTCCTCACTTCAGATAAGTAAAGAGAGGCCCAGAAAGGTTATGAGATTTGCCTTATCGCACACAGTAAAGAAATGGCAGGACTAGAATTGGAACCCCTAATCCAGCAGTCTTCCAATCTAGTGCTTTTTCT
Source organism: Dasypus novemcinctus (assembly GCF_030445035.2). NCBI lineage: Eukaryota > Metazoa > Chordata > Mammalia > Cingulata > Dasypodidae > Dasypus > Dasypus novemcinctus. Next base: position 59,051,872 of record NC_080693.1, read on the forward strand.
AGCTCTATGGCACAATTTGCCAAGAGAATCTCCCCCAGTTATTCTGGGTCCTGAAGCCTTGAGGTTGCTCTTTCAGCTCAAGTCATGAACTAACTCTACTCTCCTGGGCTTCCTGATTCCAGCTGACAGAGTGTATGATGGTTCAGAGGATGAGAGAAATCAGCACCTAGAAAATCAGCATCTCTCATGAGCCTGGAAACGGAGGCATGCAAACTCTCTGGCTGCAATGGTGACAAACATATGGAAAAGATCTCAAGGAAAGAGAGCCTGTGGCAACAGGCAAAGTGGCATGAATCTGGACATATGAAACATGTTGCTTTTTCAAACCCATGAAAATATCAAAGCAAATTTTATTATATGAAGGAGAGCTTTAGCTCAACTATGGGTTTAGGGTCGTTGTAACAGCAAGGTACTTTCTCTGATACTATACTTTAATGCTTGAGACCACAGAGCACGAAACATAACTGGCTTGAAATTAAGGAGCTCTACTTTTTTTTCTTGTCTGCCTCTCTCTATGATCCTTCTCCACATCAGCGTTGGCCTTATCTAGTCAAAACTTTCCCCGAATTAAAATAATGGCATGGGATAATTATCCATTTTTTTTTGGGTACTTAAGTCAGAACCTACTAAGCAAAACTCAAAAGATATATGGTCAATGTTTTAAGAAAATGTCTTAGAATCACAATGGGTCCACTGTGCCTAAATATCATCACTACATGCCCCCCTGACATTTCTTACTGCGGGGAGGGAAGAGAGTAAGGAAGAGGGAATGGGGTCTACATTGAAATGCACTAATGTGTCCAGTATAATTTATTCATAAAGTGATTAAAAGTGTATAAAAACCTTTTGGCTAATCAAAATAAAATAAGTAAGCAGAGATATCAAGTTAGGTAATCCCAGAATATATGGGTTCTTTCAATAGATTGCTGTAATTAACATAGAATGGCGGTATAAAATAATATCCTGGACCAGAATAAAATAAAAGCACTTAATATCTGTAAATCTTTTGAAAAGAATAAACAAAAAAGGACAGAAGTAAGAAACCAACAGCAGCAAGCAGCTTTGGAAAAAAGAGACTGACAAGTTTCTAAAGCATTATTGGTGTTGAGGGAAGTCTATTTTCGTCTGATAACTATTTTTATGCAGTATCACCAACTAACTTTCAATTTACAGCAAAACTGATACATTCAATTCAGCTGCTTATTTCACAAATAAAAATCTATTTTAATTATCACAGTCACATTTATGTAAACATCTGGGAGAGTTCAGCAAATTATCTCAACATTCAGCAGTTCTAACACTTTAATGAACAAAATTATTTCTTAGCCATCTCATCCTACTGTATTTTTTGACAATGTGAAAACCAATGGCATAAAAATTAATTCCAGCAAGGGAAATGATTAAACCAAACCCTGTTATTTAAACCTATGTTTTCCCAACCACTTCCCTTAAAGTTAGTTTTCTATCAAATTAAAAGAAAATACAGCAATACATTTTAGAGCATGAAAAATGTTTGAGCATGCTAACGGAACCAACTTGAAAAATAATTACAAAAGATCACAAAAATGCTATCTCAAACATCTTACTGGTGTAAATTGCATAAATTCTCTCATGCAACATATGTCATTCAGAATAAAGAGGAAGGAACAGCATCTTTTAACACCAACTCCATTTAGAAAATTGAATACCAAATAGTCCCATCATCTGTGGTTAAGATTCTTTAGTTACTATCTCTTATTCAATTTGCTCTAGTTATTGAAATGAACCCATGAAGAATAAAAGTGTACAAGGGGAAACTAATTAACTTATTAAACAGAAGTTAAGCTAAGAAGGGCCTGTATACAAGCATCCTATTGTTATCTCATTCAAACTATCTGCTGACAACATCAGGAAAAAGGTTTGTAGTCTTACCAATGAATTTCTGAGGCATTGAGCTTTTTCGTTTTGCCACATTGCTTGCTAATCTGTCCAGAACGAGAGCTCTTTCAGTTCCCATCTCTGCTTTGATGTGTCTTGCTTCCACACTTGCTGGTTTGGAAAAACAGAAAAAGAAGAGGGAAGAGAGCACGCTGGTAAATGGGGAGAAGAGGAAATAAACTGGAAGGAAGCGTGTCAGAGGAGTGACGCAAACTCTGCTGTTGTTACCTGTTATTGCTGCTAAGATTCTTACCCGGGGTACCTGATGTGGTCAAGTCAAGCCAGCACAGGGGCACATTCAAATCTTGCAGTCTTGTGCTGAGATGGGAAAGCCCAACCCATCCCCAACCAGTACCTTCATTAGCAAGAGGAAGTAGAAAATAAACAGCCTGGACGTGGTTGGTTGCAAAAGGATAGAGAGATGGAGATCTTCTAACCCCTATCAGCCTTCTTTCTGATTCTGAGTAACTCTGCATGTGACACCTGCAGACTGATAGAATTCTTAACAACTTTGAAAAAAAAAAAATGGTGCCCCAGATTTATTGCCCTGTTTATATTAACAGCACTTACCCAGATAGCAAGAAATCTGCTCAGTGATCTGTGCATTGAAATGCTGAGTGGTAGTTTTTTGTTATTGTTTTTCTTAAGCATGCTCCTCTCAGTTCCTATCTTTTAAATTCTATTTTTCTGGGCTCTATTGCATTATATCTGTTTCATATGCTCTTTACATTTCACAATTGTCTTGCTTAAAATTTCCCTGGGTGACACTTCGGTCTTGAAATTAAGGAACAATTTATATAATGCAGCTCTAATTATATTTGTAACGAAAATATGAATAAAAACTGCCTAAGAATATGGGCTAATTGTCAATATACGAATAGAGCTTTGTGTGGTCTAGGCCTGGGGTTCTCAGACCTGGCTGACAATTATAATTACCTGAAGAACATGTAAGAAATACCTGTACCCAGGCTCCAAGTCTCTGGTGTAGGGGCCTAGGCAACAGTATTTTCAAAGCTCCCCAGGTAATTTTAAAAGGCAGCCAGGGCTGAGAACCACTAGAAGAGTGCATAAACAATGTTAACATCTAATCAACTAAAACAGTGTACTGGAATAAATATAGTATAATTGACTCTGGTACAGCAGGCAGTACCAGTACCCAATAAAAGTTCATGCCTAAAGTTTAAATTGATGCTCTAGCTGCACCCAATATAAGGCTTTAAACTTAACATGTGATGCTGCCCTAAGTCAGGGATCAGCAAACCTTTTCTGTAATGGTCCAGATAATAAATATTTTAAGCTTAATGGGACATACACATAGTCTCTGTCCCACATTTCCAGTCCCCCTTCTCCCCACCTTTAAAAGTGCAAAAACCATTCTCAGCTCCACCCCTGAACACAGTCTGCTGACTGCATTTGGCCCCAGGGCCAGTTTGGTGACTCCTGACTGCAAAAAAAAAAACCATATTGTGAAGTTATACACATTTCTCTCTGTTGTATTATATATATTTCGGGAGGTCTAAACTGAAATAAAGTATACATATATTTCTAATGTCTTTAAGGAGGAAGAAATTGAAATTAGTTTAAAGGGACTAGAGTAAAAAGCAAGTACTAATTGCACCCCCCTCCAAATACAAACACAGATTTGGGAACTGTCAGTGCTCTGTAATTGAAGAGTATGATATGTCTGCTGTGTGAGGAAATTCTAATATACAGAAATAATGTCACAAATTCCATGGTCTCTCAGGCATTCAATACCAAAAATGATATGCCCAGGGAGAAGAAAATGCACCATTTCTACAGTAAATAAATATTAGGGAAAGACCTCCAGGGCAAGACTGTTAACTATGACCAGGGTGAGAAAACCAAAGAAATTAGAAAAGAATACAAAGCTTTACATATTTTCCATTTTATTATTGGTGCATGGTTTTTTTTACTCAGTAATAAAATGAAATTTGTCTCCAAAAATGAGTAAGAGGAGAAGATGATGATGGTAATGACCATATTTACTAGAATTTGTGCATTTCTTGTAAAAAATAAGTGTATGTTATAAAAGAAATAACTCAGTCTTTAATCTAAGCTATTAATCATGCTATTTGTATAAATGAAAACAGTGAGGGTCAGAATAAGGGGCCCGGGCAGCTTTTGGATAAAGCACCACGACTTTGGCCCACCAACAGTGATAAATAACCAGTCCTTTTGTGACAGGACCCTACCATTGAGTGCAGTGCAGTGGGTCAAATTCTGTCCAACACAGGGATAAATTTAAATGACCAAACAGGAAACCATTATATATATTATTTCCTTCACACAAACCACCACCAGATGTGGCACTACTCTGAGCCCCAAGAGCAGAGACGTGAAAGGCAAAAGCCTGGGATTCCAAATAAGTTCTGAGGTTTTGTCTTAGACGTTTGGGAGAGACAGTTGAGTGTGTACTTTGACTAAGAAACATTCATTCTGGTTCAATAATTACAAGAGGATTAATTCCAGGTAAAGTTTCCCCCTTAATCCCCTGTACTTATTATCAAAAGGATTTACAGTGAAATGAAAATGAAAGACAGTGTCCTGGGCTTTTTACCTTCTCTCTCCATTTTGCCACTGTTCTCATTAGTCTCCTGAAGTCACTCCTCTACTGGCTCAATCATTACCCAGTGATATGTCCATTCAGGCCCAGGACACATCCCGAGCAAAATGATGTCAGTCTAGTTTTCCCATTTGATCTTCATCAGTCACTGTCTACATTTACCAAAGTCATCATCAATTACCATAAGCAGCTTCCTGAGGACATGCAATCAATATCCTCTATATTTGGGAGGATGCTGAAGTGTGGATACACTGCCCTATATAACGTAATTAGGGCATGTCACTAAATGTCAACTTCAAGATAACATCACCTTTTATTCCTGGCTACACACCAGGCTTGTCTTGACAGTTGTTTCCAGATAAACCTTACTTTGTAAATTGATAAGCAAATGCCTGACATTAAAAAAATAAATTTCCAGAATGTTTATGGATAGACATAAGGTTTAAGGTGGGTGGAGATTTTCCTATTTCCAGGACTCTGGTTAGAATGAAAGAAATCCTCTGAAACTAATCTAGGGGACTCCTGTTTACCCACAGCCTCTCCCAGATCTTTCACTCAAAATATCAACTGCAAGGTTCCAACCCTCAATATACATGTGAATATACTCTAGAGATTACGTTCACCTTTACTGTGTTAGCTGTGTTTCTAGTTGGCAAACTGGCAAAAGCTGAAATATCACCTAACTATGGTGTATGCTCATTTTTATTTCCCAAGCTGCTAGTCTTTTGCCTCAGCTACTATGTTATACCACTAAATGAGAACCCTTAAAACATAAATAAATGCTTTGAAATTAGCCAATCTCTTCGGATTAGGGAGGGATTAGGCAGTACACTGAAAATAAAAATAAAAAAAAAAAAAAGCTTATTGGTTTTTGGACCTCTGCTCCAACTAGGACCCAACTATCTATTTATACAAATAGTCTAGACTTGTTATCTTGACACATCATGTCTCAGAAATGTAAGTGGAGGGAAACCAGTTCGGCAAGATAGTCAGGGAACAAGATAATGGGTTTAAATGACGAAATAGGAAATCCGTTCCTGGGTGGTGTTTGGCGGTTTAATGTTGCAAGGGGTGGGCGTGGGGAATATGGTGACAAGGAACAATTTGTACACTCGGTTCAAGTGTGAGCATAGGAGCAGGACTGTAATTCTGGGTCAATTTCCTTTTATGTCAGTTGCTCACATATAGTGGATATACCAATTTTCATTAACAAAGTGATTTTAAAGACATGTTGAAATAGCATATAATAAAATATAATACAAAATAGCAATTACAGACAAAATTACTATACCTTTATTTCCTGCACAAGCCTTAATATTTTATGGTCTAGCTTTTTAGTTAACTGTTTCCATGATGCAATTTCTATCTCAAAGTGATTGCAGTTTTAACTCTGTAATTGTGGTGATGGTGTTTTTGGTTTTGTTCACATTCCTTCATATCTTGTTAAAGTGTTAAATGGAGCTCAAATAAGAGGCATTGCTTCCTGTCTCTTTTTTGGTGTGGTCAGTCAGTAGCTAATGGAGAGTGGAAGAAGAGGGTGTTATGCAATTAGAATTGTATAACAAGAGATTGTTATCAAAGACTGAGGCAGGTTCTAACAAAAAGTAACACAAAATTGTTGACTTTTTGAGCAGATGTAGAATGAATCCTACCTGTGAGACAGTATCAATTTTTAAAAAGAATAATCAGTTGAGAAAATAGACTTTCAAAATATTTTAACTTTTTTTGGCCTGGTACATTGGTGAAAATATGTTTTTCTGAAACCATCATGTTTATGTTGCCTAACTGAAACAATGAGAATAATGCTGAAAAGTTCTGACTCCTAAATTTACAAAAAGAATAAGTCAATTATTTTAAAAGTCTTGTTATTACTAGAACTCACTGTCACACAAAAATATGTCCTGCTCCAAGTACACATAATTTGTGTGCGGTGAGGCTGAATGAATCTGTCCCAGCTGTTAGTACCTTTCTGGAATAAGGATCAAGCTAATGAGAACATAAAGCCCATTGTCTTCTATATTCCTTCTTCTTTTCCTGTATACTCCATTAAGCCAGCAGGCATAGAAATATCTTGTTGAAGCCACTTGTTGTCTGGTGATAGAAACTTGGATGAAGTAGCAGTACTGCATGTGTCTTAGACCTCTGTATTATATTATAGATCAAATGCCCATTTCCTTGTTGGATGGTGGGTTCTTCAGAGGTAGGTATTTAACCTAAGTCATCTTTACAAACAGTTCTGATGCAAAGCCTGGTACATGGGATGCTCAAATACTGTCTGAGTGAAAAAAAATGATTAGCAAGGCCAGAAGCCCTGTTGCTCTACACCTGCATTCTTTTGAACCTGCATTCATCCATTCTGCTTCTAGAAAGAACTGCTTCTTGATGCAGACAGGTATGTCCCAAGGCTTGGCTCTTCTACTAGGCTGCACTTCAATTTACAATAAGCACTTGAGGAATGAATGCTGAATTCACAGTAGCAATGGAGTACCATTATTTTAAAAACTAGGGATGAGGGGATATAATGTACCATTGATGATACTAGATTGGTCAGGCTCAGGATGAAACACTATGTCTAGACTGGGCCTCTCCCAATTTTAAGAAGGAAAGGGAAATGGTAACCATATAGGGAACAGTGGCAATAATCAAAGGATTGGCTTATGTTATAATTAAAAATTCATTTAATTTTGGGTATATGAGAACTATTTGATGTATAAAAGAATAATATTTATATGTGATTAAACTGTGACTTTCTACATTTTATAAGATGAAACCACCAATATTACATGTTTATTTAAACAAAATTCAGAATTTGCTTAATCATTTATTTTTTTGCTGAGACTTAGAGTATGTGGCAGGCATCCATCAACTCACCATATGATATGCAAATGAACTCAACCTCTGTATTTCAGCATTTCCTGAATTATACCACTGAAGAAAGCTAAAACATTTCTTTTGATAATTTACTAATTTGAAATTCCTAAAATTTAAATTTTAGGGGTGTTTTTTTTTTTTAAAGATTTATTTTATTTATTTATCTCCCCTTCCCCTTTCCCACCCACCCCTGTTGTCTGCTCTCTTATGTCCATTCACTGTGTGTTCTTCTGTGTCTGCTTGCATTCTCAGTGGCACCGGGAATCTGTGTTTCTTTTTCTGTTGCATCATCTTGTTGGGTCAACTCTCCATGTGTGTGGCGCCACTCCTAGGTGGGCTGCACTTTTTTTTTGGCATGGGGCAGCTCTTCTTGCCCGCGGCAGCACTGTGTGTGGGCCAACTCACCATATGGGCCAAGAGGCCTTGGGTTTGAACCCTGGACCTCCTATATGGTAGGTGGATGCCCTATCAGTTGAGTCACATCCAATTCCCGAGGGGGTGTGTGTGATTTTTTGAGCTTAATATTCATAGAACATGGTTTACTGATTTTTTTCCCTCTACTTTCAGTCGACTCAAGATATACACATATGCATGTATGTGTGTTAATTAGTATGTATGCTACTAGGTCTCTTTTCCCAACCAGATCATCTACAACCTTTAAAAAATATAGCTAACCAAGCCAAAAGTAGAAATGACCCAATGCCCATCAACTAATGAATGGATAAACAAAAAGTAGCAGAGCCATACACTGAAATATTATGCAGTCATAAAAAGGAATGAAGTATTGATACATGCTACAACATGGAGGAAACTTGTAAACATTATGCTAAATGAAAGAAGACACAGAAGGCTACATTTGCATGATTCCATTTATGTGGAATGTACAGAAAAAGCAAATCCATAGAGACAGAAAGTAGGTAAGAGGTAGCCAGGTTCTGGGGGCATGGGAGGAATCAGGAGTGACTGCAAATGGCTACAGAGTTTCTTTTTCTTTTTGGAGTGATGAAAATGTTCCAGAATTAGACAGTGGCAATGGTGGCAAAACTTTGTGAATATGCTAAAAACTACCAAATTGCACACTTTTAAAAGGTCAATTTTATGGTATGTTAATTATATTTCAATAAATTAAAAAATATAACTGACATTAAAAAGAAAGTTCTAGTGATTTTTTTAAGCAAGTCAAAGAACTTTGATGAGTCTTAATTTCCTTATCTCCAAAACGAGGTAATATTAGATGTACTCTTGTATCCTACCAGCGTTACACATTAATACCCCATTAGGAATACAATGAATTTTCATAGCTATGGAATTTCTCACAGTATGAGCTTTGCTTACTTGTCTGAAATACAAACATGTAAAGACGCCCATATTCTGTCCTGGGGAAGTGCTGCTTAACTGAGTAACCTTAAGCCTGGCCCTTAAATTGTCAAAACCCAAGTTTTAAGCAGGTCCCCCCCCCCCCTTTTTGAAGTACACACTTCTCTTTAGAAACAAGGAGGAAATCCTACTCCTTGATAAAACCAAAGATGCCATCAGGATAAAAAGCAGAAGCAGTGGCAAACCAACCAAATTCAGTTGGCCAGTTCCTAACACCCTAAAACAGGCTTTATCTAAAACAAAAGTTTCCTCTCACTGGAAACTGGTAATTTAACCACTTATGATTTCTACTCCATTTTTCCTGAGCTTCACATTATTTGTCATACTTTTGTAATCTTTCTGCTTTAAAATGTTCAAACGTTTCAACTACAGCTACTTCAACCAAGCACCAAATCCCAAAAAGATTTTCACCTATTGTAAATAAGCAATTGGTTCAAGTAACCAAATAAAAAATGTCAGACACACCAAACTCTAGAAACAGGCTGATAGTCAACTGAACAGGACAAAAGACAACTGAAGAGATGCAATATAAGAGTTTCAGGGTGTTTCTACAAAAGAATGAAGGCAATAAGACTAAAGTCGATATGCATAAAGGCATCTAGTACTTCAACCAGTTGACACTAGACATCTACTTCAGAACACTGAATAAAATATGAAATTCCCAGGGCCAAATATAAGCATCACAATAAATTATGAGTGGTCAAGGGTGTGACCTTTGGGTCTTCTGCAAAGAATATCCTGGCAGTTTTAATCAATTCTGCCCCATACTCTACCCAGTCTGCTCCACCCCTAATCTTGGCCATTTCTAGTCAATGGTGACACCATTCTTCAAGTTACATCCTACATCAATCTAATAGGAAATCCTGTTGGCTCTACCTTTAAATATATATGTATAATTAGAACACCTCTCATTAGTTATACCACTACCACCTGCTCCAAGACAATCTTTTCTTGCTTGAATTACTGCAATGGCCTCCTAACTAGATTCCCTAATTTCTACCCCTGCCTCAATACCATCTATTCTCAATAGCAACTAGTGATTCTTTTCAAGTGGAAATTGCAATAGTGCCGTCTCTCTGTGTAAAATTCTTAGAGGATTTTACATTTCACTCAGAATAAAAGTCAAATTCTTTATGATGGCCTATAGGACTGATAAGATCTGTTTCCCCCTTTTCTCTCTGGCCTCCTGTCCCATTACTCACTCTGCTCCAGTCATATAAGATTGTTTACATTTTCTGAAGCTCAAGCTCTAGGGCCTTTGCACTTATTCCCTATTAATCTGCAGGGCTCACTTACTTCCTTTAAGTCTGTTAAAATGTTACATCCTTTTTGAAGACTTCCCTGACTCATTCTCACCGCTGCCTGCCGCCCTGACCTGGTACCTGTTTCATTTTTTTCATTTTTCCTGATAGCCCTGCCTACCTGCTGATATTCTATATACTTTACTTAGTTTATAGCCTGCCTTCCTCCATTAAGATATAAATTCCATGAGGGCAGGTTGGTTTGTCTTTTTATTTTCTATTGCATCTCACAGCCTAGAACCATGAGTAGCACACAGTAGATGCACACTGAATGTGTGTAGAGTGAGTGTTGCATGAACTCACCGGTCTCACTCAGGTCAGTGCTCTGAAGAAAAGTACGGCAGCGCTCCTTGTGTTCCTCAAGGGAACTCCTTTGTTTGTAACTTCTTCCACAAAATTCACATTTGTAGGGTTTCTCGACTATAAGAAAAGCACAAGGGGCACTCAGTGACCTTCAGGGATTATAGAATGATAGTGGCTTGGGGCACTGTGAAAACTGATCACTAGGAATGAGACTGCAGAGAGAAGCCAAAGTATTTAGGTATTTAGAATCTACATTACTTTTAAATTTAGTAAGCTGAAATAAGGTTGTGGTCTACAGTTGATTATTATGTCAACGAATTCTTCTAAAGGATAGCCTCCTATACCAGATGAAAGGATTTGGATGGAATGAGTATCATTTAGTATAATGTTTTGGCTCCAGAAAAAATCCTTTTTTCTTCAGGGGGAAAAAACCACACAAACATAGGGCATTTGTATTCTTCAAGTGAGTTAATGTGATATAGAATGAAATAGAAGGGATTCCTTAATTTGTGACATCCATCTGGTTATAAGTAAAGAAACTGCAGTTTGTTGGAGTATAAGCATTCAGTTCGAAATTGACGGATGGCCTTTCGGGAGCATGGACTGACTTGGATAAACTTAGCTGTGTCTCTACCAAGTGGTTAGAGCAAAGTTTGTGCTAAAACAATAAAAACTGAGCTAATTAAATTAAGGCTATTGTTTGAATAACACAAATAAGAATAAACTGCAAAAATGATTTCATCTTCATTCCTAAGATGAAGCAATGGTTTCCTCAAAAGTTCATCCATGCAATTCATATAACCTTTATCCTCCCAACTCCTCCAAATTCCTTACTGCTTGAAATATATAAGCAGTAACTTCACTTGGCTTCATTTTAGCTGTGCAAGGCTGGCCTTTCTGATCTATTGGTACAACATACCCCATGGACTTGTAGTTTCAGGGACTGAGATTTTTATTTTCTAATCCTCTTGCTCTGCTTAAAACAGAGGCTTTGGAATTTAAAGCACTAAAAGAGCCTCATGGAATCCCCAATTAAAATAAATGCAGGTTTGCTAGGACTAAACATTTAAAATTTTCTGCATAAATTGGGGTCTTTTAGAATCTGTGTTAAAAATGACTACTATTATTGGATCTTATTTGAAAAAGGCAGTGGACAGGAACCCTTCTAATTATTTTGGTTCAAACTCAGACTCAATTTGTTACTTTGAAGAATAAGCTGTGAAAGAACTGTCTCTTTACCACATACGATCTGTCAAGGGGGGTTCTATCAGGGCTGACTTGTTTAATTCCCTGGTATTTGAATTGTGAACCAGTTACAAGCTTGGGGCTAGGTTTTAGTCAAAGCAGTATGTATGTGGACTGACATAAGAACAAAGCTTTTTTTTTTCAATTAAAATGTTGTCAGATAACATCAAGAACATGAAGTCCCAAATTTGAAAATAAACTCAGTCTTATTTTTCTAGGAGGGAAATTCTGAATGTTGAAAAAAGAAACCAGTGTTATTATCTTGTTTGGTCAAAATAAAGGGTAAAACCATCAAATGAGCATATAGCTTTTTATATATTTTCACTGCTACTCATCTTTTAAAGGTTACAAATAAATAGAGCGATCAAGAGGAAAGTTAGGTTTAAGAAATTTAGCCCCAGAATGGTCCCCAAATTAATCCCCAAATGATTATTTATACTGTTTAGAGAATTTCCAAAATTCACAAACTGCGCATCATTTGACTTCCCATTCTTTTGAATGAGAAGTTTATTTTTCTTTTTTAAAGGAAAAATAATCTTTTAATAAAGTTTGCCATCAGAGAATACTGATGGTTATCATTTTTTTGGCAAAACTTAAAAAGGCATTTTTTTTGTAGGGCATGCTCTTCCAGTCTGTTGTCTGTTCTCCAGGGGAGCAAGGATGGTAAGAACATGATAGTCCCCAAAGAGCCAGACGGAGAGCAATTAATGCCTTAATGGAACTGTAATTAGCCCTAGAAGTCTCTGCTGTTGTAAGCCTTCAGAACAAGAATGACAGATTAAAACCTTCACTCTTAACTCTTTCTAGTTTCTACAATGGGCTCTCGGGGCATGTATTTCTTAGATATGGAATGCTCATTTCAGTCACTTACCAGAATGTGTCCTGAGATGACCTGTGAGTGCATCTCTTCTCTGGCATGCATAGTTGCAGAGGTGACACTTAAAAGGTTTTTCCCCTGTGTGTAGTTTAATGTGGCGGAGGAGGTTACCTTTCTGAGTAAAAGATGCCCCACACTGATTACACTGGAATGGGCGTTCACCTTTAAAAAGGACAAAAAAGGAGGATTCTGGTCACCAGGCAAGTAGAGAAGCACACATACAGGTGAGACACCTATGGCAAAACTTGTTCTTTAGACCGTTTATAAGGTGGAAGCTGTATGACAAGGCCAGCAAAAGACTTAATGGAATCTACCCTCTAGAAGAGAAAAAGCACCCACTTAGCAAGGCTATTTTAGGTATCATCTTGTCTTGAATCAGCACAAAGAAACCGAACAGCCCTAGAAGTGCCTTATGGGTTTAAGTTTTTACATTATTTTTATATTATGTAGCATATAATCTCTGGAAAAAAGAGCCACAGATGCAAGCCAGAAATGTTTTTTAAAAAAGTGTTTGTATCAAATGTCAGATGGAATCTATGGGGCCCAATGGAATTATTGTGTTTGTATGAATTTCTATAGACTACCTATTTATTGTCTGAAGATAAATTCTTTAAAACTACCAAATGTGAGCCCAATACAGTAAGAGCTCTGTTTTAATTAAACATGTTACGAAAGAAGCAAATCTTACAATTCAACTCCTACTTATTAACAGAAGAAAAAAGATTTGGCTGACTTAGAACACTGTTCTCTACAGTCTTCTTTTACTCAGACCATTTGAAATATGTTTGTCAAATGCATGTGAAGCAAGAATAAAAACCACCAAGTAAACAGAAATGGAGAGAGGCAGAGATATCATCAGAATTATAGCAAAATATCAATGGAAGTAATGAAAATTTCCAAATCCCATCACTTCATTTCTCATGTAGTTGAATTAGGACAGGTTTCAGAAGAATGAAAAAGGAGGCTATTTACCAGTATGACTCCGCTTATGAACCATTAAGACATTGAAGCTAACACAGGATAATCCACACACATCACAGTTCATCTTTCCACTTGCTGGCCTGGTACCATCATACGAGACATGTCTCTCCAACTTAATGTTTTCATATTCACTATATTCTCTAGAATAGCTGTAAGGAATTTCAGGCTCTTCTTCATTTCCTATAGGCTCTGGCTTTAAAACATTCTCATCTCTTTCACTGTATTCATCTTTCACTTTCATTGAATCATCTGCAGGGAAGAAAAGGCAACGGATAAATATCAAATGAAGCAAACCTAACATTGTGCATCTACAAAACAAGAAAACACCATTAGGACAAACTCTCATTATTTGAATTCTGAACCATAGTTAGAGGATAACACACATACTCACACACACAAAAATAGATGACAGTAATGCAGGCTATCCAGAAAGTTAGAAGTAACAGATTTTAGCTATGACGGCTCAAAGCGACCATGAAAAAACATTTTGAACAACTCTTCTCCAGGACTGGGGGAGAAGACAGGTTCTCAGATCTAGTACCTTTTTTGGTGGTTGTAGTTAAACCGGCAGGGTGGTGTGCTCTTAGGTTTAAAGGACCAGTGGCATCCAATTTAAGCCACTAAGGTTGGGAGGTGAAGAGTGTTAACATGGTTTTTCTGATTTTAAGCCATGCTCTGCCTCTTCCCTTTTCCATTTATTTGAACTGCTAAAACTCGTCTTAGCTTCCTAACTCTCTTGGAACTGATAAACACACAACACTGAATATAGAGGAAGCCGAGAGTACTAGTGAAATACTGTTGAGAAAGATAAAAGGAGAAGTAATTCTTTAACATAACCTTCTAAGGTTAACTTTAATTGACACAGGTAAATGAAGCCCAACATATGCGGGGGAAGGGTATCTATTCCAAGTTAGGGAGGGCTAAACTCAAGATCCTAGAATTTTAAGACTGGATAGGAGAAAATGGCCTGGGCCCAAGGGAATTACCTGATCAAGCACTATCTTAAAAAGAGCTGCAACACTCTTAAGCTGAAGAACCCAAGAAATAAGCAAGGCAAATTTATATACTGGACTAACAGAAACTATAATTTTCTTCAAGGTAATAATAATAAACATCTGTAAGGGATCTTTCACATATACAATATGCTGTATATATAGTTTTTCAAACATGCTTAGAAATCAGAAGTTGTACTCCTCCATAAGCATAAGGAATTACAAATCAATGGAATTTTAGACCTAGAAAGAGATTTAGAAATTATCTAATCCAATCCTCTTGTTTTTCAGATAAGGAAATCCAGGAACAGATGTTTTAGATGAGTCCAAGCATGCACAGCCAGTTAATAGCAGAGGTATGACCAGAATGCTGAACTTTACCCTGAACTATCATTTATTGGGGTTTGACCTCACACAGTAGGTATATAAAGTCTAAGTGGCTTCTTACTGTATTCCACAACTTCTCACCAAAGGTGTAGACGGTAAAACCCATCACTCTGTTGTAAGGATATTTATAAAAACTACATCTCTTCCAAAAATGTCAGTAAAGTGCTGCTCCTGTTGCCACATAGGAGGAAGTAACAACTGCAGCTGTGCCTGGCTTGCTACATTCAAGCCAAGTTTCAATTTTCACTTCTATCAAGGTTACCTTTCATCTATATTAACTGTGTTTGCTTAATAGAGCAAGACAGGAGCATAACCACCAACAAAGGTCTTGCTACAGCACTGTCCCACTGCTTCTCACCACAGTTCATGGTTCACAGCCTTTCACTCATTGACTAGCAAAGATGAAGGGCTGTAGGATAACTCCAGTGTATTTCAAATTTGCCCATCCTTTGCACTTGGTTATATATGAACTGACCTCTGATCTCACTTCGTACACGGAAAGAAGCTCATTCTCTGCTTTTCACTGGACAGGTCTTCCATACTGCTTTCAGATGGGATTTGTTTGCGTAAGTGGTTTTTGTTTTCTTAATTTTGTAAAAGAGAAGGATGCACCTGACACTTGAACCCACCTCCCTTCCTCCATCACTCCAGCTGTGGGTGATATCCCACCAAAGCTTGAGTGCTCTTCAGTTTGCATGTAGGCGTTTAAAAGAACCTCAACGGAAAACTTCAGCTACTGAAAACCAAAAACAGTAGATAGAAAGGAGTAGCAGAAAAGGATCCTTTTCATTTTGCTTAGAAATGTTAAAATGAACAGTTTCAGGCCCCTTCAACGTTGGTGAACATTAAATAATACTAATCAATGTACCAAGTCTCTGAAAAACAGAGGACATAATAAAACTGCTGCTTCCTTCAGGATTTTAGCTTTAGTGGGCATGACCTGGAATCCATACTACACTGATCTGGCTCAAGATCAAGAACTTCGCTTCAGACCCTTAGGATTTAGCTATTGAACAAGGAAGACAGCATTTGAGACCCAGGGCCCTAAGAGAAAGCATAAGAGTTACATGGACAGGACGTTAAGGGAGACATTTCCCTTGGACTAACTGGACCAAAGAGTTCCTAGTACACTTGCTGGTTTGCCACTGGCATTCTATCTTAGATTAAGGACCTAGGCCACTTATCACCTCTCTGCATGGTTACTGGGGGTCAGCAATTCATTAGGGTTTTCAGGAAAGATTGTGTGAAAGTAAACAGAGTTGGATATTAGAATAAATTAGAATCTAATGTATGAATGAGATTCTTGAGAAGTTACTGGGCTTAGCACCCCAGCCTCCAAATATAGTCCACCAAAACAACCAGGAAAGACACCAGTCTGCCCTAAATGAAGATTCATTCCATCCCTTGAGAGAAAGAATTATAGAACAGAGGAAGAGGAGCATTCTCCAAGTTCTGAAACTGTGGAATTCTTTCGCTTTCTATCTCCATACTGAGTCAGTGTCCAAAACTAATTGAATTTAAGTCCTCAGGTTCTCTAGATGCCAACCCCTCTTTTCCATTCCCATTTGCAATTTAATTAATTAATTTTTAAAAAGATTTATTTCTCTCCCCTCCCCCCCACTGTCTGCTCTCTGTGTGCATTCGCTGTGTGTTCTTCTGTGTCTGCTTGCATTGTCATGCAGCACCGGGAAACTGTGTCACTTTTTTTGTTGCATCATCTTCCTGTGTCAGCTCTCTGTGTGTGCGGTGCTACTCCAGGGTGGGCTGCATTTTTTTCATGCGGGGTGGCTCTCCTTGCGGGGTGCACTCCTTGTGAATGGGGCACCCCTATGTGGGGGACACCCCTGCGTGGCACAGTACTCCTTGCGCGCATAAGCACTGTGCGTGGGCCAGCTCACCACATGAGTCAGGAGGCCCTGGGTACTGAACCCTGGACCCTCCATATGGTAGGCGGATGCTCTATCAGTTGAGCTACAACTGCTTCCCTTTGCAATTTAATTTAAACTCTCATTACATCTTACCACCAACACTCCTTTCTAGACAGATATACTACAAAGGTAATTCATGGTCTATATCTACAGCCTCAAAACTGACTCAAAGTTACCTGTAATCTGGCTTCTGCCTCCATAATTTAATTCATCTACTCTCCTGAAAATCACCAATAATTTCCTGATTCTTAAATCCATGCCAGTTTGTTGGTTATAGTCCCCAACTTCTCTGTAGCCCATTACACTATCCCTTGATTCTTCTATTTCTTCAGTTAAACTGTAGCCTTCTCTTTACCTTTCTGATAACTTTTTTTCTAGTTCCTTCCTACCTCTGCCTCCTAAATACTGCCCTTGACCCTCTTTTTTTCCCTTTATGGCCCCTCCCCTATGGCAATTTCATCCACTCTTAAGGTTTCAACTAGCATCTTATATGAATAATTCCCAATACATATATCCAGGTTAATCTCTCTCCCCTTTTCCAGTTCTCTATTCCTAAAAGTCTCCTAAATATCTTCCAAGTTACTCATGTTAGAATCCTTACAGTCATCTTTTCTTCCTCTTGTTTGCACCCCACATTCACTCCTACACTGGTTCTATATTGTACTCTCTCTCCAATCTCTTTCTCTTCCACACCATTTTGCATGCCCATTATCCAAATTTTCAGACACTCATTATCTTTCCCATGATCTATTGCAGCAGCCTCTATATTGTTCTCTCTTCCTCAATTTTCTCTTTCCTTTCCAGTTCATCCTATACTCTACCACCAGATTTCTTTTCTTAAACTATCATAAGAAAATAAGATGGTCATATCATAGCCCTGTCAAAATCTGTCAATGGTCTCCACTGCCTACAAAATTAAGTCCGAACTCAGAAACAATGAAATTAAAAGGCCTGTCATGATCTGGACCCTATCTTTGTAATATTGCACATTTTAACTACTCAGATATCCTTAACCAAGCTAAACAACTTCTAAGTATTTTGCACATTTGCTTGTATTATTTTCTCTTTCCCCAACATTTTTACAGGTCCAAATCCTACACTTTTTAAGGCAAGGTAGTAAAGAGTTTATTAATATCAATAAAAGTAATTTGTTAAAAACAAAAAAGTTTATTAAGAAACAAGGAAACAAGGAAAGTACATAGGGAAGTTGCTTTGGCTCAACTGATAAGAGCATCTGCCTACCACATGGGAGGTCCAGGGTTCAAACCCAGGGCCTCCTGACCCATGTGGTGAGCTGGCCCACAGGCAGTGCTGATGCGCATAAGGAGTGCCCTACCACGCAGGGGTGTCCCCTGTGTAAGGGAGCCCCATGTGCAAGGAGTGCACCCCTCAAGGAGAGCTGCCCTGTGAGAAAAAAGCTCAACCTGCCCAGGAGCGGTGCCACACACACACAGAGCTGACAGAGCAAGATGACACAACAAAAAGAGACACAGATTCCCAGTGCTGCTGACAAGAATGCAAGCGGACAAAGAAGAACACACAGAGAATGGACAGAGAGCAGACAATTTGGGGGAGGGGGAAGGGGAGAGAAATAAATAAAAAAATAAATCTTAAAAAAAAAAAGTACATGGACCAAGGCAGGGACCACAGACAAGCTGCAGACTGAGCATGGGACCCCAGGTCAGGCCTTTTTAAGGTCTTTCCTCCTCCCCCTTCATAATGTTGGGGGAGGGGCCCCAGCTATTTGTGGTTCTGACAGGTTGCCCCACCTGTCAGTTACCAGGGGGCCAACGGTGAGGCCTTTTGAGAGTATCTGGGACTTTTCCTTGACTCTGAATGGGATTCTCATTCCAGATGGGATTCTCATGCCGAAGTTCTCACATGATCCCTCGGGAGGTTTCTGAGCGGGGTCTCAGGGCCATGAGGTCTGTCAGCCATGCTGTCTGCCAGGCCTCAGCTGTGACCCACGTCTTCCCTTTCCCTATACTAGCCTGCCTCAATTACCCCCTCAGAGAGTTTATATCCATATCTTAAGGGGGAGCTGAAGAGCAATGGTCATTCTTCTGTAGCTACTTCATGCTGGTTAGGGAGAGTAGGCCCTACACATTTTTAAAGCCCAAACTAATATGCCATCTCCACCCCTATGCCTTCCCTGAGCCCCTAGCTAGAAATAACCAGTCCCCTTTTCCTCTGAGTTACTTGTAAACTAACCTTATCTTATCTCCCCTATTGATTTGAAAAGCTACCTTAAATTTTAGGCAGAAGATACACAGTTGTTTGAGTTTTTTAAAACTCTGTATCCCCTAAAACACAGTTCAACCTGTATCTGAAAGACCTAAGTTTTGTGGTTTTAAAACAGAAATTTTAGGATCCTACCATAGATATACTAATCTGGGGGCAGAGACTGGAAATATTATTAAAAAGTATGCTCTCCAGGTACATCTTATACACAGTGCGATTTAGAGTTTGGCACAGTGTCTTACATAAGTTTATACCCAATAAGTACTTTGTATATGAATGTATCATTGCATTAGCTTCCTACCTGGCCCACTGTGTATGCAACCTTTATTTGATACTATATTCTACTGCCAGATTAATCTGTAGCACTGAAACCCTTGTTCAGAAACCTTCAATGATTTCATTTTGCTTGCAAAATAAAGTCCAGTCCTACCTGGTACTCTCATTTCTCACTTGTCTTGAATTATTCTTCTCCCTAGACTAGAACTTTGCTACTCAAAGTGAGATCCTCCGGTCAGTTGTACCAGCATTCCTTGGGAGCTTTTAGAAATGTAGACTTTCAGGCGTCACCTAGAACTACTGAATCAGAATCCTCAAGGACTTTTAGGCACATCAAAGTTTGAGAAACACTTCAGCAATCTGAGTAAGGACAGTTTTCTAGAACTGTTCTTCTGTCCCATACCTACAATGCCCTCCCCCATCAAATTCTATTCAGTCTTCTAGATGCAGTTTAAATGCCACCCCTTTCATGCAGTTTTCCTTACATACCCCACCTAGAAAAAATGTCTTCTGTTTCTGTGTTCACATTGTCCTATCTCTTTTGGCTCTATATGTAACATTACTGAAATTAATCCCTACAGATTTACCTGTATATAGTCAACGTGTTCATAAAACTATATATGTAAAACCAATAATATTGTCCCACTGATTTACATTATACATTCAGAGATGTTTATTTTCATCTTTTATTGCCCCTCAGTTGTCAGTGAGTGGCAATATCTGAACTATTTAATAAAGTGAGAAAATCTTAAAGATATGGCAGCAAAACTTGAATATACTTAAGGAACTGCCTCATGGTTTCCTGTAAATCTTTTGTAATTTGAATAATCCCCCATTTTGGTTTTGTAAATTCCATTCTCCTTATAATATCAGGCTTCTTAGATGCACACTTAAATTGACATTTAAAAGACTATCAATTCCTTGTGGTCTATTAATTTAAAAAATTAAAAAAAAAAGTCTATCAAGACTATTGTAGGCATTAAGAATATTTTAGTTTTTAAACCAGGTGGTAGGTCCATGGATGTTTGTTTTATTATTATTCTTTAAACTACACATATCATTATATTTGCTCTTTTTGTATCTATAATATGGTATATTTCATAATAAAAAAAATTAAAGGCTTCCTGAGTGAATTTTTTTATAACTGAACTTGTGGAGAAAAGAAGATACCAAACTTAAAATTGCTGGTAAAAGTAATTGCTGTACAATCCCAGAGGGGGAAAAAGATGTCTATATTGAATTTAACCCATAGGAAATGAGATTAAACTAAACTTCTTTCTGAAAGAGCTGCTCTGGGGTACAATTGCACCCATCTTTGTCTATGTTTTGGAGGCCTCTTAGGAAGATGACACACGCTAACACAAACACACACCCCAGAGAGGATTTCGTAGGCTGAAGAGAACAAAGGCTTGGCTCACTGGGGCTGATGCACATGGTTTCATTTCCTGGGGTGATGGTTATCACATGAAAGGCTTGCACTCCAGAGTAGACATTTTTGGTTTCACCTGAGACAGTGCAAAAACAATGGGTTCTGGAAAGTCTCCAACATCTAAATCCTTCAGGGGCAATAGCAGTCTCAGCCAAATGCACCTCAGTTTGTTTTTAAACTGGCACATAAAATGATCAGTTGGAAAGAAGAACCTATCAAAGATGGCAAATAGAATGGGCAACTTGGATGTCTCGTGTGGCACGTTGTTACTAGGAATTTCCCAATGCAAACTTGGGATTCTGAGTTTTTACCCTCAATTATGAGATCACAGAATACAACTCAAAGAGTTGAAGAACAGCCTCAAGTTTGTACGAGATATTGTGAGAAGGGACAAAACAAGATAGAGACTGTTAAACAGGGAAGACACAAAAGGGTGATGTTGTTCAAGTGTTTTACAAGGATTAGGGTTCATAACCATGAAATTCTCAGCACATGCAAAAGTCAACTGGGTAACAAAGAAGCTTAATCATCTTAATGTGGCATTTTAATGATGCCACTGATTTGCTAAGCCAATTCAGAGATAATGAGGCCCTAATGCTACAGATGTTCAGCCAGGCTAAAAGAAAGGGGGGTGGGCTTTTCTAGCATGCCATTTCCTAACTATCCAATTACACAAATTGTGAAAGCATCTAAATAGTTTACCAGGTTTTGACAGCTGTTAATAGGATTTAGTAGCTTGAAGCACTAAAGAGCAAAATGGGAGATATATGTATTGTAGGTATTTAGCCTATGGAGTTTTTGTTGCTATCACCCAATCTAGCACAAACCGATTAACCAGAAGAGTTTATCTTATGAAATTAATGTCTGTACTCCCTTCCCACAATGGCCTTTTTGTATTAAAAACTAGAACACTGAAATTATGGGTTATTTTCATTTTCTAATTGATACTTTCATGTGTAAAGTCAGGAAGGAAAAGAGACACAGATATTTTGAGAAGTAAAGAATAAAGAGAAATTTTAGTATTTGCTCATCGGTAAAATAATAAAACTTCAGTGCAAATAAACTTCAGGTCATTGATTTACAGGATCCTTTATGTTTTCCTTATTCTCTTCTTTTAAAATTAAAAATGTTAGACATCTAGTAATTTCAAAATTACCTATTTTAAAACTTGGAAAAAACTGGAAAAAATAGACTAATAAGAACTAAAATATTAATATCTCAATAGCAGTGAAATTTTAAATAACACTCATTTTGGTTAAGTTACCATTACAACCTATTCTTAAATTTTCCCTTTAAAAATCTAAACTAGTAGTTAGTAAATCATGTCACTGCAAATTCACGCATTTTAGCATGAAAACATGATGCTTCACTGGTTGCAAAGGAACCACCCTAAACTTCACTAATGACATTACTCTTCATCTTATTATCAAAATAGCTTATTAATTGGCATAATAATGAAATTAATTTTAATAATTTCTGTGCGATTTTTTGCTTCTCTATCACAACACGAGGAGATTCATTATTTTTAACAACAGGAATAGAATACACATCAGCAGTAGGTAAAATTCCAGCTGCTTGGTTGAGGTAAGAAAGATTTTCAGATGTTATGGGGCTAGGCACAATTCTTTATCTATAACTATGCACTGAAGGACATGATGTGCGAATATTCTTTTTAAACTAAAAAGAAGTATACAAATCTTATTGTCTCATTTCTGTCCACTGTAACTATTTAACATTTTCTACTAGTTATTTTTACCTATTATTTTGGAATTATTTTGGAATTATATTCCTGAGAAATAACCATGATCCACTAAAAATAATGAATGAAAATACATTTAGGGAAGCAGATTTGGCTCAATGGATAGAGCGTCCGCCTACCACATGGGAGGTCCAGGGTTCAAACCCAGGCCTCCTGACCCATGTGGTGAGCTGGCCCACATGCAGTGCTGATGAGTGCAAGGAGTGCTGTGCCACGCGGGTGTCCTCTGCATAGGGGAGCCCCATGCACAAGGAGTGCACCCTGTAAAGAGAGTCGCCCCAAGTGAAAAAGAACAGCCTGCCCAGGAGTGGCGCCGCACACACAGAGAGCTGAAGCAGCAAGATGACGCAACAAAAAGAGACAAGGATGCAAGCAGACACAGAAGAACACACAGCAAATGGACACAGAGAGCAGACAACGGGGGGGGGGGGGCGAGGCAGGGAAGGGGAGTGAAATTTTAAAAAATAATAAATATTTAAAAAAAAAGAAAATACATTTAAAGAGGCTGAGGTGTTAGATGTTTCCTATACATACTAGAAATAGACTAAAGTAAGCACCTGGTAGAAATTTCATTTATAAACTTTCTTTTCATTCATAATTGCCTTGTGTAGAATATTTGTTCTTTTTTTAACAGACTTCAAGAAAAAAATTAAAACTTGCTAAAATATTATTCTTAGAAAAAATTTTAAATGGGCTAAAACATTCTGATCATCACAATACCAAACTCAGGACCACAAGTAAAGGAAGAAATGAGAATGTCTTCAATATCTAGTACACAAATAGTTCCTGATACATATTGTATGTCTTGTATTATTTGACAGTTAATATGATTATTTCCCACAAAGATTAGGAGTATTTTTAAGGCAGGGGCCAGGTTTTATTAATATTTGTGTCCCCAGAACCTGTCAGACTATTCAGTTGCTATAGGTATTGAATGAATAAACAAACTACTTGGGCCTCCTGAACTAATTTGGAGATAATAAACAGGCCAGCTGGGAAGACATAGTAATAAGTCAATTTGTCAAAGCACTCTAATTTGTCTACAACATTCTGAAGCTGACCTAAAGTAAGTAGTTTTTCCTCATGATATACCAGAGAAGGGCCCAAAGCCCACAGCGACAGCCAGTTTCCAGGTGACTTCTTCCTTATGGCAGATCTGGCCTCTACTCCTCCCACTCCACCACTATGGAACAAGATGCCATTGGCCAGTTCCTGCCTTTTTTTTTCCCTAAAGATTTATTTATTTATTTCTCTCCCCTTCCCCCCCACCCTGGTTGTCTGTTCTCTGTGTCTATTTGCTGCATCTTGTTTCTTTGTCTGCTTCTGTTGTTGTCAGCGGCACGGGAATCTGTGTCTCTTTTTGTTGCGTCATCTTGTTGTGTCAGCTCTCCGTGTGTGCGGCGCCATTCCTGGGCAGGCTCCCTACACGGGGACACCCGTGCGTGGCAGGGCACTCCGTGCGCGCATCAGCACTGCATGTGGGCCAGCTCCACACGGGTCAAGGAAGCCCGGGGTTTGAACCGCGGACCTCCCATGTGGTAGATGGACGCCCTAACCACTGAACCAAGTCCGTTTCCCAGTTCCTGCTTCTTGAACCTCTTCCTTTAGCTTCTATTCTTTCCTGGTTCTATTCCTATCTCACTTAGCTGATGACTCCTAAATCTGCATCTCCAGCCTGGACCTCCTTGCCAATCTCCCAGACAGATTCTTTCAATCATGACTTCCTGGATGTCATACACTTGTTTTGTAATCAACACATTGTAAACTAGCTCATTATCCCTTTCCTTTCTAAATCTACTCCTCCTACAGTATTACCTGTTCCCTCACCTCCCCCCAACACACATGGTGGCTGCTTGATGTTAATGTCTGTATATTATTCTGCTTGTATCCTTAACAATGCTTGGGGGAAACGGACTTTGGCCCAGTGGTTAGGGCATCCGTCTACCACATGGGAGGTCCTCGGTTCAAGCCCCGGGCCTCCTTGACCCGTGTGGAGCTGGCCCATGTGCAGTGCTGATGTGCAAGGAGTGCCGTGCCACACAGGGGTGTCCCCCGCGTAGGGGAGCCCCACGCGCAAGGAGTGCACCCATAAGGAGAGCCACCCAGCGTGAAGGAGGGAGCAACCTGCCCAGGAATGGCGCCACCCAAACTTCCTGTGCCACTGACGACAACAGAAGTGGACAAAGAAACAAGACGCAGAGAAAAGACACAGAAAACAGACAACCGGGGGAGGGGAGGGGAATTAAATAAATAAAAATAAATCTTAAAAAAAAAACAAAAAACAATGCTTGGCATGTAAGTGAGTGATTACTTACCAAATTAATAGAAGGAAAGGAGAGAAGGAAGGAAGGAAGGAATGCAAAACTGCTCTTTACTTCAACTACAAAATTGGGGTTGAAGGTGTTTTTAAAAATTACACACACACGCACACAAAATTATACAGATTGCAATTTTGCCTAAGGCTAGCACACTAGACCAGAGCAGAGGAAAATAATATATTGTATTTCTAACTTAAGGTATACCAAATAGATCCAAAGGGTATAAAGGATTCTTGCAGGAGAGAAGAGGAATCCTTGAATATAAGGATTAAGAATTAGAAGATTTTTGTTCTTTTTAACATTAAATTAATTAAAATATACAAAATACTATAAAATTTACCATCTGTTACATATTAGTTGGACTTTCTTCCCTCTCTGCTTCCTTCCTCCCTCTCTGGTTTTTAATAATGGAATTAGAGCACTGAGAAATATGGAAGAAACACAGCACTGACTTCTCCTAGGTTAATGTACAAAGTTAAAAAGCACACAAAGGAATAAGCTATCATGCCACGAGAACATGTTCATCCCTAGGGGTGAAGTATAACAACTCCTTAATAGCCGCCCAAGAATACACTTTAAGGATACAAGCAAAGATAATCCTATCTCCATCAGAAACTGTGAAAGAAATATAACTGGCAGAATAAAATTAGAAAGGAATCTAGCTAACAAACTGGAGTATGCATTCCTACTAATTCAAATGATCATCAACAAAGAGAGATTTCTACTAACAGTATTCAAATAGCATCAGAATGGTTACTGACAACTACAGAAGAAGGACAATATGATATTGATTGTACTCTTACTTTGCCCAGTGAAATATATTTAAATGCCTTTTTTTCTGGAGGTTCTGACAAAAGAAAATGGGCTTTTGAGAAAGACAGACCCTAAGAGGTACTAACTAGCTGTGTAATCTAATTAAGTCACTTGACTTCTGTGAGTTTTCCTATTTGCACAATGAAAATATCTGCACCTAACAGGGTTGCTAAAGTAATGAAATTAAGCACAACAATGTATATAAAGGCCTAGGATAGTGGCTGAGACATAATATCTCCATGACCTTGGGTTAAGCAAAGATTTCTTAGATATGACACCAAAAACATGACTCATAACTGAAAATATCCATAAATTAAAATAATGATAAAGTGGATTTCACCAAAATAAAAGATGTTTGTGCTTCAAAAGACACTATTAAGAAAATGAAAAGATAAGTCACAGTCTGGAAGAAAATATTTACAAATTACATATTTGATAAAATACTTATATCCAGAATATATGTAAAGAATTTTCTGATTTCAAAACTTACTACAAAGCTACAGTAATCAAGACAATGTGGTACTGTCATAAAGATGGACATAGAGATAAGTGAAATAGAACTGAGAGTTCAGAAATAAAACGCCTACATTTATGATTAGTTGATTTCAACAAAGGTGCGGAGACAATTCAATGAGGTGGTAGGAGAGTGGGCTTGAATATTCACATGCCAAAAGATGAACTGAGATCCTTACCTTACACCATTCACAAAAATTAACTCAAAATAGACCACAGGGAAGCGGATTTGGCTCAAGTGACAGAGCATCTGCCTACCACATGGGAGGTCCAGGGTTCAAACCCAGGGCTTCCTGACCTGCGTGGTGAACTGGCCCATGTGCAGTGCTGATGCGCACAAGGAGTGCAGTGTCACGCAGGGATATCCCCTGTGTAGGGGAGCCCCACATGCAAGAAGTGTGCCCCATAAGGAGAGCTGTCCTGTGCAAAAAACTTGCAGCCAGCCCAGGAGTGGCGCTGCACACATGGAGTGCTGATGCAGCAACAAAAAAAAGAGACACAGATTCCCCATGCCACTGACAAGAATGCAAGTAGACACAGAAGAACACACAGTGAATGTACACAGAGAAAAAACAACTGGTGGGGAGAGGGGAGAGAAATAAATAAAAAATAAAAATAATTTAAAAAAAAAGAGCAAGGAATCTTAAAAAAAAAAACACAAAATGAAACGAAACAAAAAAAAACAAAATAGACCACAGAGCTAAGAGCTAAAACTTGGACCTTGGGTTAGGCAAAGGTTTCCTAGGTATGACAACAAAAGCATGACTCAGAATTGAAAATATCTTACAAAAAAAGTAACTCAATTTAAAAACAAGCAAAAGATTTAAATTGACATTTCACTAAAGAAATTATACGAATGGCCAATAAGCAAATGAAAAGATGCTCAACACCGTTAGTGTTGGAAATGCAAATTAAAACCACAATGATACACCATTCCACACCTATTAGAATGCCTATAATAAAAAAGACAGACAATAACAAGTGTTGGTGAGAATGCAGAAAAATTCACACATTGCTGGTGTGAATGTGAAATTGGTGCAGCCCTTTGGAAAGTTTGGCAGTGTGGTAGGTAGCCTTCTAATATGATTCCAATGATTCCTACCTCCTACTATTCACATGCTTGTGCAATATCCCCCCTTGAGTATGGGCTGGACCTAAGTGATGTGCTTGTAATTAATGGGACATGGTAAAGTGATGGGTGGTCACTTCTGTAGTTAGGTTATAAAAGACTGTGATTTCCATCGTGTTTGCACTCCCTCTCTCTCCCCAGTGATTCCTGTGTGCTTCTCTGATAAAGTGACATTGCAGGGAACTGAAGGTGACTCCTGGCCAAATTCTGATGAAGAAACAAGGCCTTTAGTCCCATCAACCCTCAAGGAACTAAATCCTAAAAACAACCACATGAGTTTGGAAGATGATCCTTCCCCAGTTGGGCCTTCAGATGAGACCACACCACAGTCCAGGCCAACATCTTGATTGCAGCCTTGTGAGAGACTCTGGAATAGAGGACCCAGATGATCTGTGTCTACATTCCTGAGATAATATATTTGTGTTGTTTTAAGCCACTGAGGTTTGGGGTAATTTGTTACACAGCAATTGATAACAAATATAGGCAATTTCTTATAAAGATAAGCATAAATTTACCATACAACCTAGCAATACTTCTTCTAGGTAGCTACTTAAAAGAAACAAAAACATATGTCCACGCAAAGACTTAAACACAATTGTTCATAGCAGCTATTAAGAGCTGAAAATGTGGAAACAATCTTGATATCCATCCACTGGTGAATAAACAAAATGTAGTATACCCAGACAACAGAACATTATGTAGTCATGAAAAGGAAGAAACTACTGATACAAGCAACATGTATGAACCTTAAAAATATTATGCTAAGTGAAAGAAATGAGAGGCAAAAGACTTCATATGGTATGACTCTATTTACATGAGATGTCCAGAAGAGGAAAATCCATAGAGACAGAGGTCAGATTAGTGTCTGTCTGAGGCTGGGAGCAAGAATGCGGAATGACTGCAAGCAGGCACAAGAAATCTTTTTTGGGTGATGGGAATATTCTAAAACATGGCTGGTGATTGCAGAACTCTAAATTTACTAAACATTCCCAAATTGAAACTTAAGTGTATGTAAATTATACCACACTAAAGCTGTTTTTTAAAAAAGAAGAAATCTATAAGGATAAAAAATAATTGATAGTTAGCTATCTTGATCATGATTCCATCTCAGAAGGAAGAATTTAGCTGTCCATTCACCAATTGTTGACAAGTTTAGCTTCTGACCTATGATTAATCCCAGAAGACAAATCCTCATAAGGATATCTTTAACTCCTTTTGTTCTTGTAAAACTGATTTCATGCCCTTTACAAGGAAATGAATAAAAGTAACTGGCTTAAAAGAAACACCATGGGAGAGTGTGGGCTATGGTGTGGACCACAGGCCATAGGGTGCAGCGATGTACTCACCAGATGCAATGGATATGTCATGATGATAGGGGAGAGTGTTACTGTAGGGGAGTGGTGGGGCGGGGGGCGGTGGGGGTGAATGGGGACCTCATATTTTTTCAATGTAATCTTTTTTAAAAAATGAATAAATTGAGTAGAATTTAGAAAACAAAAAACAAAAACCACCAGGTGCACCTGCTATTACATTTGGCAGTAGGAAAGTAGGCTAAACAATCAACTGTAAAAGAGCTGGCCTGATAGGACATCTTCCATGCTTAATTAATACTTATTTTATTATCAAGTTCAGATAAATGCCTAAGCAACTACTGATTTTTGCTCTTTCTAAAATTGTGCTAAAATCCATAAAATCCAGATTTTCTAATTGTATTACTCTGCCATATTTTGTGCTTTTATGGACTATACTGTCTCACTCTATTCTGTTTACATCCAATCTCTTCCTAATAATTTAGTGTGCTTTACTAGGCTATGAAAGCATTAATATTAATGAGCACTATCCCTGACCCAAAGGTAGTAGTGGTAGAAATGCGCACAGGCAAACCCTCTGAAGGTTCACTGAGGAATGGAAGGGTTTAATTCTCCCACAGGACTGTGAAAAAAAAAAGAAAAAGAATATCTCTTCTATGCAGTCTGAGAGGGAGAACTATTATAACCTAAAGTGTTAGAATAGGAAAATCAAGCTGTATAACTGATGGTGAATAAAGAAGAGTTCATATAAAAATGCCAGTAATAGTTCTGGGCTCCACACATGAAAAACGTAATAAAGGTGCATTAAGTTGTGTTCAAATTTTGGTGGATGGGGAGTATGGCTGCAAGCCTAGAATGACTTCAGAGAAGCTAATACAGAGCCTTTCCTCTTTTCTCTAAGGCTGCTATGAATTTCCATGAGGGCTAACAAAGGGTAACAAAGGCATGACTGGGATTTCTATTTCTGTAGCCGCAGGTGCACAAAAGCCTGGTTCTAACAAATCTTATCACTGCCTTTAATGCCACCAGACTGACTAATATAGTGAAATATCTATCACAGTCCCCATTTTTACTTATTCAGCTGACAAAATTAACAAATCTATTAAGGGTAAGGTCACAAATTATTTTTTAATTATTAAACCATGTGTCTCCATATGTTACTATTTAGACAGCATCACCCACTGCAAAATATAGTTTAAGTGCCATTCCTGCCTGCATCCTCAAATCTAGATCCAACTGCAGTCAGTTAAAGGAGATTTCAACCAGGCAGCTGAATGAGAAAACATCTGGACCTACCAGTCAGAAGGAGAAAGGTCACATATTAAATCCAGATAATCTTGTTTATTGATGTTTGAAGGTTATACACCAAGGGCTGGATTACCAGGGTCCTCCTTTAGGCCTGGCTCTTACATCTTTATTTGTCTGTTGTGTGTGTGACACTTAAAAATCCAAAGCATTAAAAGTACAGTGTTGTTAGTCACTTCCAAATGTAATCTGACAGCCTGAATATGATATCAACATATTGCTAGAATGCTGATTAAATGCTGGAAAGAAACCACATAATACACTGTCAGGGGTGATGATGTCTATTCTTTCCTTTTTTTAATTGGTTTCCAAATTTCCATCCAGAATTTTTCTATGGATGAAACACCAGCAACTTTCCCCATCAAAGTTTAAAATAAAAAAGGAATGCCTTTGAATCTGCAAGGAATAAAATGAAAAGATCACCCTAAGACAAGGGTCAGGTCAATGGTAAAGAAAATATTGCACCTACTCCATCATTTACCATAGTTAGTATATACTATTCGTATAGGTAAAAAGAAATGAGCCAAAATTGTTTCTGTTAGCAACAATTCCACAGACAATTACATATGAAACTATTATGAAGAAAACAAAGTCAACAAGTCTTAATACCTTATACACTTTATTTATTTAAAATAAATAAATTAAAATTTGTGTGTCATCTTTGTGCAGAGGTCATGCTAATCTTCTCTGTATTATTCCAATTTTAGTATATGTGCTGCTGAAGTGAGCACTCTTATACACTTTAGATTAGCAATTTTAGTAATCTTTTCTGGGTTGTAGGATTCTTTTAGAACTGTATGAATACTATGGACTCTTTGCCCAAAGAAATATATGCCCATAAACAAAATTTCACATGGTTTCAGTAGGTTTATCAAACCCTGAGGCCTCTGGCTCCTGGTGTTCCAAGAAATGTCTAACAAAACACTAGCTGAATACAAGCTAAAGGAACAGAAACTTCAGACACCATACTTAAAAAAGAGTGCAGACTTTACAAAAATTGTTTAGAAAAGTCACTAAACCAACAAATAGCTACAGCCTGTTATAGCAAGCAACAAAAACCCAGAGAAGAGGGAAGAATCTGACTTCTACATTTATCACATCATAGTAGGCAAAATGTCCAGTTTTCAACAAAAAATTACGAAGTGTGCAAAGAGAAGATATTATGGCCCATTCACAGAAGAAATTAATAGAAATTCTCCATCAGGAAACACAGTCATTGGACTTATTAGGCAAAGACTTTAAATCAACTATCTTAATTATGCTCAAAGAGCTAAAAAGAACCATGGTAAAGAGCAATATGAAACCAGGAAAATGGTGTATGAACAAACAGAGAATATCAACAGAAAGTCAAATTATAAGAAGGAACCAAACAGAAATTCTGGAGCTGAAAAGTAAAATACCTAAAATGAAAACTCACTAGAGGGTTTCAATAGCAGAGTTGAGCAGGTAGAAGAAAGAATCAGTGAACTTGAAAATAGGTCAGTTAAAATTATCCAGTTGGAGAAGAAAAAAGAATGAAGGAAAATGAACAGAGAGCCTAAGAGACCTGTGAGTCGCAGGCATATCAAAATATTCATAACAGAAATCTCAGAAAGAGAGGAGAGAAAGGGGCAAAAAGAAGAACTGAAGAAATAATAGGCAAGAACTTCCCAAATTTTGATAAAGACATAATCTACACATGCAAGAGGCTCAATTGAAATCTAAGAAAGAAAAAAGACAGAAAAGAGCTCCACACAGAGATACATTATAACAAAATTGTTAAAAGCCAAGGACAGAGGAAATCTTGAAAGTAGCAAAAAGTGGAAAGCGGAATTGGCCCAGTGGTTAGGGCGTCCGTCTACCACATGGGAGGTTCGCGGTTCAAACCCCGGGCCTCCTTGACCTGTGTGGAGCTGGCCCACACGCAGTGCTGATGCGCGCAAGGAGTGCCCTGCCACGCAGGGGTGTCCCCCGCATAGGGGAGCCCCACGTGCAAGGAGTGCGCCCCGTAAGGAGAGCCGCCCAGCACGAAAGAAAGTGCAGCCTGCCCAGGAATGGCGCCACCCACACTTCCCGTGCCGCTGACGACAACAGAAGCGGACAAAGAAACAAGACGCAGCAAATAGACACAGAGAACAGACGACCGGGGGAGGGGGGGGGAATTAAATAAATAAATAAATCTTTAAAAAAAAAAAAGAAAAAAGAAAGTAGCAAGAAGCAATTTGTCACATACGGAGGATCCTCAATGAGATTAATATTAATAGTAGATTTCTCATCAAAACCATTTAAGTCAAAGAACCAGCAAGATGGTGGCAGATTAAAGAGCTCCTAGAGTCAGTTCCTGCTATAGGGCAGTTAGCAAACACCCAGAACTCTCTGGAGCTAGCTGAAGCATCTGTTTGGGGGCTCCAGGAGACCAGACGAGCACCCTGCAATGTCTTTGAAGGAGTGGAAGAAGGAGGATGCCCATCTGCATAGAAGATTCTTAAGTAGAGGCTCCATGCCCTGGAGGCCAGTGCCCATCCCTCACGGGAGGCACAAGCTGCCTCAGGAGCTGTTCCAAGGCTGGAATTGAAAGCTCCCCTTCCCCAAAACAGGGGAGGAAGAGACGGTTGGGCACCAATTTCAGCTATGATAAGGAAATTCAGTGGGTTACAGTATGATCCTGAGAACAGCTAAGGTTTGAGCCTGTCCAGATCAGAAAGAGACCAGGAACTGCCATTTTAACTCTGTGCCTGGCATGAGGGGAAGCGGGATGGACTGAGACTCCCAGTGCTGGTGGGGACCGGTTTCTTCCCATCCAGGTCAGATTGCAGCTCTAGCCTAGGCCCCAGTGCCACCTCCAGCAGGGAGGAAGCTACGGGGACCTGAGCCAACCTCTCCGGGAAATAACCAGCCAAGCTGCAGAGGCCAGTGATCATCCTGCTCTGGAGGCATGAGTCACCTCAGGAGCTGCTTTGTGATGGGAATTGGAAGCTCCATTTCCCAGAAACAGGGGAGGAGGAGACGGCTGGATACTGATTTCAGCTACTGATTGGGAGACTTGGCAGGTTAAGAGATAACTCTGGGAACAGATGGGATGAGAACCAGCCCAAGTCAGAAAGAGGCCAGTAGCCACCATTCTGACTCTGCCCCTAATCTCAAGGGAAGCCAGGCTGACAGTTTCTTTCATGCAAATCAGCCTGCAGTCTGCCTACGCTTCAATCCTGCCTCTGGTGGGGAGGAGGCTGAGGAGCCCTGCACCAGCTTATACAGATAACTGCAGGGAACTTCGGTTGGCATAGACTGAAAATCAGAATTCTACCAGGGCAATTGCAGTCATCTTAGGACCTGAACTGCAAAGATTGCTGCCCACACCTACAGCTCCATCCCTGCTCCAGGTAGGGGAGAAAGAGATGTGAAGCTTCATCAGTCTTTCTGGGTAACTACAGTCTAGGCCTGCACATGGTTTATTCCACAGAGCTGGGACTCTGTCCCTCCCCTGGCAAGGGAGACAGTTGGAAGAAGTTTCACTGGTCCCTGGGGCAATGTGAGCAGCTTGAGTCTCCACAGCTTACAGCACCAACTACATGCTTGGCTCCTACTGCATAACCAACAAGGGAGAAAGGGTAGGAAGCCAAAACTAGAGAGAAAAACTGCACCCAGAAAAAAATACTCTAGTAAGCCAGATGTGAAGACACCAACAAAAAATTACAATCCACACCAAGAAACAGGAAGTTATGGCCCAGTTAAAGGAACAAGATAAGCCTCCAGATGACATAAAGGAATTGAGACAACTAATTATAGATGTTCAAACAAATCTCCTTATAAATTCAATGAAATGGCTAAAGACATTAAGGATATTAAGAAGACACTGGATGAGCAGAAGAAGAATTTGAAAGTATACATAGAAAAATAGCTGATCTTATGGGAACGAAAGGTATAACAAATGAAATTTTAAAAAACATTGGAATCATATAATAGTAGATTTGAGGAGGCAGAAGAAAGGATTGGTGAGCTTGAAGAAATGGCCTCTGAAAGTGAGCATACAAAAGAACGGATGAAGAAAAGAATGGAAAAAACGGAACAAGGTCTCAGGGAACTAAATGACAGCAAAAGGCATGCAAATATACGTGTCATGGGTGTCCCAGAAGGAGAAGAGAAGGGAAAGGGGGCAGAAGGAATATTTGAAGAAATAATGGTAGAACATTCCCCAACCCTATTGAAGGACATAGATATTCCTGTCCAAGAAGTACAACGTACTCCCATCTGAAAAAATCCAAATAGACCAACTCCAGGACACATGCTCATCAGAATGTCAAAGTCCAAAGACAAAGAGAGAATTCTGAGAGCAGCAAGAGAAAAGCAATGCATAACATATAAAGGATATCCAATAACATTAAGTGCTGATTTCTCACCAGAAACCATGGAGGCAAAAAGACAGTGGTCTGATATATTTAAAACAGCACAAGAGAAAAACTTCTAGCCAAGAATCTTATATCTAGCAAGACTGTCTTTCAAAAATGAGGGCGAAATTAGAATACTGACAGATAAACAGAAACTGGGGAAGTTTCTGGGCAGGAGACTGGATTTTCAGGGGGTGCTATGGGGTGTGCTGGAGCCTGAAAAGAAAGGGCGGGGGGGGTCTGGAGGGGAGTCTGGAGGTGAGAATTATATCAGTGGGGGTGGCTAGGAGTGTCAAAAGAGTGGTGAGGGTGGAATGTCACGGATAAAACTCAGGTGGTCAGGAATGGGCTTAGCCAAAAGTGTGAAGCACTTGTAT
This sequence comes from Dasypus novemcinctus, assembly GCF_030445035.2. Taxonomy (NCBI): domain Eukaryota; kingdom Metazoa; phylum Chordata; class Mammalia; order Cingulata; family Dasypodidae; genus Dasypus; species Dasypus novemcinctus. The sequence continues at coordinate 59,086,469 of NC_080693.1, forward strand.
TCAGGAAACTGCAACTCAATGTTGAAATAATTTTAAAAAGCCCTAAGTAACTGGAGGAACTTTCCATGCTCATGGATTGAAGGACTAGATATCATTAGGATGTTCGTTCTACTCAGGTTGATATACAGATTTGGTGCAGTCCTGATAAAAATTCCACCAGCATTAAAGAAAAAATTGAAAACACAATCATTAAATTTGTTTGGAGGGGTAAGGAGTCCTGAATAGCCAGAAACACCATAAAAAGGAAAAGTGAACCCTCATCTCCAGACTTTAAATCATAATACCTACTATAGTGGTAAAAACAACATGGTACTGGCCTAAAGACAGACACAATAGATCAAATGGAACCAAATTTATGGTTTAGAAACAGACCCTCACAGGTATAGTCAAGTGATTTTTGACTAGCCTGTCAAACTGACAAAGCTCAGGCAGAACAATTCATTCAACAAATGGTGGTGAAAGAATTAGACATCCATAGCTGAAAGAAGGAAAGAGGACCCCTATCTCACACCTTCTCCAAAAACTAACTCAAAATGGTTTGGGGAACTAAGGATAGAGGCGGGAGCCGTGAAGCTTCCAGAGGAGATTGTTGGAGGATATTTTCGGGACCTGGTGGTGGGTGGTTGATTTCTGGAGAGGATGAGAGAGGGACTGAGTGGACTGCTGATATTTGATGTATGTGGAGGTTTTGGTTAACTTTGCTGTGGAATTATGGGGATGTGTGGAGTGGATGGTGACACACAGTGAGTGGCAGCTGGTTTGTAGGTAGGGATGTGACTAAGAATGGTGGTCTGGTTATGTGGATCCTGGTTGACAGGGTGCTTGGGAGTGGTCTGAGGGCTGGACAGCACAGTGGACTGGGAGGTGGGTGAGAATTGTAGTTGATGGTACAGATGCAAGAGTGTCCTTTGTTAGCTAGAATAAATGTGTATCACTGCTGCGGAGTGTTGGGAGTGTGGAGAAGCTTGGGAAAAATATGGTTGGAGTGGCCTATGGACTGTGGTTCGTAGTAATAACATAAAATTCTTGCATCTATGCAAAAGATGTACTGTGTTGATACTGAGGCAGTGTGGAAAATGTCAGCCAGATGCACACTATGGACATGGCAATAATCAGATGATATTATTTTATCTGTAGCAAATGACACACCACATGTGGTGTGTTGATGGAAGGGTGTTGTTTGGGAATTCTGCACATGTGCATGATTGTTTTATAAGTTTACAACTTCTGTCATAAAAAAACATTTCTAAAAAATAATAATAGGGTGGATTGGGGGAGAAACACACCAAATGTAAGATAAGCACTATGATTAGTAGTAGGATTTTGACAGTGTTCTTTTATAGTTTGTAACAAGCATCTCAGGATGGTGCAGGGTGTTGGTGGAGGGTTGATGTATGGGACCCCTGTGTGATGTTATGCATGTTTGCTTTGCAGGTTCACAATTTTTACTATACACTTAATTGTTTATGTATGTTCATATATAAATGATATAAAGATAATAATTTGATTGGTTAGGGGAAAAATTGTTTAGTAGTAATATTTTGACAATGCTCTTTAATCATTAGTTAAAAAGGTTTAAAAACAATGCAAGTTATTGGTGATAGGGTGAGATGTTATATATGCTTGTTTGATGTTATATATGTTTGTTTTGTAATTTTGCAACTGTCATACATTTATTGTTTATGTATGAGTGATATATTTCAATAAATTAAAAACAAATTAATTTAAAAAATCATTGAAGTCAGCAGGGAGTGGAATGACATTTTTAAAGTGCTGAAATAAACCATCAATCAAGAATTCTCTACTTGTCAAAATGTCCTTTAAAAATGAAGAGATCAAGATGACATTCCCAATAAAATCTGAGGGAGTTTGTTGCTGGTATACCTTCCCTACAAGAAATGTTAAAGGTAGTCCTTCAAGATGAAATAAAAGGACACTAGCAAGTAATCTGAAGCCATATGAAGAAATAAAGAACTCTGGTAAAGGTAACTACACAGGAAATATAAAAGCCCATATTATTTTAATTTTAGTTTATATCCTCTCTTTTTATTTCCTACATGACTTAAAAGACAAACGCTTAAACAATAATTACAAATATATATTAATGAGAACTTTGTGACAATAAAAACGGAGGTGATGGAGCTGTACAGGAGCAGAGTTTTTGTATGCTATTAAAGCTAAGTTGGTATCAGTTCAAACTAAAGTATTATAAATTTAGGATGCTCTTAATTGTCTCCATGGCAACCACCAAGAAAACATCTAATAAATATATATAAAAGGAAATGAGGGAATCAAAATGGTACATTTACTATAAAAATTAATTAAACACAAAAGAAAGAAGTAACCAATGACATGAGTGTCAAAAAAAAGTATATTAGAAAAGAAATAGCAAAATGGCAGCAGTAATTACTGATCAGTAATTACTTTAAATATAAATGAATTAAATTCCCCATTCAAAAGGCAGAGATTAGCAGACTAGATTTTTTAAAAAATGCAATCCAACTATATTTTGTTTATAAAAGATTTACCTTAAATTGAAAGATACAAGTAAGACTGAACGTGAAAGGATGAAAAAAATATTCCATGAAAATAATGGTTAAAATAGGGCTGGGGTGGTTATACTAATATTAGACAAAATATACTTTAAGTCAAAAACTATTAAGGAGGGAAGTGGATGTGGCTCAAACAGTTGAGCTCCCGCCTACCACACAGGAGGTCCTGGGTTCAGTTCCTGGTGCCTCCTGGAGAAGATACACTGGTGCAGCAGGCAGGCACAGTGAGCTGACATGGTAGGATGATGCAGCCGGGAAACACAAGGAGAGGGGACAGTGGGAGATGCAGCAGACCAGGGAGCTGAGGTGGCTCAAGCAAATGAGCGTCTCTCTCCCACGTGGGGGGTCCTTTGTTTGGTTCCCGGTGCCTCCTAAAGAGAGGACGAGCAAACAGAGCATAGAACAAATGGGCACAGAGAGTGGACAGTGAGCCCAGGAAATGAGAGGGTTGGGGATGAATAAATAAAGTAAATCTTAAAAAAAAAAAACTTATTAAAGGAGACAAGAAGGATGTTATATATTGAAAAAGGTCAATTCATCAATTCATCAAGATATCTTTTATAAGCAGACTTAACAATAGAGCCCAAAAATATACGCAGTGAACATTTACACAATTGAAAGGAGAAACAGTTTTACAATAATTGTTGGAGACTTCAATACATCACTTTCAGTACTGGATAGAACTTCTAGACAGAAGGTCAATAAGGAAATAGACATCATAAACAACATTATAAACTAAATAGAGCTTACAGATATATATGAAACACTCCATCTAACAAAGAAAAGAACAAACTCTTTTTCAAGTGTACACAGAACATTATCCAGGGATAGACTATATGCTAGGGCATAAAACAAAACCTCAAGACATTTTAAAAAAATTGAACTCACATAAAGTATCTTTTCCAACCACAGTGGAATGATGCTAGAAATCAGTAACATAAGAAAAATGGGAAATTCATAAATATGTGGAAATTAAATGACAAACTATTAAATAACTGATGGGTTAAAGAAGAAGTCACAAGGGAAATTAGGAAATACTTAGAGATGAATGAAAATGAAAACAAAACATAACAAAACTTATGGGATACAGAAAAGGCATTGCTCAAAAGGAAACGTAGGCAGCGGACTTGGCCCAGTGGTTAGGGCGTCCGTCTACCACATGGGAGGTCCACAGTTCAAAGCCTGGGCCTCCTTGACCCGTGTGCAGCTGGCCCATGATCAGTGTTGATGCGCGCAAGGAGTGCCCTGCCACGCAGGGGTATCCCCCACGTAGCGGAGCCCCACACGCAAGAAGTGCGCCCCATAAGGAGAGCCGCCCAGCGTGAAAGAAAGTGCAGCCTGCCCAGGAATGGTGCTGCACACACGGAGAGCTGACACAGCAAGATGACGCAACAAAAAGAAATACAGATTACCGTGCCACTGACAACAGAAGCAGACAAAGAAGAAGACACAGCGAATAGACACAGAGAACAGACAACTGGGGTGGGGGGGGGGAAGGGGAGAGAATTGAATAAATAAATAAATCTTAAGGAAAAAAAAAAGGAAATGTATACCTATAAATGCCTATATTAAAAAAGAAGAAAGATCTCAAATCAATCACCTAACACTTTCACATCTTGAGGAACTATAAAAAGAAGGGCAAACTAAACCCAAAATAAGCAGAAGAAAGGCAATAATTAAGATTAGAGAGAAATGAAATTGAATAGAAAAAACAATTGAGAGAACCAACAAAACTAAAGATCAATAAAGTTGACAAACCTTTTGTTAGACTGCCAAAGGAATAAAGAGAAAAGGCATGAATAACTAAAGTCAGAAATGGAAGTGAGGCATAACTACTGATATTACAGAAATAAAAGATTATAAGCAAATACTATGAACAATTATACATCAACAAATTAGGTATTCTAGACAAAAGGGCCAAATTCCTAGGAAGACACAAATTACCTAAACAGACTCAAGAAGAAATACAAAATTTCAACAGGTCTATAACAAGTACAAAGACTGGATTAGAGTGGATTACTATATTCTACTATAGAACTATTGTGACTCTAGCAATGGAAGAAATTATATCATTGATGTGGAGACAGTGGCCATGGGAGTAGCTGAAGGCAGGGAAAGGGAAAAAGAGGTGTGATATGGGGGCATTTTGGGACTTGGAGTTATCTGAATGATATTGCAGGGACAGATGCAGGACATTATATATTCTGCTATAACTCACTGAATGGCCTGGGAGAGAGTGTAAACTATAACATAAACTATAATCCATGCTGTGTAGCAGTGCTCCAAAATGTATTCATCAAACGCAATGACTGTACCACACTAATGAAAGAAGTTGTAGATGTAGGAGGAGTGGGGTGTGGGGAATGGGGTATATGGGAACCTCATATATATATATTTTTTTTTCTTAAGATTTATTTTTTATTTCTCTTCCCTTCCCTGCCCTCCTCTCCCCCAGTTGTCTGCTCTCTGTGTCCATTCTCTGTGTGTTTTTCTGGGTCTGCTTGTATTCTTGTCAGCGGCACCCAGAATCTGTGTCTCTTTTTGTTACGTCACCTGGCTGAGTCAGCTCTCCATGTGTGCTGCACCACTCCTGGGCAGGCTGCACTTCTTTCACGCTTACGGGGCGCACTCCTTGCGCGTGGGGCTCCCCTATGCAGGGGACACCCCTGCATGGTATGGCACTCCTTGCGCGCATCAGCACTGCGTGTGGGACAGATCATCACATGGGTCAGGAGGCCCTGGGTTTGAACCTTGCACCTTGCATGTGGTTGGCGGATGCCCTATCTGTTGGGCCAAATCCGCTTTCCTCGTATATTTTTTTAATGTAACATTTTGTGTGATCTATGTATCTTTTTTAAAAAAAAAAGATAAAAAGGAAAGATAAAAAGAAAGATAAAAGTCATAATAGGATTGTCTAGCAAAATAAACAACAAACAAAGAAAACCTCCCAAGAAAGAAGTGTCCAGGACCAGATGACTTCACTGGTAAATTCTACCAAACATTTAAAGATAACTTAATATCAATCCTTCTGAAAATCTTCCAAAATATTGAAGTGGAGGGAACACTTCCTAACTCATTCAGTGAGGCCAGTATTAAGTTGATTCCAAAGACAGATAAAGACAGCACAAGGAAAGAAAATTATGGACCAGTTTCCCTTATGACTACAGATGCACAAATCCTCAGTAATATCCTAGCAAATCAAATCCAAAAGCGTATTAAAAGGATTATACACTGTAACCAAGTGGGATTTATTTCAGGAGTATAAGGATAGTTCAACATACAAAATCAATATAATATACACATTAATACTATGAAAAGAAAAAGCACATGATCATCTCAACACATGCAGAAAAGGCATTTGAAAAAATTCAAAATTCTTTCTTGATTAAAACATTTTAAAAACCAGGAATAAAAGAAAACTTCAACATGATAAGGGCCATTTATGAAAAACCCACAGCTACCTTTCACAGGTGAAAGACTTTGAAAGCTTTCCTCCTAAGATCAAAACAAGACAAAGATGCCCACTTTTACGACTACTATTCAAAATTGTACTAGAAGTTCTAGCCAGAGTAATTACACAAGAGAAATAAATAAAAGACATTCAAATCATAAAGGATGAAGTAAATCTGTAATAGCAGACAACATATTCTGCAGAATGGAAAAGCCAATCCTCAAATTCATATGGAATTTCAAGGTGCTCTGCATAGAAAAAAACAATTATGAAAACAAAGAATAAATTTGGAGGACTCACACTCCCCAATTTTAAAAATTACTACAAAGCTACAACAGTGTGATCCTGGCATAAAGGTAGACATATAGATCAATGGCATAGAATTGAAATTCTAGAAAATAGACCCACACATTTATGGCCAACTGAATTTCAACAAGGGTGCCAAGTACATGCAATAGGGAAAGAAGAGTCTCTTCAACAGTGCTAGGAAAACCAGCCGTCCACACAAAAAAGAACGAAGTTGGATCCCAACCTCATGCCACAATAAAAAATTAACTGAAAACAAAACAAGGTCCTAAATATAAGAGCTAAAACCATAAAACTCATAGAAGATAACAAAAAATCTTCATGAAGTTGGATTTAGTAATGAATTTTTAGATATGACAAAAGATTTATAGTATAGTTAAATTTGACTTCATCAAAATAGACACAGACAATGGAATATCATTCAGCTATAAATAGGAATTAAGTTCTAATACATGCTACAACATGAATGAATCTCAAAAACATTGTGCTAGGTTGGAAATAAGCCAGACACAAAAGGTCATATATTATAGGATTTCGTTCATATAAAATATCCAGAATAAGTAAATCTACAGAGACAGAAAGTAGATTGGTGGTGCCAGGGGCTGGAGAGGGGAGAATTGGGAGTAACTACTTAATGAGTATGAGGTTTTCTTTCAGGGTGGTGACAATATTTTGGCATTACATAGAGGTGGTGTTTGTACCACATTGTGAACATTCTAAATACCCTTGAATTGTTCACTTTAAAATAGTTAATTTTATGAAAAATTCACCTAGATTAAAAAAAAATAGAACACTTTGCATTAAGCCTTTAATCAAGTTTAAGGCTCAGGCTTAAACTGATGGCACCTCTGTGCTATACCCTGCAAATTTTATTATAGCAGTGGTTGACATTCAAACTTTTTGCTTTAAGTACTCCCAAAGGAATTTTTTAAAACTGTTTCCTGCTTATACATTGTGGATATTAAGTAGACATTAAATTGACATCTACACTTTTTTGTTATAAGTTTAAATATTTTAAAACAAAAACATAAATGGCATTTTAAAACTGTTGGCTAAACCCTTTCAAATATATCTAATGGAATATACATATCAGTGATCTGATTTACTCCATCATATATTTAAAAATACATAAACAAGGGAGCAGATATGGCTCAAGCAGTTGAGTGACTGCCTCCCATATGGCAGGTCCTGGCTCAGTTCCCAAGTGCCTCCTAAAGAAGACAAGCAAGACAGTAAGCTGACATGATGGGCTGGTGCAACAAGGTGACACAAAAAGCAGGGAGCAGAGGTGGCGCAAGCAGTTGGGCGCCTGCCTACCACATGGTAGTGCCTCATAAAAAGAAAAGCAGACACAGAGTGCACAAAGTGAACAGACACAGAGAGACAGCAGACAGTGAGTGCAAACAACGGGGGTGGGAGGGGAGAAATAAATAAAATAAATCTTAAAAAAAAACAACTAGCAGACTGAGCAAAAAAAAAAGAGCAGATGAGTGTACACAATGAACAAAAACAAAGAGCAAACATGAGGGAGCAATGATGGGGGGAATAAAATATTAAAAACTAAAATAAAATAAATAAACAAGGGGAGCGGGTGTAGCTCAGTGGTTGAGTTTCTGCTTCACATGTATGAGGTCCTGGGTTCAATCCCCAGTACCTCCTAAAAATAAATAAAAAATTTAAAAATACATAAACAAATTTCTTTTAAAGTCAGAAATTTTCTGCTTGAACTCCTATTTCCATTTCACTACTCCCATAAAATTTTATACTAAGGTACTACTTTTTTATACTTGGAAGTCTTCTATTGCTCTTCCTATATTTCTCTGTAACAAAAAACATGTATTTTACATTTTACTATGAAGTGCTATGTGTTAAAAAAATTCCTTCTGGATTGAGTTATCATTACAATTATCAGCATAGAATCAATTAAAACAATATTGGTATATTATAATCTTAGTATTAAATATAAAAAGTAAATTTTATTGGAAATGCATCTCTTAATGAGATGGATGGAAATAAGCATTTATTAAAGGTTGATCAAAGACATTAGCTAATTGATCTTTAGTTTGGCATCCTGGATGTATTTATACCTTAGGGCAAAAAAAGTAAGATCTAAAGTACTATCTGGACTGGGTGAGAGATGTGCCTTTCTTTTATAATGTAGAGAAGGATGATAGTGAGAGAGATGATAAAAAAAAAAAAAACGTCCACTTCAGGAGTCTTTTAAGGCCAATAAGTTTTAGAATATAGAACATAATGAAGTCGAGGACCTGGAAATTGATTCTCTTAAATTACATACAGCCACATAATCCTTGGAAAGTCTTCTCATGCTTTAGTTTGAAGAGTAAGGCTACAAAATAACTCATTGCCAAAATGTACTTAGCTTCCATGCATCACTTTACTTAACCAACAATTATTTTGTGAGGGCCCATAAATCATTTTGTGAACAATGCAGGAAATGAATGGTTGGTAAGATGGAAAGGAAAATGGATACTGAGCATTTTCTATATGCCCAGAACTCTGGCATAAAAGAAGAACAAGACTCTATGTCGTCTCTGTCATCATCTCTGGGGGACAATAAAGTACAGTAATAATAAAGTGCAGTATGTACAAATAAGGATATAACAGGATTGCCCATTGCCTCCATTTGTTCACCCCTCTCCCATTCTCAAAGAGGATCAGGTAAAAAATTCATAGGTTATTGTGGAGGATAAGAAGTATCTCAGTATCATTTGAGACATTTTCAGTTTAATGAATGGTCAGTTGTGTCCCGTGTAAACTTCACTGCTGTTGCTCTGTGTTTTTCTTTTCTTTTTTGTTCTATGCGTTTTTAACAATATATGCCAAGCGAACACATACTAAATTTCATTAACTTTACAACAAAGTGTCTCCCATATTTACAAGGTAAAATTTTGGGATCCTACCTACTGTGTTGTAGAGGGATCTCATGTGTTGTTCTCACCAATCAGTATTCTCCTTTGTGCAAATTACAACGAAGTCCCCTTTGTGCTGACAAATCACAAAAGGAAAAGTCCACCTAGTAAGCAAGAGCTGAATTTCATTCAGTCCTTAGGCCAGCGGTGTGCTGGTAAATGTTTAACAACCATCTCAGTGTGGTGGGATGGGATCATTTGTAGCATCTACCACTTTCAGTGGTATATACACACACAAGATGGCCAATTTCCAGCTACCAATGTGAAATCAGCCAGCTCACAGAACTTCTAGAAATTTAACAAGTGACTATGAGCTAGCTCCAGCACTCCACTGGCACTCCTCTCAGTCCTCTGCAGAGTGCCTTCCCATGGTACCAAACTGCACCAAGGTCCACGATGATCCGGGTCACGGTGCCTGGCACCAAATTGGTTTGAGCAGCTGAATTCACTTGGAAAGAGCAAATGCTAAGGGTTAATGGGCATATATGGGTGTTTCATGCATACTGTTAATACAACTGTATTAAATTTCATTTCAACCTCTTTTACTTCCACTCCGAGGAGACACCAATACTATTGTTCCACAGATAAAAATCAAAAGGAAGGGAGAAGAATCTCCAGAGGTTCTACTATGGACAGTGGGTAGACCATTTTCTGTAACGGTTACAGCCGTTCATTCCTCTTTTGCAGATGCCAAACATCTTCCTATATGTTCCTTTCAGTTCACTGGACTACACTGCTTGTTTTAAAAAAAAATCCAGAGGTGTTTTTTTTTGTTGTCAAAAAAAAATTTCAAGGACAGGGATTTTGGTTTTATCACTAACAGCATTTACCCATTTGACACAGTAGAAAGTACTTACAGAAATCCCCTGTGAGTGACTTCTGCAGCAAAACACTGCTGATTTTGTAAGATAACCCTCATATCCCATGAGCGACAGGTCTTGATCTGGGCTTGAGAGATGTAATATTTTGATAAAAAACGGCACTTCCTTTTGAAGCATCTATTTGCGTGTGCTGAGCAGCACCGCTGGAACCTCAGCGAGTGCCAAAGCGAGGCTGACTCGGTCTCTCCCAGCTTGCTCCAGTCATAGACCCCTCCCTTCACAGTCTAAATGTAGCAGTAATTAGCATCCATAAACCACAAATGTGGCCTGTAGTGCCCCGCCACCCCCCCTCTGCTTAAGAAGCATCAAAGTAATTTGTACTTCTCATGAATGCAAAAAAATTGTACACCTCAAAAGGGATGGAGCCTATGACATGGAAAGCTACTGAAGGCTAGAGCTCTCCTATAGGGAGAAGAATTTTTTTATCCCAGCAAACTTTGTAATTAAAGTTCTTATCTTTGGTTTAAGTAGCTACACCACACAAGGTGTCACAATAGAGAAAATTTAAGGCCTTTCAAAAAATGATAAAATTCAAATTTTCTTATGGACTCAGAAAAGGCTCATAACTCGTAAGTCAGAAATAAATAAATCCATGGATTTGGCCACTATGTACAGTTCATGTAAAAGAAATCTATTTCACGTAGGTGTTGTGAAGATGTAATGTTCAGCTGTGGAGAGTTGGGAGATGAAGTGTAACTGTGTGACTCAGGCAGGGTAAACAGCTGGTGCTGACAGGGACCTGAGATATAGCACACACTTTTTGTCCCTATTTTCTCCAGAACAAACAACTGGCGAAGGAGAAAGAGATGGTGGCAGTTTTGGGGCTGCAGGAAAATGGAGGCCAGCAGAGAGTTAAATGCAGGGGATCAGTAGCCAAATTCTCTGATGATTCAAAGAGGGAAAAAAAAATGCCATCAGCACATGCATGTAGAATCACAACCTCTATCTATTAAAAAAAAAACATACAGGCTGCTATCTTTCCTTTTATTTTCTAAGTAGTTAAACATACAGGCAGAATCTTTCCTTTTATTTTCTAAGTGGTAAATGGCAAAGATGGGGATCCAATTTCAAAGAAAGAAGGACTGAAAAAAGCTGTGAAGGTTCTACCGGTTATTTCTCTCTCAGTTTACATTTCTTTTCTACTGGGGCTTGCTGGAATGACATTCTACCATCTTGTTTCTCATCTCTCCCTACTTACATCCCTGGGTGTACCAATGTTAGACATATTTTACCTCTGGCCTTGATATCCAGAAGGCTTTTATTTTACCATGTTCCTTGCAAACATGGGCCACATACAAGCAATGGAAATATTCTTTCTCATGAGATGTTATGATATTGTTTTAACTTCGGCTTTTGACATCATGGTATCTCACTGACATTTCAGATCCAATAAGAAGGTTTCAATATACTTTGCATTCAGTAAGGTGCCTATAACACACCCGGAATGCATCAGCTTTTAAAAACATAAAGACATAGGCTTCCCTGGGTTATTTTCTACAGCTCTAGATTAGTCTTCAACAGTTGCATTTGGTCACTACTACAAAGAGAAATAATCATTGTTCGTAGGTATCAATCAATGGGCAGGCTGGAAAAAGAACCCCGAATCTCTTCATTTCAATGAAGTTGAATTATAACATTTCAGAGCTAAATATTTTTAGAAAGATGTGATACTGGCTACTAAGACTCTTTTTGTCCAAAAAATTTATTATGTAATTAGAGTGAAAGCTTGTCATATACCAACTCCAGCTTCTCATATTGGAATATAAGCAGGTATTTAACTGCTAATCAAACAAACTCCAAAATTTCAACTTAAGCAATACTCAGAGAGGAAAATGGAAAGGAACAAGAGCTGGAATAGTACAAGAAGGCCACATAGAGGAAATAAATTTGAGTTGACTTAAACATCTCCAGTGCATTAGTCAAACAGATAAAAAATTTCAGGAATAAAGAGGGACCAATTAAATAGTAACACAACATTTAATCCATACATGGTTTTGTTCCTGTCTAATTAATCTATGTCAGTTTTAGTGGTATGGAACTATAACAACTATATATGCATGGGATAAACAGCTGTTAGTGATATCTATTTTTTTCTAATTTTTTTCCATATTTAGTGTGATGCGCTTTAAAATCTTTATATGACTAATGATCCTTCTGAAGACCAGAAGCTTTCTTAGTTCATAAAAATGCCTGAAGTCTGCACAAATCTGGTCCACAGCCACATTTTGTAACTAAAGTTTTATTAGAACATAGCTACACCCAAGTGAATTTATGCTAAATGTAATAGCTTTTAAAATGTTTTTTTCCAAATATTTTTTTCATTTTTCAAACAACAAATCTAGTTAGGTAAAGACGTTTCCCTCCTAAAAATTAATCTTTCTGTAAGAGTATGGAGAACAAAATAAAGTGAGTACTTCTATTAGGAGTTGAAATTTTCCTACAAAACAATTTTCTAAGAGCTGGAAACCTATAAAGATGTACATGACACATCATTTCTTTAAACATATAAATTAAATATGTCAATAATTCTGAAGTTAAAACATTCCAAGGTCTTAGTTTCTAAAACCTTTCAGAGGACATTTTTTTAAAAGCTCACATTAAACTTAAATAGAATAGGATTCTGTAAGGCGTGCTTCAAAGTTTTGATAATTGTTACTACATTGCAGCTAAATTTCGCCAATCACCTTCAAAAGTACAATCCTAATTCTGGTCCCAAAGTTTCCCCACATTGGGTATGGCAGAAGTTCCCTATTGTGCACTAGGTATATTTGCTATCAGGCAATGCCACTTTTCAATTACATTAAAAAAATAATTTTTATAATTTCAAAAATAATTTAGTATGTATACTTTGTGCATACTGATCATATACTATCTTTTTAAAAAGCAGGGGCCTGGTAAACACCTTTCCCAAGGGTATATAACCCAGATTAAGTGCCAATATTAATAGCACAGTAATAAGTCTGGTGGTTAATCACAAAATAATGGATCAAAGAACTGCAGAATGATCTAGTCTCTACCAAGAAGTGCATGAACCTACCAACCTCTAGCAGCTGGGAAAAAAAGAATTTCTGTAACAAATATCCCATTAACCCATTGACATATAATTGGAGGTGTGGGACAGAAATGGCATAGGCAGCTGTAATAATTAAAGAATACCCAAACTGAGTGGATCACAGAGACAGAATCTCTTTTATTTTCTCTTTATGTAACATTTCTGGAACAGGGTCAAATGCACAGACATAGTGGCTGAAGGCCTGCAATTTATTTTATGGGTTCCTAGAAAAGTCCTTGGCTTTGGGTTTTTATAAATTTTGTTTTACATTCCTACCGATAAATGGAAAATATTTGGTTTCTTGTTTATGTTCAGGTATTTAGTGTTTCTTACTTTTTTTTTTCAACTACCTGAAAACATTCTAACATAAATTATAGGTTCCCAGACCAAAAGTTGTACAGGGATCACCATTTCAAACACAAACTTAATGGTATTACCTAGCAGGATTCAGAAACCCTAGCTCAGAAAATTGCAAGCCAAAGGCACAGTTATCATTTGCCTCATTCTGAGTGTGACTTCATGGATGTCACTTCAAGAAGTTGCATGAAGCTGGTAGAACACCATATACCTTTCCTCAGCACTAATGACCACATCCTGTGCCAGGCAGCATTTTTCAGTCTTTGTGGTTAGGAACCAGCACAAATTAATGTACAGCTTGGCAGAGCTGGAATATTAGTTGACACTGTGATTTGAATCTCAGAAGTTTTAGACAAGAACTCTACTTCTTGGCCTTTTTAAGAGATATTTAAGAAATGAAAGAAAAAGAAAAAGCTCTCAAGAAACTTCTCTCTTTTTATTTTCTTTTAAGAAACACATATATACATAGATACATATGATTAACCTAGGGATTTCATTTAGTCATTCACTCAACAAACATTTATTGCATACATACTATGGACCAGACATTGTTCTAGGTGCTGCAAATAACTAGCAGTAAAAAAGATATCAAGATCCCAGCTCATGAAGGGTGAAGGGAAAGAGACAAAGAAATAAACAAAAAACCTCCAAAATGGTCTGTGGAAAGTGCCATGCAGAGGATTAAAATAGGGTCTGTTTTAGAAGAGAGTAAATGGGTGGTCATGAAAAGCATCTCTAAAGAAGTCACATTTATGATGATATCTGACTGACATTCATAAGGCAATAGTGATTTATGAATATAAATATTAGAATGAAATGTGTGCAATGGTAATATAAATATAGTGCTCAAATTATGTAATGCTGGGAAGTAGATGAGGCTCAAGTGATAGGGCTTCTGCCTACCATATGGGAGGACCTGGGTTCGACCTCTGGACCTCCTGGTGAAAAAGAAAAAGAGAAAGTGTGCCTCCATGGCGAGCCGAGTACCCTGTGGAGGGCCAGTGCCCACGTGGTGAGCCAAAGGCCCAGGCAGTGAGCCAGTGCCTGCACAAGTGAATCACAAAGCAAGATGATGACACACCAAAAGAGAGACGAAGGGGAGAGTCAAGGTGAAGTGCTGCACAAACCAGGAACTGAGGTGGTATAACTCTCCACATCAGAGGTCCCCAGGATCGAATCCCAGTGAATTATAGAGGAGGAAAAAATGAGAAGAGAAGACAAAAAGAGAAACAGATACAGAAGATTACATAGCGAATGGACACAGGCAAAAAAAAAAAACAGCAGGGGAGGGGAAGGGGGGAAATAAATAAATAAAACCTTCTTTTTAAAGTTTTTTTTTAAATTATGTAAAGTTCACAAAAAAAGCCTAGAAGTAAATATTTCAAAATGCTAATAAGAGACTATCTTTGGGTGGCAGGATAGAGGTAGGTCTTCCCAAACTTTGTATTATATTATTTTTAAAATGGAAATGAGTAACATAAACATTATTTTAAAAACTAAAGTTAATATAAGCTTGAACACTTGAACATTTCTAAATTCCCAAAATTTGCTGATATTCTATAATAAACTACTAAGTACAAATATTTGTAAAATGAGCAAAACTGAGTCATTTCCATCTATATCCACAAATGCAAGTTTGGAGAGGCCCTGGTTTCTTCTACATGCTAAATCTTACCTATATCTATAAACATTAGCTTTTAGTTTGTACACTGTGGCTCACCTCCTATATCTTCATCTCCATTGGCTGGGCCTTCTGCACTGTCCACATTTTCTATTTCCTGAGGTTTGGTTAAATTGTTATTATTCAGATTCACTGCACCATCTAAAAGACAAAAAGAGTTTTAACCAGGACATCAACTTTAATGGGTTTTTATAAACATGTTTTAAGTAGATCCCATTCAATTTTCAGCTCTGACAATCCCTTAGTAATACAGTACCTCTTTAACATACACCCCAAGCAGGATGTATGTGAAAATGTTTGAGGTTTAAAAATAAGCCCAGGTTCCTGTACCTTTCCATTAGACACTAGTTTCTTGAATATTTCTTTCACCTGAGTTAAAATACACACAAATCCTTCTGGACAGAAATTTTTCTCTCCTTTGGTATTTGTCTCAAAATGTTTGGTAAGATGCGATTGCTGTTTATGACCAAAAAGTATTAATATGTAATGATAAGAAATAATGAACCTGAAAATATTGGCATAACCCAATTTGAGAAAGGTGTCTTCCTGAGAGAAAGCCTGTAAACTTATGTTTTTATGGAAAAGACATTAGTCCCCAAGTTTATTTTCCTAACATTTACTAAATGTCAGTACAAGGCTACAGATATGAAGAAGTCATAATTCCTGTCCTTGAGGAGCTTGTAATTTGCAGATGTAGATAAGATAAATACACAACTATAATGTAAGGGTGACTTGGAGAAGGGATTAAAAGAAAATATTATGGGAAAACATAAGAGAAAGTCAACAGACATCATAAGAGTTTAAGAAAGTCAACAGACATCATAATGTTTAAGAAAAAGCAAATTTATTAAAAATCAAGTTTAAGGGAAAGACAATTTTGTATAATAAGTACTGATAATACTAGAAGGAAAAAAGGAATAATGTAGGGCTGGAATTATTTTCACAGATAAGCACAGAAGCTTAATAAAAAAGAGAACAGAAGCAATTAAATGAAAAGCTACCCACTTTCTATCAAAATGCTTTCCAAAAT
Source organism: Dasypus novemcinctus (assembly GCF_030445035.2). Taxonomy (NCBI): domain Eukaryota; kingdom Metazoa; phylum Chordata; class Mammalia; order Cingulata; family Dasypodidae; genus Dasypus; species Dasypus novemcinctus. The sequence continues at coordinate 59,102,709 of NC_080693.1, forward strand.
TCAATAAAATATTTATTCTGAATAAAACTGCATGCAACAAGTTGTTAAAGACACTGAATCCTGTGGCATTTAAGTTGGGCTGAAATAGGGGAGAAGACCAGAAGCTCTACAATGGCATTTGTTTCAGCCGTAGTCATGAATGAGCTCATGGAACAGGACAGGTACTGGAATGCAGGGATAAAATGGAAACACAATTCATAAACTCTTATTTAAGTGTCCCTGAAAATCATCATGGACTGGTTTTTGATTTACAAATATGTAAAATTTCTAATTTCTACATATTATAATGTATAATCTATAAACTCCAATATACTACTCTAAATAGTGGCTCACTTTTCTCAAGCTGGAGATGACTAAAATAGAGTGCACTCTTCAACAATTAATAGGAGGTACAGGTGCAATTAAAACATGAGACTACAACTCACTGTAACATAAAAAGGCACTTAAGTGATAAGTTTTATAATATAACAAACTTTGACTCAAAAAAAGTGAGAAAACTTATTTTTAGGAAATAAATTATTTTAAATGTTTATGGTATTCTAGAGCAGGGGCTGGCAATCTATGGCCCAACAGCCAAATCCAGTGTGGCCTGTTTTGATATGGGCCCAGGAGCTAAGAATGTTTACATTTTTAAAGATTTGTAAAAGATACAAAGAATATGTGATAGAAACCATATCTTACCCACAAAGTCTAAAATATTTACTATTTGGCCTTTGGAGGAAAAATTTGTTGACTACTGTTCTAGAGTGAAAAACACAAGTCATTCAAATACACGTTGCTATTTTATTCAACAAAAACAAAAACTGTCTTAATCCAAATCAATTAAAAATTAAAAAAAAAAAATCCAGCAGTGATACAGGCAGGGTGTGGTTTGGTCTTATAATGTCAAAGAACTTGTATGATCTAAATGGATGATTTATTTTTGAATCAGGAAGCGACAACCACATTCCCCTGTGTACCCCCTCCCCCCATTCCTATAGCATTTTCAGAGCAATCAGAATAAGAACATTCCTCTTCCTTTGGTATTTCCTTTTTTTTTTTTTTTAAAGATTTATTATTTATTTATTTCTCTCCCCTTTCCCCCGACCCCAGTTGTCTGCTCTCTGTGTCCATTCACTGTGTGTTCTTCTGTGACTGCTTCTATCCTTATCAGTGGCACAAGGAATCTGTATTTCCTTTTGTTGAGTCATCTTGCTTCGTCAGTCCTCCGTGGGTGCAGTGCCAGTCCTGGGAAGGCTGCACTTTCTTTTGTGCTGGGCGGCTCTCCTTACGGGGTGCACTCCCCGTGCATGGGGCTCCCCTATGCAGAGGACACCCCTGCGTCGCAGGGCACTCCTTGCACGCATCAGCGCTGTGCATGGGCCAGCTCCACACGGGTCAAGGAGGCCCGGGGTTTGAACCATGGGCCTCCCATGTGGTAGGCAGACGCCCCATTCATTGGGCCAAGTCCGCCTCCCTTTGGGTTTTCCAATAAAGGTATACAGCTAGAGAGTTAAAACCCGATGTTACCTGTGGGCAGCGACTGCTCCTGAATATTTTTCAGTTCCACATTTGGTTGTATATCTGAAAAGAAAAGCGTTGTAAATATTAGCTACTTAGAGTAAACTTCTTCAGATCTGCACATTCCACACTTAGTAAGGGTAGCATTTTGGAAATCCTAGCAGAAGAGTTCCTCTTCAGAGGAGGACAATTTTTCCTTTATAGCCTTCCTAAAACTGCCTCTAGAAAAATGGAAAGAATAAATTTACACAGCAATGTTATTCTAAGAGCTTTCTGCCAAAGAAACAACACAGGGATCTATTTATACCAAAATGAGTAAAAAATGAATCTTATTAGATTTTCAGAGCTCCTTTATTCTTTTTACCCCTAACATTATGAACATTTTCCAAACATACAGAAAGAAAAATTAAAAGATTTGTACAATAAACACCCATGAACCCACCAACTAGATTCTACAATTAACATTTTGCTATTTATCACATATCTATCCACCTATTCATCACTCAGTCCAATTATCAATCTGCTTCCCCCCTCCCCCACCTGAGATGGCTCCCTCGTCTGTTTGCTTGTTGTTTGCGCTCCTTGTCTGCTCATTGTTTTGTGGTTTTTTACTCATCATTTTTTTTTCTTACCAAACCTGGTACCTCCCATGTGAGAGGTGGGAGCTCAACTGCTTGAGCCACATCTGCTCCCTGCTCATTTGTTTTTGCTTGTTGTCTGCTCATTGTTTTTTGCTTGATATCTGCTCATTGTTTGTCTTGTTTAGGAGGCATGGGAATTGAACCCAGGACCTCCCGTGTGGGAAGGTGGCACTCAACTGCTCGAGACACATCTGCTTCCCTCATCAATCCATTTACATTTTTGGTTGCATTTCAAAATAAGTTGCAGATATCAGTTTACTTCATCTCCAACACTTTAGCATGCCAATCATTAACTAGAGTTCAATATTTGTTTGCAAGGGTTTTTTTAGATAAAATTTACATAAAGTGAAATGTACAGATCATAAGATATTGTAGTGGGTTGAATGGTAGCTCTCCTACAGATATGTCCACGTCCAAATCCCTGGAACCTGTGAATGTAAGTTACCTGATTTAGAAAGTCTTTGCAGATGTAATTAAGGATTTTGAGATGAGCCAATCCTGGATTACCCAGGTGAGCCCTAAATCTAATAACAGGTGCTGTAATAAGATACAGATGAGGAAAAGACAGATGCAGAGTAGGCCATGTGAAGGTGGAACAGGGTGAGATGCAGTCACACACCAAGGAACACCTGGAACCAACAGAAGCTAAAAGAAACAAGGTATGGAATCCCTCTCCTAGAGTCCCTGCAGAGAGCACAACCTTGCCAACACCTTGATTTCTTTTTTTTTTTCTCCTTTAGGAGGCACCAGGAACTGAGCCCAGGACATCCCATGTGGGAGGCAAGTGTTCAACTGCTTGAGCCACATCTGCACCCCCACACCTTGATTTCTGACTCTGCCCTCCAGAACTAAGAGAATAAAATTCTATTGTTTATGCCACTAAGTTTGTGATAATTTGTTATGGGAGCCACAGGAACCATAGATTAGTTTGGCCTATTCTAGAACACTGCCCCCCCTCCCCCCCACACACAAAGGAATCATGCAGACATATGATGAAAAGTCTTTTGGCTAAGGCATCTTTCACTCAGTATGAGGTTTCTTGAGACACCCATGCTGTGGCATGCGCACTAGTTTGTCTTTTTTATTGCTAAGTAGTATTCCATTGTATGACTAGCCCACAGTTTGCTGATCCATTCTCCTGTTGATGGACACCTAGACTGCTTCCAGTTCTGGGCTATCATGAATAAAGCTGCTATGATTATTCTTTTTTTAAACTAATAAACTTTTTATTTTAGAATTGTTTCAGATCTGTAGAAGAATTATATAGATAGCATAGGGAATTCTATATACCCCACTCCTAGTTTTCCCTATTACTGACTTCTTGTGTACATTTTTCACAATTAATGAACCAATATTGATGCATTATTGTTAAAGTCCATACTTTATTCAGATTTCCTTAATTTTCACCTAATGTCCTTTTTTGTTTCAGGAGCTCATCCAGGATACCACATTATAGTTAGTCGTCATGTCTTCTTTTTTTTTAAAGATTTATTTATTTATTTTTAATCCCCCCCCCCCGCCCCGTTGTCTGTTCTCTGTGTCTGTTTGCTGCGTCTTGCTTCTTTGTCCGCTTCTGTTGTCATCAGCGGCACGGGAAGTGTGGGTGGCGCCATTCCTGGGCAGGCTGCACCTTCCTTCGCGCTGGGCAGCTCTCCGTACAGGGCACACTCCTTGTGCGTGGGGCTCCCCCATGCGGGGGACACCCCTGGGTGGCAGGGCACTCCTTGCACGCATCAGCACTGCGCATGGGCCAGCTCCACACAGGTCAAGGAGTTCAAACCCTGGACCTCCCATGTGGTAGACGGACGCCCCAACCACTGGGCCAAGTCCGTTTCCCCGTCATGTCTTCTTAGGCTCCTCTTGGCTGTGACAGCTTCCCAGACTTTCCTTGATTTTGATGATCTTGACAGTTTTTAGTAGTACTGGTCAGGTATTTTGTAGAATGTCCCTCAATTGGGATTTGTCTGATGTTTTTCTTATGATTAGGCTAACATATGCTCATTTTACACAAGGCTTGCTGTGACCATATGCTTTATATTGTTTTGAGTCAATACCAGGGGTGGAATTGCTAGGTCACAGGGCAGGAAGTTTAAATTAAATACAAACTTCCAAAACTTGTTCAAAAGTGATTGTACCATCCACAAAATATGGGAGTTCTTCCAGTTGTTCCACATCCTCACTAATATTTGATGATGTAAGAATTTTAAATAAGAGCCATTCTAATGGGAATAAAATCAGAATGGTACACTTTTATTTTAACTTGCATTTCCCTAAAAAACTAATAATATTGATCATCTTTTCACATGCTTATTCATTGCTTTTCTTTGTTGAGGGTCTGTTCAAGTCTTTTGTCCATTTTACATTGGTTTATGTTTTTATTATTTTCCAAGAGTTTTTGATATTTTACCAACACTAATTCCTTGTCAGATACACATTTTGGTAATATTTTCTCCCAATCTGTGGCCCACTTATTCATTTTCTTAATGGTATCTTTTAATAAGCAGGAGTTTTAGTTTTGATGAAATCTGACATATAAATTTTAAAATGGATATTTTCAGTCTAAGAAAACTTTATTCCCAAGTCATGAAGATATCCTTCTGACTTATCTTCTAGAAGCTTAATAGTGGCTCAACTGATAGAGCACCTGCCTACCATACAGGAGGTCCAGGGTTCAAACCCAGGGCCTCCTGGTCCATGTGGTGAGCTGGCCCACATGCAGTGCTGCAGCGCACAAGCAGTGCCATGCCATGCAGGGGCACCCCCCGCATAGGGGAGCCCCCCAAGCAAGGAGTGCGCCCTGCAAAGAGAGCTACCCCATGCAAAAACTCAGCCCAACTAGGAATAGCGCCACACACACAAAGAGCTGATGCAACAAAAAGAGACACAGATTCCTGGTGGCGCTGAGAATGCAAGCAGACACAGAAGAACATACAACAAATGGACACAAGAGATCAAACAACGGGGGAAGGGTAGAAAAATAAATAAGTCTTTAAAAAAATAGTTTTAGCTTTTATGTTTCAGTCTATGATTATCTTGAGTTAATTTTCATGTAAGTGTGAGAAGTTGAGGTTCATTTTTTCCCCCGCTGGATATCCAGTTCTTTCAGCACCATTTGTCACAAAGAATGTCATTTCCCGATTGTATTTCTTTGACACCGTTGTCAAAAATCAAACAACTTTAAAATTATGAGTCTATTTTTGGGCTCTCTATTCTGGTACAGGATAAATATTGTCTTTCATTAAGTCACTACCATAATGTATTGATGATTTATAATAAAGTTTTGAAGTAAGGTAGTGTAAACCCTCTAGCTTTTTCTTTTTCATTATTGCTTTAGCTATTCTAGGTCCTTTGCATTTACATATACATCTTAAAATATGCTTATTTATATATACAAAAAAGTCTGGAGAAATTATGATTGGGATTGCACTGGATAGATCAGTTTGAGTCTTTACAAAATTATTGAGAGTCTTTCAATCCATGAATAGCTCTCTCTGTGTAGTTAGTTTTTGGATCTAGAGTTGTTTTTTCATAACAATTTCAATTTCTTTAATAAAGGTTTAATCAAATTTTCTACTCCATTTTGAAATAGTTTTGCCAAGTTTTATTTTTTAAGGAATATGCCCATTTTATCTAATTTATTAAATTTATTGGCATAAAATTTGTTCAAAACATTTCCTTGTTATCCTTTTAATATCTGTGGGATCTGTAATTATATTCCCCTTTTCCATTTTTGATACTAGTAATCTGTATTCTCTTTTTCTTTGTAATCTAGGGACTTATAAATTTTTAAAAATATTTTCAAAGAACCAATTTCTGGCATGGTTTCTCTATTTACTGATTTTTTGCTTTTATTAGTTTCTTCCTTATACTTACTTTGAGTTTAATTTGTTCTTTTTTTAGCCTTTTAAGGTAAAACTTCAGCAACTCATTTTTTCCCTTTCATCTTTTCTAATTATAAGCATTTATAGATATACATTTCCCTCTCAGCACTCTAATTATTATCTGTGGGAGGTCTGGTTTAATAGGAGGTATTCCTCCATTACTAGAAATCAAAGCTCCTCTTTGTTCTTTATCTTACTGACAATCACACACTGAAAACTGTTCAAGATAGCACTGATTTCAGATTATCTAGGCTATAATCAGGTCATATTCCAGATTTTTAAATTTGAAAAACACAGCCACTATATTTATTTTCTATCCTAATTTAAAATTTTTAACATGGCAGCCATCAGATGTTAGAGCAAAGCACAAAGGCAGGGAAAATACACATATTTTTAAAGAAAGCAGCTCACAACAAGAAAAAGGCTGAACAATCAACAATTCTTAGGCCTGCCTCAATCAAGATGACAGAGTAAAATGTTTCAGGGATCCATTCCAACAGAAGCTTTGAACAACCAGTAATAACTGGTAGAAACATGTCTCTCACAGCTACAAAAAAAAAAAAAAAAAACAGTTGAAGGACTGTACCAAATAAAGAAAAGGGGTACTTAAAAGCAGTATGAGCTCATGGCACCCTGGTCAGCCCCCTTACCCACTCTCTACCAGCTATGACAGAGCCAGTACATAATCCCAGTGCTTGGTTCCCAGGTCTTGGTTTCCTTGTGCACATGCTGAGAGCATGTATGTCTGCCTCAGTCTGTCTTCTGGTAGCCTGAAGGATTCAGCATCCCAGAACCTGTCCTGTGTGGAGAAGGCAGTACATGGAACTCTCCTACAATACACTGTGGGAAAGCAGTCAAACTGTGCTGCCTGGAGCAAGGGATTGCTGGCAGTACGACATACAGTGTAATGCCAGGGACTGTGAGGAAACTTTCTAAAGGAAGAGGGGACATTTATATCTGTGGAAATAGGAATTCCTCAGGCTAGAGGTGCATGCCAAAGATAAGATGTACGTGCAGAATCAGGGAAGCCTCTATGTTTTGGACCACAGCTATTCTTTTAGCTCATTGTATGACTAAGCTGGAAAGAAGAGCACTTGTATAGGTCAATATGCAAAGACTGGGAAAGGAAAGGTATTTTCTTTTTTTTCTCTTTTTTTTTTTTTAGCTCCTGCCATTCAAGAAAAGTTCTGAAATAACTAACTGGACACAAGCTTAAGGAATAGATGCCTCAGGGTCTAAATTCCAGCAATAAAATCATAAAATATCAAAGGTTTCAACAAAAAATTGCAAACAAAGAAACAGGAAGTGATGGCTTAGGCAAAAATATTAAAGCATTAGAAATCACCAATGATGATGACCAGAACTGGGACATTCCAAAGACTTTTTAAAAATGGCCTTAAATATGCTCTAAGAGCTAAGAGAAAACATGGACAAAGAACTAAAGGAAATCAGGAAAAAGATGAACAACAGATGAACACAAAGTAAATATCAATTAAGAAATAAAAATTGGGAAGTGGATTTGGCTCAACAGATAGAGCATCCACCTACGACATGGGAGGTCCAGGGTTCAAACCCAGGGCCTCCTGACACATGTGATAAACTGGCCCACGCACAGTGCTGATGCGTGCAAGGAGTGCCGTGCCATGCAGGGGTGTCCCCCGTGGAGGGGGGCCCCACGCACAAGGAGTACACCCCATAAGGAGAGCCTCCCAGCGTGAAAAAAGCACAGCCTAATCAGGAGTGGTGCCACACACATGGAGAGCTGATGCAGCAAGATGACAAGCTGATGCAGCAAGATGACACAACAAAAAGAGACAGAGACACAGATTCCCGGTGCAGTTGACAAGAATACAAAGTGGACACAGAAGAATGCACAGCGAATGGACATACAGCACAGACAAGTGGGGGGAGGGGCAGGGCGAGGAAGGGCAGAGAAATAAATAAAAAATAAATCTTAAAAAAAATAAAAAATAAAAATTATGAAAAGGAATCAAACAGAGCTGAAGACCACAGTAACAGAAATTTAAAATTCCCTAGAGGTATTCAACTGCAGATTGGAGTTAGCAATAGAAAGAATCATTATTGAAAGAATCTTATCTTCATTACTGAAGATAAGACAATTGAAATCATCTAATCTGAGAAGCAGAAGGAAGACAGAATGAAGAAAAGTGAACAGAGCCTGAAGAACCTGCAGGACACTATGGAGCCTACCAACATACACATTGTGGGAGTCCCAAAAGGATAAGGAAGAGAGAAAGGGGCAAAGAGAATATTCAAGGAAATAATGACTGACAACCTCCAAAATTTAACAAAAGACACGAATATACACATTCAAGATACTCAATGTCCCCTAAACAATATAAACCTAAAACATTCTTCTTAGGTTCATCAGAGAATTGAGGTCACAGGGAAAAGTTCCACTCCAAAAACTCGAGAGACTGGCAATTACAGAAAATTAGAGCTTACCAGGAACAGAAGACTCAGCTGGAGTCTGGTAGGAACACTTAAAGGGTAAACGACTAATTGCTGGAGACTCAATATGAACTAGCTACTGAGAGAGAAATTTTTGGGGGCCAGCCTTAAGGAATCCCCCACAATTTCATGAGTTTTACCTCCAAGAGCCTTACCAGGTTCTCAGAGTGAAGACTGGAGAAAAATCCCCTTGAGCTTCCAGCAGGGAGAGGGGAAAAGTAGACATTTTGAAATAAGCACAGAGGTTTTTGTTCTTAACAGTCTTCCCTCAAGGGAAACTATTTTATCAGAGACTAACCAAGTTGGGTTTTACCAGAGCCTAACCTCCCCCGGCAGGAGGGAACTCCAGCCCCCTCTAGCCTTCCTGCCTTACCCAAGGGTGTTGACTGGCAGGAAAGAGGGGCTGGAGCTGAGAGGAACTTGTGAAGGTCACAGCCCAGGGACACAAGCTCACTAAAACATGCTCACATGCTTCCTCTCCCCTGCACTTACCACATTATTAGGGTTCCTATATAATAACAGAAGATAACAGCTGAAAGAACTGCAAGCCTCAAATCCTATTTAAGAGGGAGTCTCTAGTACACTAAAGGAAATTTTAGCCTGACACCAGTTACAGCAAACAGTACACACAACCTAACTACTTCTAGCCAGCTAAACATAAAACCTCACACCACACTATTCACCTCAGCTACTTTTACCCAATACATAATGTCAAACATTCAACAGAAAATTACAAAGCACGCTAAAAGGCAAAAACATAGTCTAAAGGACAAAGTAAGCATCAGAATCAGACTCAGATTTTTAAATTACCAGAATGGGAATTTAAAGTAGCTATGATTGATCTCTTTTCACAAGCCTTTCCTGTTACTTTACCAGAATTGTAGTTGGTGCTGGGGTTTAATATATACCCAGGGGATCTGAATCTCTGGACTGACTATATGATAGCCAGGCCCTGAGCCTCAACAGACTTCAGCTCCTACACTCTGGTTTATTGGACTTACCCCACTCAGCTAACATGGAGTTGAAGAAGGTCAACCACCACACCATGGAGCCAAGAGTGCCTACAACTGAAAGCAGGAGGATTGCATCCAGCATTCACATGGAATCTAAGCCCCCTCTTGACATAGACGTGGAATGGACACAACCAATACAAGGTCCACAGGATGGAGGAATAGAATATGGATTAGAGTGGACTTACTGATATGCTATTCATGAACTATTGTGATTAGTAATTGAAGAAAATTTGGCATTGGTGTGGAGAAAGTGGCCATGGTGGCTGCTGGGTATGGGGAATGGGAGGAAGAGATGAGATGTGGAGGTGTTTTTGGGACGTGGAGTTGTCCTGGGTGGTGCTGCAGGGACAATTACTGGACATTGTAGGTCCTCCCATGACCCACTGTATGGAACGTGGGAGAGTGTGGGCTCTGATGTGGACCATTGACCATGAGGTGCATTGGTGCTCAGAGATGTATTCACCAAATGTGATGAATGTCTCATGATGATGGAGGAGAATGTTGCGATGGGGGGAGTAGTGGGGTGAGGGGGAAAGGGGTATATGGGGACTTCATATTTTTTGAAAGCAATATTTTAAAAAATGAATAAAGACAAAAAAAATAAAGTAGCTTTGATTAATATGTTAAATGCTCCAATGAGAAAAGTGGGCAACAAGTGCTAGGGCAACCAGCAAAATGGTGGCAGAGTAAGGAGCTCCTAGAGTCAGCTCATGCTACAGGACAATTCATAATCACCCAGAGCTACCTAAAACAGCTGTTTGGGGGCTCCAGGAGACCAGAAGAGACTCCTGCAACATCCTTGAAATAAGGTAAGGAGGAGACTGCCCATCTGCAGTGAAGAGTCATAAGTAGAGCATTCTATGCCATAGAGGCCAGAGCCCATCCTCCACTGGTGGCACAAGCTGCCTCGGGAGCTAGTCTGCTGCTGGAATTGGATGCTCCACTTCCCAAAAACAGGGGAGGAAGAGGTTGGGTACCAACTTCAGCTGCTAATTAGTAAATTTGGCTGGCTGAAGTATAACCCTGAGAACAGCTAAAATTTGAACCTGTCCAGGTCAGAAAGAGGCTGGTAGCCACCATTTTTACTCCACTCATGGCATGAGGGGAAGGCAAGCTGGCTGAAAATCACAGTGATAGTAGGGACCAGCTTCTTTCATCCAGATTGGCCTGCAGTCCTAGCCTATGCTTCAGCCCCACCTCTAACAGGGAGGAGGCTGGCAGGCCCCACACCAGCCTCTCTGGGTAATTGCAGGCACATTTGGCTGGCACAGACTGAATAGTCAGAAGTCTAATGGGGTAATTGCAGTCATTTTGGACCCACATGGCAAAGACTGCTGCCCACAACGGCAGCTCCATTCCCATCCCAGGCTGGGGAGGAAGGGGTGTGAAGCTTCATCAGTCTCTCTGGGCAACTAGAGTTTAGGCCTGCATGACTTGGATTATGGGTTTCTGTCTCTACCCCTGGCAAAGGAGAAAGTTGGGAGAAACTTCTTTGGTCCCTGGGGCAATATGAGCAGCTTGAGTCTCCACAGCTTACAGCACCAACTACATCCTTGGCTCCTACTACACAATCAGCAAGGGAGAATAGGGAGAAAGCCCTAAACTAAAGAAAGAAACTGCACCAGAATAAATACATCTAGTAAACCAGATGCCAAGACACCAACAAATAATTACAATCCACACCAAGAAACAGGGAGATATGGCCCAGTTAAAGGAAAAAGATAAGCCTCCAGATGACATAAAGGAGTTGAGACAACTAATCATAGATGTTCAAACAAATCTCCTTAATAAATTCAATGAGATGGTTAAAGAGATTAAAGATATAAAGAACACACTGGCTCGGTTGACAGCAAGATGGCGGTAGAGTAAGACACTCCTAGAGTCAGTTCCTGCTACAGGGCAGTTAATAAATACCCAGAGTTCTGGAGCTAGCTGAAGCACCTGTTTGGGGGCTTCAGGAGGCCAGAAGGGCATCCTGCAACATCCTTGAAGGAATGGAAGGAGAAGGCTGCCCACCTGCAGAGAAGACTTGTAAGTAGAGCGTTCCACACCCTGGAGGCCGGTGCCCATCCTACACCGGAGGCACAAGCCACATCAGGAGCTGTTCCACAGCTGGAATTGAAAGCTCCACTTCCCAAAAATGGGGTAGGAAGAGACGGTTGGGCACCAACTTCACCTACTGATGAGTAAAGTTCAGTGGGCTGAAGTATGATCCTGAGAGCTAAAGTTTGAGTCTGTCCAAGTCAGAAAGAGGCTGGGAGCCGCCATCTTAACTCCGCCCTGGCACGAGGGGAAGCAGGGTGGACTGAAAATCCCAGTGCTGGTGGGGACCGGCTTCTTCCCATCCAGGTCAGATTGCAGGTCTAGCCTAAGACTCAGTGCCACCTCTGACAGGGAAGAAGCTGCAGGGACCTGCGCCAGCCTTTCTGGGAAATTGCTGGCCAAGCCAGAGTCTGGTGATTGTCCTACTCTGGTAGTGCAAGCCACCCCAGGAGCTGTTCTGTTACTGGAATTGCAAGCTCTATTTCCCAAAAACAAGGGAGGAGGAGATGGTTGGCTGCTGATTTCAACTACAGATTGGTAGACTCAGATGGCTGAGGAATAACCCTAAGAACAGCTGGGGTGTGAATTTGTCCAAGTCAGAAAAAAGCCAGTGGCCGCCATTTTGACTCCACCCCAGCCTGAGGGGAAGCCAGCCTGACCAAATATCACAGTGATGGTAGGAACCAGTTTCTTTCACCCAGATCAGCCTGCAACCCTAGCCTAGGCTTCAGTCCCACCTCTGGCAGGGAGGAGGCTGACTAGTTCAGCACCAGTCTATCCAGGTAACTGAGGGTTACCTTTGGCTGGCACAAACTGAATAATTAAAAGTCTACTAGGGGAAAGGGATTTGGCTCAATGGATAGAGCATCTGCCTACCACATGGGAGGTCCAAGGTTCAAACCCAGGGCTTCCTGACCCAGGTGATGAGCTGGCCCACGTGCAGTGCTGATGCGTGCAAGGAATGCCATGCCACACAAGGGTGTCCCCTGCTTAGGGGAGCCCCACACGTAAGGAGTGCACCCTGAAGGAGAGCTGCCCAGCGCGAAAAAAGTGCAGCCTGCCCAGGAATGGCACTGCACACATGGAGATCTGACGCAGCAAGATGACACAACAAAAAGAGACACAGATTCCGGGTGCTGCTGATAAGAATACAAGTGGATACAGAAGAACACACAGCAAATGGACACAGAATGCAAACAACTTGGGAGAAAGGGAGAGAAATAAATAAAACAAATCTTAAAAAAAAAAAGAGAGAACACAGTGAATGGACACAGAGAGCAGACAACTGGGGGGGCGGGCAGGAGAGAGAAATAAAAAAATAAAAACCTTAAAAAAAAAAAAAAAAAGGTCTCCTGGGGCAACTGCGGTCATATTGGACCAGCACTGCATAGATTGCTTCCCACACCTGAAGCTCCATCCATGCCCTAGGCAGGGGAGAAAGGGGCATGAAGCTTCATCAGTCTCTCTGGGCAACTACAGTCTAGGCCTGCACAACTTGGATTATTCCACACAAGCTTGACTCTCTCCCTACCTCTGGGAAAGGAGTAAGTTGGGAGAAGCTTCATCCGTCCCTGGGGCAATGAGCGCAGCTTAAGCCTCCACAGTTTATAGCACCAATTACATTCTTGGCTCCTACTGCACAACCAGCAAGGGTAGGAAACCCTAAACTACAGAGAAAAACTCCACCCAGAATAAACCCTCTAGTAATCCAGATGCAAGACACCAACCAAAAATTACAATCCATACCAAGAAAGAGGAAGCTATGGCCCAGTTAAAGGAACAAGATAAGCCTCCAGACGACATAAAGGATTTGAGACAACTAATCATAGATGTTCAAACAAATCTCCTTAATAAATTCAATGAGATGGCTAAAAGATTAAGGATATTAAGAAGACATAGGATGAGCACAAAGAAGAATTTGAAAGCATGCATAGAAAAATAACAGATCTTATGGGAATGAACGGTGCAATAAATGAAATAAAAAATACACTGGAATCATTTAATAGCAGATTTGAGGAGGCAGAAGAAAGGATTAGTGAGCTTGAAAATATGGCCTCTGAAAGTGAACATAAAAAAGAACAGATGAAGAAAAGAATGGAAAAAACTGAACAAGGTTTCAGGGAACTAAATGACAGGCAGAGATGTGTAAACGTAAGTGTCATGGGTGTCCCAGAAGGAGAAGAGAAGAGAAAAGGGGCAGAAGAAATACTTAAAGAAATGTTAGAAAATTTCCCAACCCTATTGAAGGACATAGATATCCATGTCCAAGAGGCACAACATACTCCCATCTGAAAAAAATGTGAATAAACCAATTCCAAGACATATACTAATCAGAATGTCAAATGCCAAAGACAAAGAGAGAATTCTGAGAACAGCAAAAGAAAAGCCATGCATAACATGTAAGGGATACCCAATAAGATTAAGTGCTGATTTCTCACCAGAAACCATGGGGGCAAGAAGACAGTGGTCTGATACATTTAAGATACTATGAGAGAAAAACTTGGAGCCAAGAATTTTATATCTAGCAAGACTGTCTTTAAAAAATGAGGGCAAGATGAGAATATTCACAGATAAACAGAAATTGAGAGAATTTCTAAGCAAGAGACCAGATTTTCAGGAAATACTAAAGGGTGTGCCAGGGCCTGAAAAGAATAGACAGGAGAGAACGGTCTGGAAGAGAGTCTAGAAATGAAGATTATATCAATAAAAGTAACTAAAAGTGTCAAGAGAGTGGTGAAAATAAAATATGACAGATAAAACTCAAGTAGGAATAAACTTAACCAATAATGTAAAATACTTGTATTCAGAAAACTGCAATCCAATGTTAAAAGAAATTTTTAAAGTCCTAAATAACTGGAAGAACATTCCATGCTCATGAACTGGAAGACTAAATATCATTAAGATGTCAGTTCTACTCAAATTGATATACAGATTTAATGCAACCCTGATAAAAATTCCACCAGCATTAAAAAAAAATTGAAAACACAATCAGCAAATTTATTTGGAAGGGTAAGTGGTTCCTGAATAGCCAGAAACATCATAAAAGGAAAAGCGAACCCTCATCTCTGGACTTTAAATCATACTACCAAACTATAGTGGTAAAAACAGCATAGTACTAGCATAAAGACAGATACATAGACCAATGGAACCAAACTGATGGCTCAGAAACAGACCCTCATATGTATGGTCAAGTGATTTTTGACTAGCCTGTCAAACCCACATAGTTCGGACAGAATAGTCCATTCAGCAAAGTGTTGCTCAAAGAACGGGTATCAATAGCCAAAAGAAGGAAAGAGGACCTTTATCTCACACCTTATCCAAAGATTAACTCAAAATGGATAAAAAAACCTAAAAATAAAAGCAAGAACCATAAAACTTCTAGAAGAAACTGTAGGAAAATATCTTTAAGACCTGGTGGTAGGTGGTGGATTCTTAGTGGAGATAAGAGAAGGACTGAGATGGATTACTGATGTTTAATGTATGTAGAAGTTTTAATTAGCTTTACCGTAAAAGTGTGGAAATGTGTAGAATGGATGGTAAAAATCGTAAAAGCTAGTTTATAAATAGGGATGTGGCTGAAAATGGTAGTCTAGGGATGTAAATGCCAATTGACAGAATGCTAGAGAATAATCTAGGAACTAAATAGCACAGTAAACCAAGAGATGGATGAGAATTGTGGTTGATGGTACAGATGCGAGAGTGTCCTTTGTGAGCTAGAGCAAATGTATATCACTACTGCAGGGAGTTGGGAATGCATGGGAAAAATACAACTGGAATGACCTATGAACTATGGTTAGCAGTAATAACATAATATTCTTGTATCTATGCCAAAGATGTACTGTGTTGATAATGGGGCAATATGGAAAATGTGAGCCAAATGTACACTATGGACATGGTAATATCAGATTATATTATCTTATCTGTAACAAATGTTCCACCGCAGTATGGTGTGTTGATAGAGGGGTGTTGCTTGGGAATTCTCCCTATGAGCATGATTGTTTTATAAGTTTACAATTTCTTTCATAAAAAATATATTTAAAAATAATAATAAGGTATAGTGGGGAAAAAACACACCAAATGTAAGATAAGGACTATAATTAGTAGTAAGATTTTGATAATATTCTTTCGTAATTTGTAAGAAACATCTCACGACAATGCAAAGCGTTGGTGGATGGTTGATAATATGGGACCCCTGTATGATGTTATGCATGTTTGCTTTGTAAGTTCACAACTTTTACTATACACTTAATTGTTTATGTATGCTCATATATAAATGACATAAAGATAGTAACATAGGGAGGGTTGGGGGAAAATACTTTGGTTAGTAGTAATATTTTGACAATGCTCTTTAATCATTAGTTAAAAAAGTTTAACAACAATGTAAGGTGTTGGTGGTAGGGTGAATTATGAGAGTCCTGTATGATGTTATATATGTTTGTTTTGTAAGTTCACAACTATTACTATACACTTATTGTTTATGTGTGTTTGTGTGTGGGTGATATATTTCAATAAATTAATTAAAAATAAAAATAAAAAGAAGACAATGGATGAGCACAAAGAAGGATATGAAAGCATAGACAGAAAAATAGCAGATCTTATGGGAATGAAGGGTGCAATAAATGAAATTAAAAATACACTGGAATCATAGAATAGCAGATTTAGGAGGCGGAAGAATGGATTGGTGAGCTTGAAAAAATGGCCTCTGAAAGTGAACATACAAAAGAACTAATGAAGAATGGAAAGAATTGAACAAGGTCTCAGGGAACTAAATGACGGTAACAGATGTGCAAACATACGTGTCTCGGGTATCCCAGAAGGAGAAGAGAAGGGAAAAGGGGCAGAAGCAATATTTGAAGAAATAATGGTAGAAAATTTCCCAACCCTATTGAAGGACATGGATATCCATGTCCAAGAAACACAACATACTCTCACCATCTGAATAAATCCTAATAGACCAAACTCCAAGACACATAATAATCAGAATGTCAAATGCCAAAGACAAAGAGAATTCTGAGTACAGTAAGAGAAAAGCAACATATAACATATAAGGGATACCCAATAAGATTAAATGCTGATTTCTCATCAGAAACCATGGAGGCAAGAAGACAGTGGTATGATATATTTAAGATACTGCAAGAGAAAAACTTCCAGCCAAAAATCTTCCATCTGGCAAACCTGTCTTTCAAACATTAGGGTGAGTTTAGAATATTCACAGATAAACCAGAAACTGACAGTTTGTAACTAAGAGACTGGCTTTGCAGGAAAAAACTATAGGGTGTGCTACCGTTTGAAAAGAAAAAGACAGGAGAGAGAGGCTTAGAAGAGAGTCTGGAAATGAAGATTATACCAGTAAAAAGTAATTAAAAGTTTCAAAAGAGTGGTGAAAATAAAATGTGACAGATAAAACCCAAAGATCAAAATGGGTGAAATAAGAACTGCCTTTACAGTAATAACATTGAATGTTTTTGTTTTTTTGGTTTTTTTTTAAAGATTTATTTATTTTATTTATTTCTCTCCCCTTGCCCCCCCCCCCCCAGTTGTCTGTTCTCTGTGTCCATTTGCTGTGTGTTCTTGTCTGTTTCTGTTGTTGTCAGTGGTATGGGAATCTGTGTTTCTTTTTGTTGCATCACCTTGCTGTGTCAGCTCTCCGTGTGTGCGGCACCGTTCCTGGGCAGGCTGCACCCTCCTTCACGCTGGGCGGCTCTCCCTACAGGGCGCAATCCCTGCGCGTGTGGCTCCCCTATGCGGGGGACACCCCTGAGTGGCAGGCACTCCTGTGCACTTCAGCACTGCGCATGGGCCAGCTCCACATGGGTCAAGACGGCCCAGGGTTTGAACTGCAGACCTCCCACGTGGTAGATGGACGCCCCACCCACTGGGCCAAGTCTGCTTCCCAACATTGAATGTTAATGTATTAAACTCCTTAATCAAAAGACATAGGCTGACAGAATGGATAAGAAAATATGATCCACCTATATGCTGCCTGCAAGAGACTCACCTTAGACCCAAGGATACCAATAGATTGAAAGTGAAAGGCTGGAAAAAGATATTCCATGCAGTCAATAACAACAACAACAACAACAAAAGCCAGAGTACTTATACTCATATTCGATGAAAAAACTTTAAAAGATAAGTAATGTGAATCTGAGGAGGAAGTCTGGAAAAAAATTTGATTTACAATAGCAACTAAAAGAACCGAGTATTTAAGAATAAACTTAACCAATGATGTAAAGCACTTGTATTCAGAATGCTACAACTCATTGTTAAAAGAAATTTAAAAAGACCTAAACAACTGGAAAAACATTCTGTGCTCATGGATTGGAAGCCTAAATATCATTAAGATGTCAATTCTACCCAAATTGATATACAGATTCAGTGCAATCTCAATAAAAATTCTACCAGCATTTTAAAAATAAATGGAAAACATGGTTATCAAATTTACTTGGAAGGGTATGGGGTCCTGAAAGGCCAGAAACATCTTAAAAAGGAAAAATGAAGTTGAAGGACTCTCACATTCGGACTTTAAATCATATTACCTTGCTACCGAGGTAAAAACAGCATGATACTGGCATAAAGACACATAGGCCAATGGAATCAATATGATGGTTAAGAAACAGACTCTCATATTTATGGTCAAATGATATTTGACTAGCCTGTCAAAACCACCCAGTTTGAACAGAACAGTCCATTCAACAAATGGTGCTAAGGGAACTTGATATCAACAGCCAAAAGAAGGAAAGAGGACCCCTATCTCACACCTTATACAAAAATTAACTCAAAATGCATTTTAAAAAACCTAAATATAAAAGCAAGAACCATAAAGCTTCTAGAAGAGAATGTAGGAAAATATCTTCAAGACCTGGTGGTAGTGATGGATTCTTAAAGGAGATAAGAGGAGGACTGAGATGGACTACTGATGTTTAATGTATGTAGAAGTTTTAATTAATTTTATTGTATAAGTGTGGAAATACATAGAGTTGATGGTAACACATTATAGTAAATAAAATCTGATCTATAAATCAGAATGTGGCTAAAAAGGGTATTCTAGGGATGTAAATGCCAATTGAAAGAAAGCTGAAGAATAATCTAGGGACTGAATAAGATAGTAAACCCAGAAGTGGATGAGAACTGTTGGTTGATAGTACAGATGCAAGAGTGTTCTTTGTTAGCTAGAGCAAATATACATCTCCATTGCAGGGTGGTGGGACTGTGTAGAAGGATGGGAAAACTACAACTGGAGTGACCGATGGACTGAGGTTAACATTAATAATACAATATTCTTTCATCTATGCCAAAGATATACTGTGTTAATAATGGGAAAGTATGGAAAATGTATGCCAAATGTACACTATGGACCTGGTAATAATTGGATGATATTATTGCATAATCTGTAGCAAATGTTCCACCACGGTGTAGTATGTTGATAGAGGAGTGTTGTATGGGAATCCTGCACATGTGCATGATTGTTTTGTAAGTTTAACAACCTGTCATAAAATATATTTAAAAAATAACAATAGGGTGGGTTGGGAAAAATACACCAAATGTAAGATGAGGACTACAGTTAGTAGTAAGATTTTGACGATATTTCCTCATCATTTATAACCTATGTCTTACAACAATGCAAGGTGTTAGTAGTGGGTTGATGTATGGGACCCCTGTATGATGTTATGCATGTTTGCTTTGTAAGTTCACAACTTTTACTATACATTTATTGTTTATGTATGTTCATATATAAATGATATAAAAATAATAATAGGGTGGGTTGATGGAAAAGTACACTAAATGTAAGGTACTTTGGTTGGTAGTAACATTTTAGTAGCATGCTCTTTAATCATTAGTTAAAAATGTTTCACAACAATGCAAGGTATTGTTGGTAGGATGAAGTATGATGTCCCTGTATGATATCATGTATGTTTATTTTGTAAGTTCACAACTATTACAAACTGGAAGGAATAAAGTTGCTTTTGTTTATTCCTTCTCTAATGTTCTTCCTTTCTTAATGTAGAGCTGACTTTCTGTACTCATTTCTGTAATCATTTTCCTTCTCTCTGAAGAACTTCTTTTTACTTTACTCACAAATCAAGTCTCTTAATTTTTATTTGAGAAAACCTTTATTTCTCCTTCACCTTTGAAGGATAATTTTGCTAGATCTAGAATTCTAGGTTGTTGGGGTTTTTTCTTTCAAAACCTTAAATATTCCTTCCAGTTTAGTCACGGTCCTCCACCCTGCCTCTTTAACAAAATGGTATATGCAAATATTGCTCATCTGGATGACAAGAAATTGAACCAAGTCCAAGGAAGCTCCCACTGCCATTCCTGTGACTTTTTCCACTTTAAACAAAGATTTGTGGATCTATATCTTAGCTCGTGTCACTTACTTTGGAGGATTACTTGATGAATTTTAGAGTGAATCCCAGAAAGAGAAGGAAAATACAGATTCAACTGCATTCTGTTAAAACTTTAAGTTGTAAAAGATATTTTTATTATTTTTGAAAGAATAAGCCATATGGGATGTTAATGAAAATTATATTATTTAAAGTGTTTTGACTTAGCAGAATACTTTATTCCTCAAATTTAGAAGATAACAGATACTTCATTGTATTTGGCACTGAGAGAAAGAATAAGTAAGAGGACAAAAAAAAAAAAAACACCAAAAAGTTTTAGTCAGGAAGTGTGAGTCCTCCAACTTCATTCTTTTTCAAGATGTTTTTGCTATTTCGGGCTCCTTATCATGCCAAATAAACTTAATGAATGGCTTTTCCATTTCTGCGGGGAAAAAAGGAAAAAAAGAAAAACCAGAAATAATTTCATACAGATGCTGTATTTATGTCTGTTCCCTCTATTACTTTAAAAATAAAAGTAATTTTTAAAGTTGGGGAAAGAATAAGCAAAGAGCAGCCCAACATGGTGTGATAAAGCCCGAGAGGAGTAGGAAGAATGTCCATGCAAGGAATGGGAGCAGCCCAGGAAGGGATGCTGGAGCCCAAGTGTGTCTGTATGGGGTGGGCAGGCTAAATGAGGTGATGGGCAGCCCAGCAAGGGAACTCGAAGTAAAACCCAAACAGGGTAAGGAGGGCATTCAAGCAGGGAGACAACCTGACTTCAGGTGTTACAGTCTGAGAGGGATGGAGAGGGCAACCAAGCTAAAAACCAACCTAGCATGGGAATCACAGCCTGAACACAGTATACAGGACATCTATGCATGGGCACAGCCTGTTATAAGTTTCAGAACCCAAGTAGGTTGAGAAGGGAACCCACATGGGGGTAGTAGGAGTAGTGACGTGGATTGTCAGAGCCCAAATGGAACACAGAGAGCTTCTATGCCCAGGGGTGGTCCAGCACCAAGTGGCAGAAGTTAAGAAGGGGTGAAGATGGCATCCACGTCTAGGGACAGCTCTGCATGGGGGTATCACAGCCCAGGCAGATAAGGAGGGTATCTATACAGAGGGGTGGCCTGGTATGGGCTATCAGCGCCCAAATAAGGCATGGAGAGCATCTGCACAGAAAAGGAGACAGCATTAACAATGGATAGACAGTTGATTACATAAAGGAGGTTTGATCAAATAAGTAAATAAAAGATAATGATATCCATGTTTTTCTCTGTAAGAAAGTCACAAATATAGAAACAAACACTGTCGTTCTGTTATGGAAGTGGAGGTACAGCAGGAACTCATGACTTCTTGTATATAAATAGATATAAAATATAGCTGTAAATGTGTGTATATGTGTGTGGAAGGGAGGGTAAACACATATATAGTCCCTAGCTCTACCCACTAAGAGCACCTGGGAGCAGTGGCACTACAATAGCATGTTCCTTTACTTAAAGGAACAGGGCTCATTGGAGAAATGGGTGATTCCAGAGTTTGGATAGGAAAGTACAAGATGAACCTGGAATACTGTGTTGTGCCAGAAAGCAAGGTAATACGGGATGAGAAGGGCATGTTAAAAGGATATAGAAATCACCTTGAAGGGCAGGCCAAATCTAAGACAACTGAGCAACAAGATAAATAATGATAGTTGTGGATTGTAACTCACTGAATAAAAACAGAAATTCAGGAGTACATAACGACAATAAGTAAATAAATGAATGAATTGAAAGTCATATGACTTATGGAATATTTACATAGCTTTGAAACGCTTCCCCTCAAAATACTTACTAATTATAAAAGGAAAAGAGTAACTATATAGTAGAGAAGCCTGGCAAAGTCCACTTTAAATTATCATTATCAGTAATGGGACAAAAAAAATTATCATGAAAAGAACACACCATTTTGTGATATTCCTGCCAAAAATGCGTAACATGATCATAGGGAAACCACCAGATTCTAATTGAGGGATATTTTACAAAATAATTGGCTTATAATACTCAAATGCATCAAGGTCACAAAAGACTGAAGGAGAATGAAGAATTGTGATAACTAAATGCACGATAATATTGAATTGAATCCTCCTGCAGAAAAGGACATCATGGAAATGGGAGAAAACTGAATGGGAGCTGAGGGTTAAATGGTAGTAATGTGTCAAAGTTATTTTCCTGATTTTCATTGATTATATTGTGGTTATGTAGGAGAAGAGAAGAAATATATACTAAAATATTCCAGGGTGATAGGAAATCATATAACTTATTCTCAAAATTTCCAGTTCAAAAAAAAAGGTTTTGTATTTTATTGCAACTTTTCTGTAAGATTGTGCTTCAAAAGAAATATTTTTCAAAAACCTAACCGTGAAACTTTACTGCACACTAAAGGGATTCTTACTAGGAAAAACAAGAAAGAAAGGAAGAAATAAAACTAGCTCAGTTGCTCAGTTTTCACATGAATTACCTTCCTATGGGAACATCTCTGAGTTACTACAAAGCAAGAGAGCTTTTGCTTTGGGGACCTAAAGGCTAAAGATCCTGGTGCCCAGAACCTTTTAAAACCCCTAACAATGACATTTAAATAGCTCTTAACATTTTCTCAAGTGGCCTTTGTGTACTGTAAATAATACCAAAAGTAACAGCACAGTTTCTAAGAGAAAAAGGAGATTCTGACAACTTAAGTATTCATAACTTAAAGGAGACACTAAATCTATACTCAGGCTACATGGCCCGTCTTCTTAGATACTAAAAAATACTTCAACACAGGATAAAAGAGATTGAAGTAACTTTTTCAAGAAAAACTTAAAAGGTTTTTTATAAAGATATGAAGCTGACTCAACAGTGGTGGTGCAGAGCATTTAGAGGGATTCCTAACTGAAGACCAGAAGAAACGTGTTAAATACTTCTAAGTGCGAAAAACACTTCACAGTTTTTAATTAAACATTTTGTAACCTCAGAAAAAAAAATTCTCAAAAAGTTTCCATTTGATGGAGTCTACTGGTGTCTTTTGAATATGGAGGCAGTCAACCTAGCTTTAAAATGTTTTCCAAAAGAAAGCCAAGAAGGAACGGTCCCTATACTGCTTTTACATTATAAGTTTTTTTAAGGAGGCATGGGCAATTGAAGCCAGGACCTCGTACTTGGGAAGCAGGTACTCAACTACTGAGCTACATCTGTTCCCCGCCCTACGTTGTTTTTGTTTTTTTTAAAGATTTATTTATTTATTTCTCTCCCCTTCCCCCCACCCACACCCCAGCTGTCTGTTCTCTGTGTCTATTTGCTGCATCTGTTGTCATCAGCAGCACGGGAATCTGTGTTTCTTTTCCTTGCGTCATCTTGTTGTGTCAGCTCTCCGTGTGTGCGGTGCCATTCCTGGGCAGGCTGCACTTTCTTTTGTGCTGGGCGGCTCTCCTTACGGGGTGCACTCCTTGCATGTGGGTGGGGCTCCCCTATGCGGGGAGACACCCCTGCGTGGCAGGGCACTCCTTGCGCACATCAGCACCGCGCATGGGCCAGCTCCACATGGGTCAAGGCGGCCTGGGGTTTGAACCGCGGACCTCCCATGTGGTAGACAGATGCCCTAACCACTGGGCCAAGTCCGCCGCCCCCTACATTGCTTTTGATGGCAATAGAATTTTCCTGCACTGACATTTATATGTATCTGGTGCAAATGATGAAAGAATCCTGGAGAGGATTCTGTCAAAATATAAATCTAGTCAATTTTCAACATACTTCAATAGGTAAAGCATGCTCCTGCCTCAGGGCCTTTGCATTAACCATTCCCTCTAAGTAGAATGTTATTATCTCTTCATTCAGTGTTTGCTGAAAGACAGATAAGCTTTATCTAAGGACCCTAATAAAATGGCACCCTCCATTGTCATTCTCTTTCCTCTTACCTCATTTTATTCTTGTTAAAATTTCCTCATGGGAAGTGCATGTAGATCAACTGGTTGAGCACCTGTTTCCCATGTATGAGGTCCCAGGTTCAATCCCTCGTACCTCCTAAAAAAAAATTCCTCACTATCACCATCAACATATCTATCTTTGTTCATTTTTTATGTCTCCTCCTAGCAGAATATAAGCTCTAAGAGAAGAGAAGTGTTGTAGTTTTGCTTATTGCTGTTTCTTCAGCTCCAAAAACTCAGGGACACTCAGTAAATATTTGTTCAATGAACACAAGCATTTTCACATTTCCATTGTTGACCCTATGACCACATTATATTGAAGTTTGGCAAACTATGACTTACTGCCTGTGTTTGTGCAACCTATGAATGAAGAATGGTTTTTACATTTTTAAATAGTTGGGAAAAACCAAAAGAATACTATTTCATGACACTTGAAAATTCAATGAAATTCAAACTTCAGGGCCCATGAAGTTTTACTGGAATATGGTCAAGCTCATTTATTTACATATTGTTCATGTGACTATTGCAAAGCCTAAAATTCTATCTGGCCCTGTCTAGAAAAAATTTGCTCTAGGTCTGTGCTGTCCAATTCAGTGGCCACTAGCCACTTGTGCTATGTAAGTTACATTTAAATTCATTAACATTAAAAATTCAGTTTTTCTGATAAAGAAGAAAAGAGAGAAGACACAAATTCAGAAATGAGAGGGGGGGGACATTAATACTGATCCTATAGAAATGAAAAGAATCATAAGAGGATACTATGAACAACTATATACCAACAAATTAGACACCCTAGATGAAAAGGACAAATTCCTAAAAATTCAAGAACAGTCTACACAGACTGTAGAAAAAAATAAAAGATCTCAACAGACCAATTACAAAAGACTGAATTAGTTGAGAAAAACTCACAAAGAAAAGCCCAGGATCAGATGGCTTCACAGATGAATTGTACCAAACATTCCAAAAAGAATTAATACCAATTCTGCTCAAACTCTTCCAAAAAATTTAAGTGAAGGGAACACTACTCATTCTATGAGGCCAGCATTGTCCTAAAACCAAAGTCAGATAAAGATATGAAAAGAAAATAGATGCAAAAATCCTCAGTTAAAATACTAGCAAATCGGACCCAACGGTACATTAAAAGAACTACACACCATGATCAAATGAGATTTACCCCAGGTACGTGCTTTTTAACATAAGAAAATCAATTAATGTAATATACCACATTAACAAAATAAAGGGAAAAAAAGACACAGAAAAGGCATTTGACAAAATCCAGCATCCTTTTCTGATAACAACACTTAAAAAAACAGGAATAGAAGGAAACTTCCTCAACATGATAAAAGAGCTTATATGAAAAACCCACTGTTAACATCATAGTCAATGGTGAAAGACTGAAAGATTTTCCTCTAAGATCTGGAACAAGACAAGAATGCCCACTCTCACCACTGTTATTTAAAAATGTACTGGAAGTTCTAGCCAGAATAATTAGGCAAGAAAAAGAAACAAAAGGTATCCAAATTGGAAAGGAAGAAATAGAACTTTCACTATTTGCAGATGACAAATATATAGAAAGTCCCCAAAAATCTATAACAAAACTACTAGAGCTAATAAACAAATTCAGCAACATGGAAGGGTACAAGATCAATGTGCAGAAATCAGTAGTGTTTCTACTACACTAGTAAATGAGCAATCTGCAGAGGAAATCAAGAAAAAAATTCCATTCCCAATAACAACTAAAATAATCAAATACCTTAGAATAAATTTAAGGATATAAAGGACTTATGCATGGAAAACTACAAAACTTTGCTAAAAGAAATCAAAGATGACTAAATAAATGGAAGGACATTCCATGCTCATGGATGGAAAAGACTAAATATTATCAAGATGTGAATTCTATCCAAAATGATTTACAGATTCAACACATCCTAAAATTAAAATTCTAAAAGCCTACTTTGCAGAAATGGAAAAGCCAATAATCAAAATTATTTGGAAGGGTAAGGAGTCCCAAATAGCCAAAACCATCCTGAAAAAGAAGAACAAAGTTGGAGAACTCATACTTCCTGACTTTAAAACTTATTACAAAACTACAGTGGTCATAGCAGCATGGCACTGGCACAGGGTTAGATATATAGAATAATGCATGTTTAGAAACAGATCCTCACATCTATGGCCAATTGATTTTTTTTCAAAGATTTATTTTATTTATTTCACTCCCCTTCCCCACCATTGTCTGCTCTCTGTGTCCATTCGCTGTGTGCTCTTCTGTGTCTTCTTGCATTCTTGTCAAGCGGCACCAGGAAACTGTGTTGCTTTTTTTGTTCTGTCATCTTGCTGCGTCAGCTCTTCATGTGAACAGCACTCCTGGGCAGGCTGTGCTTTTTTTTGCACAGGGAGGCTCTCATTGCACGTGGGGCACCCCTATGGGAGGACATCCCTGCATGGCATGGCACTCCTTGTGTGCAGCAGAACTATGCATGGGCTAGCTCACCACACAGGCAAGAGGCCCTGGGTATCGAGCCCTGGACCCTCCATATGGTAGGCAGATGCTCTATCAGTTGAGCCACAACTGCTTCCCAGGCCAATTGAGTTTTCATAAAGCTGCCAAGTCTACTCAACTGGGAAAGAATACCCTCTTGAACAAATGGTGCTGGGAAAACTGGATATCCACGTACAAAAGAATTAGGAGGACTACTGTCTCACACCGTATACAGAAATTTATTCAGAATGGACCAAAGACCTAAAAAAAAGGGAAACGGACTTGGCTCAGTGGTTAGGGCATCCGTCTACCACATGGGAGGTCCGCGGTTCAAACCCCGGGCCTCCTTGGCCCGTGTGGAGCTGGCCCATGTGCAGTGCTGATGCATGCAAGGAGTGCCCTGCCACGCAGGGGTGTCCCCCGCGTAGGGGAGCCCCACGTGCAAGGAGTGCAGCCCGTAAGGAGAGCCACCCAGCGCAAAAGAAAGTGCAGCCTGCCCAGGAATGGCACCGCCCACACTTCCCGTGCCGCTGACAACAACAGAAGCAGACAAAAAAACAAGACGCAGCAAATAGACACAGAGAACTGACAACTGGGGGGGGGGGGGGTGAATTAAATAAATAAAATAAATCTTTTTTAAAAAAAAAAGACCTAAAAAAGAATTAGGACTATAAAACTCCTAGAAGAAAACATAGGGAAGCATCTTCAGGACCTTGTGTTAGGCAATGGTTTCTTAGACTTGACACCCAAGGCACAAGCAACAAAAGAAAAAATAAATAAATGGAACCTCATCAAAATTAAAAACTTTTGTGCAAAGAACTTTATCATAAATATGAAAAGACAACTAGTTAATGGGAGAAAATATTTGGAAACCATATATCCAATAAGGGTTTAAGAGCCAGAATATATAAAGAATTCCTACAACTCAACAATAAAAAGTCAAACAACCCAATGAAAAAAATAGGCAAAAGACTTGAATAGACATTTCCCCAAAGAGGATATACAAATGGCTAAAAGGTACATGAAAAGATGCTCAACATCATTAGCTATTAAGGAAATGCAAATCAAAACCACAGTGAGAATGATTTTATACCCACTAGAATGTCAACTATTAAAAAAAATAAGTGTTGGAGAGGATGTGGAGACATAGGTACACTCATTGACTGCTAGTGGGAATGTAAAATGGTGCAGCACTGTGGAAGACAGTTTGGCAGTTCCTCAGAAAGCTAAGTACAGAATTACCATGTGACCTACTAGTATATACCCCAAAGAACTGATTTTAGGGACCTGAACAGATATTTGCACACTGATGTTTATCGAAGCATTTTTCATAATAGCCAAAAGATGGAGGCAACCCATTGTCCAGCAACTGATGAATAGGTAAACAAGATGTGGTGTGTATATATATATATATATATATATATTTTATACATATATAATGGAATATTACTCAGCATTAAAAAAGGAATGGGCTTGTCTTCCTCTCCATATACTTCATAATTACACTGTCTGATTTAGAATGGGATTACATTAATGCTAGATCATGTTGCTGAAAATTAAACAAGTGGGCAATTCCAGAATTGATTGGTCATACCACTGTGACTGTATTAATGCTCATTTTAATGCACTGGTTTATCTTTTTTCTCAATTTGCCTGCTGCCACTTGGAATACATATTAGTTCATTATGGTGCCAAGTGGTAACATGGGAGTATTTGATCCAACAGAAATACACAATTGAGGGCAACTAAAATCACACATGAAAGAAGCCATGATCAAGCTTGGTTTTCACTCGCTCTGTTTCTTCATGTATCTTTATAGTATGATCTTAGTTATGATAAATGACTGAAGCTGGAGAAGCCACAGTTGAAGTCAACCTACACTACAGTGCACAGCTGAGGAGCCAGAGACAATTTAATTCATCCTTAGAACCATGCCCATAGCAGAATATTATTTCCTCTTTGAACAAAAAACAATTTTTGCTATATTTTTACCATACAAAGTATTTTTAAAACATGAAGAAAAAAAAAAGGAATGAAGGTCTGATTCATGCAACAACATTAAACTTGAAGAGATCACGTTCAGTGGAACAAGCCAGATACAAAAAGACAAATACTGTATGAGCTCATTGATATGATCTAATCAGAAGAAGCAAACTCACATGGAGTTAGAATCTAGAATATAGGTTACCAGGAGCTAGGTTGGGGGTAGGGAAAGGGAAGTTAATCCTTAAAATGTACAGAATTTCTATTTGGATTGATTGTAAAGTTTTGGTAATGAGTGGTGATGATGGTAGCACATCACTGTGAATGTAATTAACAGCAATGAATTATAAATGTGAATGTGGTTAAAAGGGAGAATTTTAGGTCATGTATATGTTACTAAAAGAAAAATTAAAAGAAAAAACATAGGACCGTACAACACAGTGAGCCCTAATGTGAACAATGGACTATAATTAATAGTACAATTATAAAAATGTTCTTTCGTGAATTATAACAAAGATGACATACTAATGCAAGGTGCTAATAATAGAATAGTATTATGGGAACTCTGTATTTTATATATTTTATGCATTTTTCTGTAGAACTACAACTTCTCTAACAAAAAATGATTAATAAAAAATTCAGTACACATTTCAAATGCTCATCAATGTGGCTAGTGGCAGCTATACTGGACAGGGCAGATAAATAACATTTTTATCAATGCAAAAGTTCTATTGAACAGTATTGTCTTATATTCTACACACTCTCCCTGTTACTTGGGATATCAGTTTAAAGCTATTTATTTGAAACAGACATTAAAACTCTACATCAGAAATAAATAAATCAAAGCATGTATAACACTTAAATATTAACCAAAATTTTAAAAATAATATACCACCAGGAGTAAGTTTAACAATTAATGCAATTACGTCTAAAACCCTTGCAAATAGAATTACTGGGGAAAAAATGTGACCAAAGAAATAAAGCATTTAGATAGCACCCTTCATATAAAGCACTTTACAAATTTCACCACCTGGGAGGATGTGGCACAAGTGACTGGGCTCCTGTCTACCATATGGGAGGTCCAGGGTTCGATTTCCCACGGCCTCCTGGTGAAGGCAAGTTGGCCCAAGCAGCAAGCTGGCTCACACAGAGTGCTGGGCTGCATGGGAATGCTGGCCCGCAGAGAGAGCTGGTGCAGCAAGACAAAGCTACAAGAAAAGACAGGGGAGACAGTACGAGACGCAGCAGACCAGGGAGCTGAGGTAGCACAGGAGATCGAGTACCTCTCTCCCAATCCGGAAGGTCCCAGGATCAGTTCCCGGTGCTGCCTAGAGAGGAGAGAAGCAGACCCAGAAAAATACGCTGCAAATGGATACAGAGAGCAGACAGCAAGCACAAAAACAAGGGTGGAAGGAAATAAATAAATATTTACATTTTTTTTCTTTAATTCACCAATTAAAAAATTAATGTGTTTTTTCATAGAATTTTTAAATGATGCCAAATATGAGATAAAATACTAAAAATTTGCTTATATTTAGGTTTACAAATATATAATTAGCATAATTATTTTTCTTGCTGCTAATGATTTTTTTGGTATCATCAGATAAAACGATTATCTTATCTCATTTAAAAGCCAAAGTTGTAGTGTGGTACTGGCATAAAGGCAGACATATATTCCAAGGGAAAAAAATTAAAACTTTCCAGAAATAAACCCTCACATCTATGGTCAACTGATTTTTAACCAAGGTACCAAGACCACTCAATGGGGAAAGAAGACTCAACAAACGGTTCTAGGAAAGCAGATGTTCACATGCAAAAGAATTAAGTTGGAACCTTTCTTTACACCATATATAAAAATTAACTCAAGATGGATCAAAGACCTAAATTTAAAAGCCAAAACCATAAAACTCTTACAAGAAGACAAAGGCATAAATCTATATGACCTTGGATTTGGCAATGGTTTCTTAGGTATGACACCAAAGGCACAGGAAACAAACAGAAAAATAGATAAATTGGACTTCACTAAAATTAAAGACTTTTATGCCTCAAGGGACTTTATCAAGAGAATGAAGACAGCCCACAGAATGGGAGAAAATATTTGGAAATCATGTATCTGATAAAGGTTTAATATCTAGAATATAGAGAGATCTTCTACACTCAACACCAAAAAGACAAACCCAATTTTAAAAACCAACAAACTGTTTTCCGTAGCACCTGTACCATTTTACATTCTTGACAGCAATGAGGATTCCAACACTTTGCCAGCACGTATTTTCTTATTATTATTATTATACTCATCCTAGTATTAGTGTCTCATTGTTGTTTTGATTTGCATTTCCCTACTGGCTAATGATGTTGAATAACTTTTCATGCAGTTATTAGCCATTTGTATATCTTCTTTGGAAAAATGTCTATTTCAGGTCTTTACCCCTTGATTTTGGTCTTCTCCTAGCCTTAAAACCATGAGCCATAAATTCCCGTTGTTTAAACCAACCTATTTTATGGTGCTTGTTTCAGCAGACAAGACAAAAACATCCCCTTAGATCAGGGATTCTTAACAAGGGGTCCATGAGCTTGAACTGAAATTCAAAAAAACATTATTCTTGTGGGGACGTGTTGGTGCAGGCTTGATATATTTATTAAATATTACAAAGTATAGTGTGAACTTATTAGGGGTCCATGGTTTTCACTTGACTGGCAAAGGGGTCTGTGGAACAAAAAAAGGTTAAGAACTCCTGCCTTAGAGTCTCTACTCATTGACAAAGATGCCACATAAAAATTTTCATTAGTTGGAATTTTTTGTCAAGATACCAGGATTTTCCTTGGTGATTCTAGCATTCCATTTGCTATAAAATTAAAGGGGGCAGGTTACAAATAAAGTTACAATTTAGAATTGGCAGGAGTCTGGTTAATTGAGATTTCATCAGAGTTCATTTTGAACGGTTTATCTCTTAGCTTTAAAAAAAATTGTTTTAAATAAATAGGTCACACAAACATTACGTTAAAAAAACATCAGAGGTTCCCAATTCACTCCACTTCCCACGCTCCTCCCACATCATCCCCTTTCATCAGTAAGGCACATTCATTGCATTTGGTGAATACACCTTGGAGCACTGCCACACCACATGGACCATAGTTTACATTGTAGTTCACACTCTCCCCCAGTCCATCCAGTGGGTTATGGCAGGATAAACAATGTCCTGCATCTGTCCCTATAGTATCATTCAGGACAACTCCAAGTCCTGAAAATGCCCCTATCTCTTAGCTTTAATATAAATCACTAACAGAACCAAAACATTAATTAGCAACAAAAGTGCAACCATGTTCATAATTCAAATGGTTATAAACTTGTCTGTTTCTGTTGTTATTCAATAATTATCATTCAATAATTAAGAATACCACCTAACAAAATTCATTTCAGAGATCAGATTTCCACTCATTGGTGTGTTTCTCAAGCAGAAAGTGTAGCTACTATAGAAGAAAAATGATCAAATCTCAGAATAGAGCCCTGTATTAAATATGCCAGCTGCCAGAGAAGTGTCTCTGAAGGTTGATATTCCTTTTCATCTTCATAACAATAAATAGACTCCCCTTTGTACTACTTCTTCTAAAAAATAGTTTTGCCTATCTAACACATTACCAATTTTTAACTAAAAGCTTTGAAAACTAAGGCCTCGACTACAAAAATGTTTTCATGATAGCAACATTAACACTTAGGACTATATCATGAGAACTGCTCTGTATAATAAAAGTATTCCCTATACAATAAAATAGAAATTATTCCTTTCCATTTCAGAAAAATTCTAATGGTTAAAATGCATTTTTCTTCATATGTAGCTGTATTCCAATTTCCTGAAATGCCCATTTCAGATGTTAATCCAGCTTTCTGGGAACATACAGTTTAAGTTATTATTCAAATGCTACCATCCAGTTCCCTAACAATGGTGAGAGCTTTCTTCTGAATCCAGTTTTGTTTGCCTGTGTCTCCCAAATGTGGCATCAAGCACTTAGCCCAATAGCACAACATGATTCATTTTATCTCCCAGCATTTCTGGAGGATAAACAAGTATAATAGCATTTATTATTCTCTCCATTTTACAGACAAGATCCAATACACAGAGTAAGACAGAAAATATAAAGTCAAGTAATTGTCCTAGGAGACACATTAAGAAAAGAAGCAGGGGAAGCAGATGTAGCTTAAGAAATGGGGCTCCTGTCTACCATATGGAGGTACAGTGTTTGATTCCCAGGGCCCCCTGGTGAAGGCAAGCTGGCCCAAATAGTGAGCTGGCCCGAGCAGAGTGCTGGCGCAGCAAGGTGACACAACAAAAAGAGAAACAGAGGAGAGAAAGAGACGCAGCACATCAGGGAGCTGAGGTGGTGCAAGAGATTAAGCACTTCTCTCCCATTCCGAAAGGTTCCAGGATTGGTTCCCCGTGGTGCCTAAATAGAAGACAAGCAGACACAGAAGAAAGCACAGCAAATGGACACAGAGAATAGACAATGGGGGGTATAAATAACTAAATGAATAAATAAGAATTTAAAATAATTATTAAAAAGAGAAGCAGGATTCGTTTTCCAAGTTTTTGTTTCAGAAAGTTTAAATATTTTTAGATCTTTTCCTATATAGAAGGCCAGAACTAGAAGGTATTTCAGACCTAATTAACTGCAAACACCTCAACAGAATATTTCTGTATATTATTTATTGAGGATAAAGGAAGATATAAAAACAAAGAGCATGCCTTAAAATGAGAGTAATTTCTCCAACCATGAAATACTTCCTTCTTCACTTCTCCAGATTAAGGTATAGGTTAAGAAATATCAGGACTATTTGTCTAAAGACACCACATCAAATACAGCCCATGTTACCATTTCATTTCTTGCTATCCTACCCTTTTTAAATGAAGTATCCCATTTTTTCCCCTGTAAATTTCATGTCTAATGAGGCCATTATAGATTATGGGGCACAGGTGAACTCTGAGAATTTTAGCAGTTCTATAAATTCAACCTCTAGTGTTATTTTCCTTAAAAAGATAAGTTACTCTATGGTTGTAGAAAAATAAACACTTCTATTTTAATTTTGATTCACATGCCACCAAATGAACATGTAGAGGGAAATGGAAGAATGGGCATTTCATATCATTGCTACTTTAAAAATATTTGTGCTATTCTGATTGATTCCAGCACATTCAAAGCAAGATATCACTTTATAGCTATAAAATGCCTAGTTATTGTTGTAAAATAATTGGGGTCAACAATAGAATCAAATTAACTGGAATGGATCATGGACATAAATGTGAACGTTAAAATCATCAAACGTCTAGAAGAAAACACAGGAGAATATTTTCAAGACTTTGGAGTAGGAAAATATTTCTTAAACAGGATACAAAGAAAAAAATTTTATAAATTAATTTCATTAAAATTAAGAACTCTATCAAGTAGATTAAGAAAATAAACAAGTTAGAATATTTACAACAAACAAGGTAGAATATTTAAAACATACATCTGACAAAAAGTATACATTTCCAAAATACAAAAAGAATGCCTTCAAAGACAACAAAAAGGACTAACAATCCAATTTTTTAAAAAAAGAATTAGGTACTTCAGGAAAGAGGATATCCAAATGGTCAAAAAGCAAATGAAAAGGGAAGAGGATTTGGCTCAACTGATAGAGCATCCACCTGCCATGTGGGAGTCCAGGGTTCAAACCCAGGGCTTCCTGACCCGAGCTGGCCCACGCACAGTCCTGATGCACACAAGGAGTGCCATGCTACGCAGAGGTGTCCCCCATGTGGGGTTCCCCTACATGCAAGGAGTGTGCCCTGCAAGGAGGGCAGCCCCGCACTAAAAAATCGCAACCTGTCCAGGAGTGGCACTGCACACACAGAGAGATGACGCAGCAAAAGGATGCAACGAAAAGAGACACAGATTCCTGGTGCTGCCTGATGGGAGTGAAAATGGACACAGAAGAACACACAAGGAATGGACACAGAGAGCAGACAGCGGGCGGCAGGGGGGAAAGGGGAGAGAAATAAATCTTTAAAAAAAAACATGAAAAGGTACTCAACATCAGGAAAATGCAAATTAAATCCAGTGAAAAACCACTACACACCCATCAGAATGGCTAAAATTAAAATGACTGATTGACAATAGCAAGTTTTGGCAAGATGTAGAACAAATGGAAAGCTCATACATTGCTAACAGAAGGCAAACAGGCCCAACCACTTGGGAAAACTATTTGGCAATATGCATCAAAGTAAAATATATACCTACACTATGCCTCAGAAATGCAAGTCCTAAAAGATATATTCAAGTGAAATTAGTGTATACATCTACCAAAATATATGTACAAGAATGTTCAAACTATAGCCAAACACTAGAAACAATCAAATGTTCATCAACAGTAGAATAAATAAATTATGGTATATTCATATTATTCAATAATAAAAGAGAATGAACTACTAAGAAATATAACAACATGGATGCACCTCAAAAATATTAAATTGAACAAAAGAAGTCAGACACAAAAAAGTATGTACCATATAATTACATTTACATAGAATTCAGGAATAAGAAAACAAATCTATAATTATAAAAGTCAAAATATTGTTTTGCTTAGGGTAAAGGGGAGTATTAAAGATAAATGGGCACAAGGGAAAATGCGGGGTGATGAAAACATTCCATATCTCAATCTGGAATGTGTGTATATAGGTAAAAATTGATCAAGCTATATATGTAAGATATAAGGTGTGTGTATTTTAATATATATAAATTATTCCTTCTTTTTAAAAATCTATTGAGCATTCAGGTATTCCCAAATATTTAAAATTCTAAACCTTAGAAATGCAACTACACAGTATCTTCCCACCTCTGATAAATCTGAATTTCATGATTCTTCTAGAGTCTTTATACATTATATCTATACTAATCATTAGCTAAATAGGTTCCATTTAGCTTTAAAAATCTAATAGTGAAGAAAATGATTCACATATGAAGATATTTTCTGCAATAGACAATTCTCCAAACTTCCCTGAAAACTGAGATTTCAAGATCTGCTTCAATTTTGTTTTTTGTTTTTCAACAAACTTGGGTTACAGATAGTTTGTTCCATTTATCTTTGGAAAACAAAAAATCAAAAACAAAAGAAATCTCTCTTTAACACATCTTCGAGCAACAGCCTCACTTATTTCTCTGCTTCACCTTCTGGAAGAACTGTTGGCATCAACTTTTCTACTTCCTCTATTTCCATTCCTGCTTTAACCACCTCAACTTGGTTTCCATCTCTACCACTCCACAGAAACCATTTTTGCAAGGTCTCTAAGAAGTTTTAAGTTGCCAAAACCAGCACCCACTTTTTGTCCTCACCTTCCTTGATTTCCCAGCCACATTTGACGTAGCCAACCACCAAAACTGTTCATGAAATACTCTCAACGCTTGAGTTCTGTTACATCACACTCAGTTGGCTTTCCTTCTGTCTTGATAGCTGTTCCTTCTCTTCTGCTGGTTCCTTCTCCTCTACCTGACCACTACATGATGGTGTCCCAGAGCTCAATTCTGAGCCCCTTCTCTCTTTCCATTTATTACTAAGGCTTTAAATATTATCTATATGCTGAGGATGATCAAATTTCTATCTCTAGCCAGACTCTTCTTCAGAGAAGAGTTTCATCTACTCTATCCCCACCATTATTCTCTATGTTAGCACTGTTTATTCCTTTGTAGCACTTTTAACATAATTTTAATTATTTCATTTGATCTGTCCTCCTCATTTGACTATACATTCCAAAAGGGCAAAACTTTTTTTGTCTGTCTTGTTCACCATTGCATTGCCAATATTTTGCATATACAGCATCTAAAAGGCACTCATTCAATAAATATTTTTTGAAGAATAAGAATTAAAATTTCTTACTTTTGAATTAGATTGTTATATCAAAATGATATGTTATAAAGATTTGTTCAACTTTTAAAATCAGCATTTAAACAACTAAAATATATGCTAAATACGTATATGAAGATGACCCACCACTGAAGGAACATGTGCTAATGAAAGTGGTAACAGTTTTCACTGATAATTTTCAAAATGTGGGCACTGCTTGTTGAACTTTCACACACACAAGAATTCCCTGTGGATCTTGCTAAAATGCAGTCTGGTCTAAGAATCTGCATTTCTAACAGTTACCAGGTGATATAGAAGCCACTGGCCCACAGATTGTGCTTAGATTAGCAAGGGTCTAAAGAACTCTTGCAGATGATTTTAGAATTAAACTGAACATCAGCTGGACCCTAACTTTGTTTTGTATTGTACGGGATAATTTCATACATATTTTCTTATTTAAACTGTGGCTGGTCTCTTGTAGTAAACTGTTTATCTAGAAGAGAGGTTCTCAACCCTATCAAAACACAGTGCTCCCCTTTTAGGAAAAAAATAACCTCTTTTATCATCATGGATTCCTATTCACACACATAAACTTTTTTTGTGCTTTTTTTAAAGTGGTTTTATTTTTTAACAAAAATAAGGCCCTAACTGTAAAAATAAAGGTGGAAAAAAAATGAAAGTAAACTGTAACAAAATTAATTGTATTTCAATATATAAATGCACTGGCACAATGATTCATGAAGACATAATAATAATCAGATGTATTTGTGGAATCACCATGGCAACAATTATACAAGCAAAAGGATACAGGTTGCGTTAATCATGGTGAAAGACTGGATTCTCAACTGAAAAAAGAATCACCCTCAATTTACACAGTGGTTATATTCCTAGATAATTGAGAGTATATTAAAATCATGCAAAAAATACTTCATGTTTATACATAAGATGCAATGAGGTTCCAGGCAGTCATTAAACAGACATACTACATTACTAAGTTTCAGAAAAGAGATTCCAACCTAGAACGAGGGATGGCTCCCTAAATGAGATGGTATTAATATTTAGGACCAACCATCACAAATAAGGATTTCAACTGGCACACTTGTGGTGTAATTAACAGTGTTAGGAAGTTGGGAGAAACTGATAATGGATTGGAGAGACAGTAAGTTCATTTTTGGACTTTCTGAGTTTGAATAGCATTAGAAAATTGGGGAGTCAGAAAAAGCAAGGCATGTTCAAGGAATACTGAGCCATCCAGAATAACAACATTAGAGAACAGTGGATACCACTGGAAAGGTTTATACTGAGGCCACATTGTGGAATATCTTCAATGCCCAGCTAAGATACATTTAAAATGGTTTTTGAATTGGGAAGTAACTTGATATTCTAGGAAGCTCATTCTAGCAGCCATCCTCAAAACTGACTGAAAGAAGCAGGTATAGATTCAGCGTTACTGGAAGAGAAAACAGGTAACGGTCTGAATCAGTTTTCAAAATGTATTCACGGAACTTCAGGGTTCCAGAGGGCTGCCACAGGTGTTGATCTGCAGCAGAGGAAGGAAAGGCCCAATGGCAATGTGTGCCTAGCAGTGGTCTCTTCCCTCCTAACCCCTTGCACCAAGAACATCACACTTATATCTGACTCACGAAAAATTTTGGTATAAATGGGTATTCCATTGCTAAAAATGAGTCTGTCTCATTTTTGGTGTCTCATCCTAACCACTGTTTAGGAAGCAATTCTTGTTAGCAGACTGAGATTAACAGTGGAATACCATAAGGTCTTCATTTAATCAAGTATCACTGTATAGAGGAGATGCTAGAAGACCTATAAGTATCTATATGAATTCTTAATAGCGGCTTGTTTAATCATTTGTCATAGTACTTCCAAACTCCATTTTGTAGAAATGCATTTCCCTCCCTAAAAATTATCTTTAAAGTTTTTCTGGTTAAATTCAGGGTAACTAAGACAACATTAGGCCCTTGATGTTTACAATAGCTATCTATAGAATCATTTTGAGAATCCCCAAATTCCCTTTAATGAGATGTGCATCCTATACCCTTGGCTAGGCTCACTTAGAAGTTATAGACTTGTTTGTGTGCAATGGTCTCCCAGCCTCACTAATTCAAATTTGAGCTAGGGGTTTTATATACATTATCCCATTTGATCTTTACAAAAGCCAATAACATTTACAAATTATCATGTATTATGTTCCTTCAGGGTCACTAACAAAAAGTCAAAACTGCAGGTTATATTCATAAATGCCAAGTGTCTGTTTCATGCTGAATTCTTGTTTACCAAGCAAGTTCACAATTTTATTTCTAGAATGCATTAAAAATGTAAAAAATTGGTTTCTCATCCTAATTCTTTCATCTACTCACAAAAATATTCCTATTAATTCTGGGGAATTTTGTTTTTATGATGGCAAGCAGACTGTATTGATTAGGATGGTCTACAAACCCTTTCATTCCAAATTTTGTTGCTGAAATGATTTGCAAACCAAAAGATAAAGTGGTTTACACCAGTCATGAATAAGTTCTCTCACCTGGCCCCTGGGTATGCACTAACATGATTGCTTTAGATTATTTCTTGTGGATCATCTATTTCTCAAGGTTTAAGTGGCACCACATAATATCCACAGCACCAAAATGGAGTTTAGAAGCACTATGCTACAAAGGAAGTCGTTTAACCCAAGGCATCATGGGATTAATTTCAGAACAGCATAATTTCTACAGAATTTGCTGACTCTTAGACAATATTACCTGCCAGGGATGACTACTTCATAGGAAAGTCTCTGTTTCTGGTTTTTAAACTCTTTTTAAAGAGACAGAAGCATTTTTTTCAAATGAATTCTTTCAAGAATTACCATATATAAAAAAGATAAGAGATGTCTTAATAATATACAATTATAATAAGTTCAAAGACATAACAATTACTAAAAAATCCATCAGTGAGAACAAGGCTGTTTTAATAAACAAAAACTAGAAATCTAGAGTTATGGATGAAAGTTGCAGCCTTATGTAGTCTCAAATTATTTCTGTGTTTTGTCTTGTTTGACAATATGGAAAAAGTTGAAGATACATACACATAAAAAAACGATTATCACCTGCAAGTGCTTCACAAATCGCCCTATCATTTTAGAATAGTTTTAAGTTAAACTATTCACAGGAACTTGAAAGAGTATGGTAGATAGTCTTTGTTAGACTAACAATTCTCATTTTTAAATTCTGAATATAAAAATCAGACAAATACCATAAACTTACAATAAGTATGTAAAAGATCTGTAACACATGACCATGATGTAGCATGTTTCTTGTTATTGTTAACAAACAAACTGATTGTTACACTGTGATAAAAAATATGCTCTAAGCCCCTGAACTTTTATAGGCATTCAGTACAGGGAGTGGGAGTTATAGTGATAGCCTGACTTAAATAATTTAAATAAGCAAATATGCACAGGAAAGTAAAAGACTAATGTAGAATGACAAACTTCTTACTCAATATCACATTTTAAAATGTTTAATATTTACTGAGAGTTGACAAAGAAAGTTTTATATTGAGGTCAAAGCATAAATTTATATATAGATGATCTTCAATGTATAAAATCTGCTCTATGATTCATCTGAAATTCAAATGCAATTTAAATCAGGTTAGCCATGAAGTACATCTATGGAACTGTCTATACTGTATACAAGGATATACTAAACTATTAATGACCACTAGAGGTTAAAAGTGATTTTTTTAACTGCAGAGATAAAGGCAGATAACAACAAAAATGAGTAGTTGTTAAATACTATAAAAATTGGTTACTTCCAATTTTCAGATGGGAGCTATGTACATCAGCCAAAATGTAATTCTCCATCTATTAAAAATGTTTATAAATTGGTAAGAGTGATTTTTTTTTTCATACCCACAGTCTATATGATTTCTATTTCAGGAAATTGTTCCAATCTACCAAGTATTCTGGTAATAGTTAATGGTCTCTCAAAATGACATCACTTCAGAAACAAACTGATATTGCTGTTATAGGGAACTCAAATTAAGTGAAATACATTAATCTTAACAGCTTTAAGAA
Organism: Dasypus novemcinctus; assembly: GCF_030445035.2. Taxonomy (NCBI): domain Eukaryota; kingdom Metazoa; phylum Chordata; class Mammalia; order Cingulata; family Dasypodidae; genus Dasypus; species Dasypus novemcinctus. The sequence goes on from NC_080693.1 coordinate 59,142,927, forward strand.
TTTTTTTAAAACTGTTTTAAAAAATGGTTTTTTGTGGAAATTGCAGTGCTTCACTGAAATAAAGAATATAGCAACATTTTCAGACGATTCCAAAGAGAGAAGGCGCTAATATTTTGCCCAGAGCAGAGCCAATTTTGGATTAGAAAAGATAAGCTATCTACACACAGCATCATTCATAATTCAAAAAACTTCATTTTAGCCAATGCTCCAATCTCTTCTACCAAACCTTTACCGGCACCTCTGATAAATTAGCAAAATTAACCAGTTTCAGAATCACTATTTTCCTTTCTTTACCATAACAGCTGAACAGTCAAATGATAAAACACAGCCAATACATTTATTAATTTTTTCAGTACATATGACTGCAGTCCGACTATGGATACTAGTTATTATTGGTGATAAAAATTTAAAAAAAAAGATTCCTACACTCTGAACTTGGCATTCTACAAAGGGGCTATAGGTGTACTAATGACCAAAAGTAACTATGAAATCTAGTTAAATCATCCTTAGACAGCTACGAGTTAAGTGTAGAAAATACAGTTTTTTCATTAGTGATGTTATTGAATGTTTCTATTTATGTTATTTTTTAAAAGCTTCCTTTATAAACCCATTAACAGTCTCAAGTCTTAAGTGTGTATTTCATGTATTTTGGTTTGTTAAGAGTTCAATCTCAAAACTGTTCTTGCCCAAACTTTTTAAATAGAAAAACATAGACTCCAGGGTTGCAATAAAGAAAACTTTCATCTCTAAACACACCCATATTTGTGATATGCTGCTAAATCCATTTATATAAAAAGTCAAGAAGTAAACTCATTTTGAATTAATGACAATGAGTAAAGAGCATTGTTCCATAAATGCATTTTATTCTGTTCTATATCAACCATTAAACACGAAACTTTTTTATACCTCCTAGATGGGACACATATCCAATATAATACATTATCAACTACCATTTCGATTTCCTATACTCCACTTCGGACTCTAGGAACGTTAATTTTTTATGTAAAAAAGGAGATTTCAATTCAGGCTGAAAAAATGATCTCATTCAGAATCACTGGGGATAAAAATAATTTGACAGATTACATAGTAATAATAATTAATAGAATTATACATAGATCAATTTTCAAATAACCTACTTATAATAGAAAAAATATTTGTTCATAATTATATTTTTTGATGATTCAGGAGACCTTAGGGTCATCCTTATAATTTTTAATTATTTTCATTGTGCCAGTTAATGGAGAACTGTATTTAATAAAGTCCAAGAAACAGAGTGAGCTCTACATCTATGTGATGTTTAGGGTGTCTTTTCATAATAATTAACGAATCCATAGCACACTAACCCCCCAAAAAACATTTAATAAGTACCTACTACAGAGAAGCTTCTGTGTTACTTAGTTCTTCTCATACATGGTTTAAAAATACAGCTTGAGTCAGGAGCCAATGATTGTTGGGCGACTGTCTGATAAAAGATGTATCAATGATCTTTTAGTGCTAAATAAGTGCAATTATACGTATTTATATATAAATGAAAAGTTTATAATAATGAATTTTTAAAGTATTACTTCTGAAATTTTGTTAATTTTATGATACTATACTATATAATAATGAAGGCCAAGTTTTTGCTCATAATTTAATCTATATTTTAATGGACTAATATGTGATCCTGAAATCTGCTAAGAGAAAGTCTAATAACATTTTTGTTTTCTATACTTTCTTTTTAGGTTACCCCATTTAAATACTTGAGAAAATTACTGAGTTCTATCAAAGACTCCTACTCACAAAACTATTTAAATAAAATATATTGCAATAAACATAATGATAATTATGTTCAGCACTATTTTCTTAATTGAGTGCAACCAACTCTGAGGGCTTTCTATGAACTAGGAACCACTCCTGGCACTGAGGATACAAAGACATAGTCTCAGCCCTCCAGTAGCTTATGACCAGTGGGTGAGATAAACACATAAAACAGTAAATAACTGCAATACAATATGGTAGAAATATGTACAGAAAGGAGAAGCCCTTTGCCTAGGTGGAGGAGGTGAGGGAATGGATAGGGGGGTCACCAGAAGGCCCTTGGAGGAAGGTTATCAGAGGGGAGTCACTTGCAGAGCCTTCAAGGTGATGATGCCTGAGCTGGGTCTGGACATTTTACCCAGTGAAGAATGGGCTGGACATTTTAGCAGAGGCATGGAAATGTGAAATAGTACACTGGACTATGGAAAGCACAACAGGAATTTTCTAGAATGATGCTCTATCAGGACTCCATGACCTTTCTGTCCTTAGAACTCCTTTCCATTCTATCCTCCATAACAAGGGAGGGGAGTAGGGGAGGGGGTTAGCACACTCCACCATCTGGAGGCTATATTTCTGTTCATTTTTAAAAAACGAATCAATTTTATTGATACATATTAATAAAGCATAGAATTCATCCAAACTGTAAAATCAGTGGTATTTGGTATAATCACATAGTTGTAGATTCATCACTTCAATCATTATTAAAACATTTTCATTATTTCAATAATAATAAACAAAAAACAGACAAAAAAATTCTTCACCTCTCAATCTATGTTTTCCCTGCTCTGTTCTTCTTAACCATTCAGAGCACAGTAAGGGACCTAGAAACAAAAAAATGGCTACCACATAATCCATGTGGTGAGAAGCAGAAACTGACATTAAGAAAGAGGCAAAAACTGTATAATAATCTTGGAATATTTACTGTAGAGGCAGTCAGCTCTACACAGTTCAAAACCAACTGAGAGAATATATTATAGAATAATATATTACCTGACAGTCAGAATAGTGACCCAGAGTCATTAAGATAAAATTCTCTCTTGTGTACCTTGTTTATAAAGCAGGGAACTATGAAATAAACACTTAGAAAGATCTCTATCCAATATTGTCAAAATAAAAAGATTTTACATTAAATGAAAAGTCTCCCACTACCTGTGAAATTCATATATGTGAACCACTTCCCTTCCTAACCATATCAGAGATGTTATTATAGCAGAAATAATATACCAATACATAAAGAGTCTTTGGGCAGAAAATATTTAGAGTCACCGATTGTGAGAAAAGAAAAGGTTATAGCTTCTGTTTTATATGCATTAACTCACTTTTTATGTGACAAGATTTCTATTTCAAACACGTATTTCATCTGACATTTTCACACAGATAATCTCAATAAAATTCTGTTAATAAATGATGAATAAGTGGAAATAAATGACTTCATATGTTGAATGATTGACTATACAGTCTTACATTTCACAATAAACTGTAGCATATTAATTTGACCCCACCAATTAGGCAGAAAATAAAAGTATTCCATAAGGTATTTTACTTTCTTACACCGCCAAGAGATGTACACTAAAGCTCAAATCCCTACTTATTCTATATGGAGACCAAAATATCAAGATAATAGAAAAATATTTTTAAAATATTAAAAACATGAGCTAGATCAATCAATTTTGGGAGGTTATAATGAACTACATATTTTACAACATCAAATACTCTGTCCTCAAGGACTGTCATTAGAATAGCTGAACTCACATCATTAACCTTTTATCTTAAAGTTGAAGTTATTTGTTACCTGTTGGAGTTTTTGAACTAAGCATACTGTATATAATCTATCTCTAGGGACCTATGAATTTAATCTATATATTCTATCTCTTTTTTCCATGAAGTCTGTACAATCTGATCATGGAGTCTTCATCCAGGCTTATCTAAAAGTCTTTGTAAGGAGAGTAGTATCCACAATTATGTCATTTAGTTAATAATTTCCTTATTTCACATTAGATAAATGAACTTAAGTCTTAATATTTACAGAGAAAACACTCTCATTTCCATGGATTTACATGATCCTGTAAATTATTCTTGGGAATAGATATGGCTAAGATTAGGAGAAATAGTGGTAGCGTACTGATTTATAACTTCACAAAAACAAAGTTAGCCATTAATTTATAATAAAATAGGAGAGTTTCAAAAAATTATTTCTTTCATAGTGTATAGCAACCTAACATTTTTTCCTTTTCCTTTGTGGCCAATAAAATACTCACATGTTTGAAAATTACAGTTCATAAACCATTTAAATATTCAGAGTACAAATTTCTTAGTTTTTAACCCTGATAATTTTTAAAAAGCAAAAGCAAAAAAAGTTTTCACACAGGAAAACACATGAAGCATTATTCAATAATAAAAAGTTCCTATTTAACGATAGAAAGGTCACTGACATCATTTTATTTCATTTATAAGTTCTCTGACTTATCATTTGGCATTTTTACTTACAGAAAAAATGTTTACATGGGGTAAGGCTGTAAAAAAAAATCGTAAGTATATCTGTGTTCAAACTGAGGAGTTAGGACCACAATGCTCTACTCAATTTTATTGTGACAGAAAAGCTTTATGATATTTATATCTTGCATCTCAAAATATTTGCTCATATTTTAATAACTTCACATACTCTAGAACTAAAACTGCCAAAGATCAAGCTTCATTGTCAATGACAGGTCCTTCAGTAATTATGAATCAATAATCTTTATCAAATTTAAAATTTTAATCAGTTCATTAGGTGTCATTATCTCATTTAATAGAATGATTACTTTTCTCACAAAGTCTGACTTTCTAAATACCATCATCCTCCCCCCCCAAATTGAGATACATCTGCCATTTTCAAGGTTTCAGGAACACGTTGAAAAAACTTTTTGAGCTTAGAACAACAGTGTGAAGTTTTAGCTTTCCTAAAGGAAATACATACTGAAAACTTTTTTGAGAAGCAAAGATGGTTTTATGACTTTCGAATTTAATTCAAATGGAACTCAATGTGAGTTTTATTTTTGACTCAGGTAAAGAAGGATCATTAGAAGATCGAGTTCCAAAGGAACTGTTAGGTGTCAACCACTTTAAAATCTACGTTTCCCTTATGATAGTATTCATTCTTTAAAAACCGGCCATCCTTCATTCACAAGTAACTCAGATCAGCCTTAACTCCAATGGACACTGAGGCCACAGACGAAAATAAACTTCGGAAAGAATTAGTTATTCCACCTAAGTTTGCTGCCATTTCAGGGATGCTTCTAAGTACTCTTCCTTAGAGTCGATTTAGGGTTGACCTCTCATATCTGACAACCCCTATGAAATACAATTTAGGCCAAGTTATCAATTTTCAAAGTGGGGGGAGGCGGTAAATGAGAAAGAGATGTGTGAAAACTGACAAGCTCTGCCTTCTGAAATACCTCATATTTATTTTTGACAAAAGAAATAAATAGAAGCAAAACCGAGATTCGGAAAGCACTCTCTCTGCTCGGTGCACCAGCTTTTCAAAGACCCCTTAGAAAAGAAGCGGGCTGGAGGCTCACCTTCCATCTCGCCGCCGGGCTGGGCTGCGCCGGAGCTGCCGCTCTGCCTACCCGGCCGCTCCACGTGCTCCTGGCGTCGCCCGGCCGCCGCGCGCAGCTGGCGGGAGATTCCCGGCGCGGGGAGTCCCCGGGAGCCGGCCGCCGCGGCGGCGCACATTTAAAGGGGCAGGAGCCGGCGACCTGCCCGTGCGCGGGGTTACAGCGGCGCTGCCTGGCGGCGGCTGTACAGGGCGCTCACCCCGAGCGCCGGAGGTTCCACGCCTCCAGCCCCTTTCGAATGCCAGACTCGAAAACCCCAACAGAACGGAAAAGGCGATCGGAACACTGCCTCAAAATGCCTATTTTACTGTTCATTTAGAATATTTATTTTAAATGTCTATTTTAGAAGGATAACGGATGAGAGAATATGTCTGCAGGGCGGGGAGTGGGAGTCTGGATTGCTTTCTTAAAAGTTTGAATTTAGAGAGGCTTGAAATTGAGCAGAATCTGGAATTTATAATCTACGTCTAGATTCGAAGATGATAGCCACTATTATCATCAATAAGAACTCACTTCATTCAAACATTGTTTCTGGGGTTTGTTTCATCCTCAGTGTTCCATTTCACACAATAAGAGTTCTTCATCCAAGTTTTCAAAAACCTCTAAGTTCAAAAGGATTTGAGCACTAGAACTTAATTTATTTTAGAAAGCAACTCTCTCACTTTTGTTTTCCCTTCTGGGAATTGCTTGGTTTAATCACCGCCACTCACAAAATACTACACATTCTTCTTCCTGTTTATTTCCAACTATCCTAATTTCTTTCAAATAGGATCTGAGACAACTTACAAAAGTCCATACAAAAGATCAGAAAAGTAAGCAGAGCTGGGGTGGGGGATAAAATAGTCAAATTGACTGAGAGATGTACCCGTTAGCATCTCTTTCCAACATCCTCCCAATCTACAGAGGTAAAGCATACATTTGGCTGTACAGAGAACAGAAGAGACAACGGAACAGTTTTTTTCAAAAGCAGAACTTTTCTTCACACGGAGGCCTAAAAGACATTGCTCAAGAGAGTCTTTATAAAGCTATCCAGTATGTTGACGTGGACAACATAGGAATGACTCTCAAAAAAAAGCCACTGCCACCCTTTGTTAGAAAATTTTATTAGTAGTATATGCAGATTCATTTGAGACTTTAGGTCGGGGGGGTGGGTTGTGCATCAGCAAACCATATTCAGAAAAAACCCACACTTAACAAGTTAAAGCAGGGGTTGTTTGAAATTCAAACCAACATTATTCTTGTGGGGACGTGTTGGTGCAGGTGCGATATATTTATTAAATAATACACAGTATAGTGTGGACTTGGTAAGGGGTCCGTGGAACAAAAAAGGTAAAGAATCCCTGAGTTAAAGTATGCAGGCTATAAATTTAATCATTTTTATTTTAACTATTGGTTTTGTAAGAAGGGTCTATGCGTGTGTGTGTGTAAAAAGCTTTCGTTGGCTTTGTTTTAAGAGCAAGCAACACAGTTTTCCACAGCTTGTTTGGGCTGGAGTTCTACAGGATAACATCAATTTCAGAGAAATACTTTAAACTCTAGGTGTAATTTTAGTACTGAAAGGGGAAACTTCTTGTTTGTTAGTTTCTAAAAGCAAAAATAGCACATCAAAAGTAGCAGAAGAGGAACTGTAGAATTTCACAGGGATGGTATGGAGGATGAATAGTTATTTGGTTATTAAAAAGTGGTGGAGAACTTTTATCTTTCATTACAATGTTCTTTATAAATAGATTCAAGTAACAGTGAAACATGTTGTTACTCTGTAATTACTTAACTTAGTATTAAGTATTTCAGATTCCAGAGAATGATGCCTAAGGGAGAGATAAAAGGGGACTGGATGCTTGGTCCTCAAGGAGGTGGAGCATAACTCCCTGCACCTTAAGCGTGGGTTGCACAAAATGACTTCCTTCCAAATAGTGCTGTGAAAAAGTGGGAGGAAAGAGAGTAACTTTGCAGAGGAGAAACATGACAAATGTGATCATGGTCACCATCAACAGTAATAAGTTATGTTGCTAATATGTGCCCATGATATGATGTGATGGAAAATGCACTTTACTTATGTGGTCTCCCCCCCAAAACCCATAGCCCCAGTCTAATCAGAGAAAAACATCAGACAAACCCTAACTGAAGGACAGTCTATAAAATACCTGGCCAGTTCTACCCAAAATTGTTAAGATCATTAAAAACAAGGAAAAACTGTCATAGACAAGAGGAGCTTAAAGAGACATGATGACTAAATGTAATGTGGTATCCTGGATGGGACCCAGAAACATAAAAGACAGTAAGTAAAAACTAAGGAAATCTGAATAAAGTATGAACTTTAATTAATAATAATATATCGATATTGGTTTATTAATTATGTAACAGGGAAAACTGGATATGGGATATAAGGGGACTCTACTATCTTTGCAATTTTTCTGTAAATCCAAAACTGTTGTGGGAAGCGGACATGGCTCAGATGACAAGAGTGTCCATCTATCATACGGGAGGTCTAGGGTTCAAACCCAGAGCCTCCTGACCCTTGTGGTGAGCTGGCCCATACCCATCACTGTCGCATGCAAGGAGTGCCATGCCACAGAGGGGTGTCCCCCGCATAGGGGAGCCCCATGTGCAAGGTGTGTGCCCCGCATTGAGCCGCCCCAGGCGAAAAAAGTGCAGCCTGCCCAGGAGTGGCGCCACACACCTGGAAGCTGACAGCAGCAAGATGATGCAACATAAAGAGACACAGATTCCCAGTGGCCCCCAAAATGCAAGAGGACACAGAAGAACACACACCAAATGGAATAGAGAGCAGACAAGGGGGTGGGGGAAGGGGAGAGAAATAAAATAAATCTTTTAAAAAATAAAACTGTTGTAAAATAAAATGTTATTTTTAAGAAGTGAATGGGTAACAGGATATTTCTCCTTTGATCAGGTCTCTGCTCAAAGGAGTTTATCACAGAAGATTTATAAGGATGGGCTCCATATAATAACTGGCAAGCTAATGAAACACTGTGGATCTGAGTGTACTTCGAATAAAACTGGAGTGACAAGGCCCTGGAGGATGGAAGATATTGCCCATGATCACCTTAAGAAGGAACACTTGAGACTAAACCCTGAATCCAGACACCATAACTATGGGTGGACCTGACTCACTGAACCACATTTTAATGCTTATGCTATAGAAGTAAAATTAATAGTCACTGAAAATGAAATCACTGACAAAGATTGCTCCTGGACCATCTGAAACAGTCCAAGTACTGACTTGGCTCAAAGGAAATAAAACTGAAAACCCTTGCTCTCACTCAAAATAATCATTCTGCACCCTGTCTGAACACCAGAGAAGGCTCTCTACCTACCAACCTACTTAAAACCACAACTGAGGGTGTCCCTTTGGTAAGAAATAAGCAATACACTGGGTGTTTCAGGCCACCAAACTAGCAGTCAAGAAGGAACCATGAAAGACACAGGAAATGATCTCTTTCGGAGCTCTCTGATCTTGGCTCATCATCCATCTCCACTGAAAAGACCATGGGCTCTTGCCTTTCAACTACGTCTCTTTTTTTTAAAGCAAGCTTGGGGACCGGGTACAGCTCAGAAGCTGAGTGCCCGCTTTACATGTACACGGTCCAGGGTCAACCTGTGACACCTCCTACATAGCAAAACCAACAAACAAAAAACAACAAAGAAGCTTACTTTACAACCCCAGATACATCTGCATGGGGGTTTCTCGACATCTTCTCATACCTGAAGTTGAAAAAGAAGATTTCCTCTAGAGTAGGAAGGGCAAGAGACGCCATGTAGGTGCACTTCGGGTTCTTGGTTTTGTGGGTAGAAGAATGCAGTTAGGAAAAAACTGGCTGTGAGAATTTGAAAATTATCAGGCACACGGTTTACAAAGAGTTCACGAGGAGAAAGGCACTGGAAATTTCCACGCAGGACTCTGCTTCACACAAGAAAATTTTCACAAGCCTCTCCCCTCCTCGGGTCCTAACGTAATCGCCTCCCTTAGCCGCCCTTCCCCACTGCCGTCCTTGGGACCCATGGTGGTCCTCTCGTCGACCCCTTCCCCCCCTAAATTAAACACCGTTAGACGAATGGCCTGGGATTCTTCTTTACTCTTTTCTTCTCTCCAGAGTGCTCAAAGAACGCAAAAAAAAATGGCGCCCGACCCGAGGCGCGAAGCTTCCGCCAGACGGCGGCCGCGTGGCCGCGAGGGGGCGGCGCGCGCTCCTACCGCTCGCTCTGGCGCCCCGGCCCCGCCCCCGCGCGTCGACACGCCGGCCCCGCACGAGCCCTCCGAGCACGCGCGCGCTCTTCAGCGCGTCCGCTCCGGCGGTAGCCGCAGACCGGTAGAGGTGCTGACCCGGGCGGTTTCTTCCCCTCGGTGAAGGAGAGATGGGGAGGCGTTGGGTCGGGGCTGAGGTAGGAAGGCGCCCGCCCCTCGACGCCGCCCGCGACGCTAGCCCCTGATCCGTGATGCGAGCGTGGGTCCTACTCTCCGCGGTGCTCAGCTACCTCACAGGAGGTGGGGCTCCTCCCGCCCGGCCCCCAGGCCTCTCTCCTGAGGTTCCCCGTCCTGCCTCCTTCGGCTACGCCCCGCCCTGCCCCATTCTGAGCCCTGGCGCCTTTTCTGCCTCAAAAGTCAGTGCTTTCTTTCCTCCGCAGTTGGATGGCAGCGTTCTGCCTTACACAATAAGAAAGGCTTCATTTATGGCACGCAAGGACGACCAGGTAATAAGGACCTCTTCATACGCAGAGCTAATCAGAAGGGCCAGGGTGGGGGGAAGGTGGGGCAACATACGAACATAGGAGATTGTCAGGTGTTGGATGAGAGTATAATGCTGAGAAAACCTTTTCAAAATATAATTAGGAAAGTCACCTGTTTAAGATCCTTAAAGGGGATAATCTGATGTAGGACAGACTCCTAGGGAATATGTGAATGCTCATTTTGCCAGAGTGGGTTATACCATTGGGTAGAGACCCATATAATGAGAGTGAAGGTATACCCACATCCTGGGGAGGACTAATACCATCAAATAGAGGGAACTGTATCTCTCAAGAGAAATGGTGGCTCCCAGGGCATTAGGGCAGTTGAGCAAGTCAAGCCCTCAACACTGTTGCAAGTATCTCTGAACATGGCTCCTCAAGAAATGAAGATTAACTATCACTGTGGGCCCCAAGGGGAGGGGGAAATAGATATTGAATAGATGGAACCAACGTAACTGTAAGAGCAATAGAAGTGTTTCACAAGAGTACACAAAGATGGATATAAAACATGTAATATTACACCAAAAACATATAGGGGCCGACAGACTAATAATGTAAATCATAATGTAAAACATAGGATAACTAAAAATTTAGAAAATTGTATAGCCTAAAGTATAAACCACAATGTAAACACAAATGTTACCTTGTTTGAAAGCTATTGTCTCAATATCTGTACATCAGTTTCAGTAAATACGGTATGAATATGTTAAAAGATTATCGCTGTGGAAGGGAAAAGATTTTATATTGGATATGTGGGAGTACTGTATATTGTATATATGAATTACTGTGATCTATAGCTCTTGTGAAGAGAAGCTTATTAATTAGGAAAAAAGAAAAGAAAAAAATAGGATGTAGAATTTTTCCAAATCAGTATGTATTCTATATCTAACCTTTAAACTCATCACTATATTCCATTTTACCATTAAGGGAACCTGGCATTATATTGGGCTTCACTTTTCAGGAAGTTTTGGATCACAAGAGTGCTTCAACAATGGCAGTGGAGGAATACTGGTATGGGATGTTATTGACAGGCGATATATGGTTGACAGGGACTTATACAGGGCATGTGTCTGGGGTGCATAGAAATATTTGGATATACTCATAGTGGAAACAATTAAAAACAACAGCTGGGAGGGTGCTGGGTTCCTGGCGGGGGGGGGGGCTCTGTCATGGTCCCTAGGGGAGCAGCGGCAGTCCGTTGGGTGCAACGGCAAGGACCAGGAAGGAATGAGGGTCCAACAGTGAGCCCCTGATACTAATGACTATGCTTGTGAGCCTATACACCTGAAATAAGAACAAGGCCTAGAGCAGCACTGTGCCTAAGAGTTCCCTCCTGACAGCCTCCGTGTTACTCAAATGTGGCCAGTCTCGAAGCCAAACTCAGCATGTAAATGCACTGCCTTCCCCCCAGCGTGGGACATGACACCCAGGGTTGAGCCTCCCTGGCGCCGAGGGATCACTACCAATTACGAGCTGATGACGTAACTAGAAAATGACCTTGAATAAAAGGTTCAACGCGGACCAGCAGAATATCCCTGTCTACATATAATAACAGGAGTTAAAAATGCTTTTTGACTTAAATTAAGGGGGAAATGGAAAGGACAAATGAGTTTATATGGCTATGAGTCTCTAAAAAGAGTCTGGAGGTTGTCAGAAGGATTGTCCTTATGCACACCTGAGCAGAGTCTCAGAGACAGATAAAGTAGATACAACCCCAGGTATTGGTTCTTTTGAGGGCTAAAGAGACCCACAGGTTTTATGGCCATGGCAGATGGAGTTCACTGCCATGTCAGTTGGCCCTTCTCTGGAGTTGGGGTTTCTGCGTGATGGAGCTGGACTCAGATGTGATCTCTTTTCACAAACCTTTCCTGCTACTTTACTGGAATTGTAGTTGGTGCTGGAGTTTAAGATATGCCTAGGGGATCTGAATCTCTGGACTGACAATATGTTAGCCAGGCCCTGAGCCTCAACAGACTTGAGCTCCTACACTCTGGTTTATTGGACTTACCCCACTCAGCTAACATGGAGTTGAAGAATGTCAATCACCACACCATGGAGCCAAGAGTGCCTACAACTGAAAGCAGGAGGATTGCATCCAGTATCCATGTGGAATCTAAGCCCCCTCTTGACATAGATGTGGAATGGACACAACCAAGCCAAGGTCCACAGGAAGGAGGAATACAGTAAGGATTAGAGTGGACTTAATGATATTCTAATCATGAACTGTTGTGGTTAGTAATTGAGAAAATGTGGCATTGGGGTGGAAAAAGTGGCCATGGTGGCTGCTGGATGCGGGGAATAGGAGGAGGAGATGAGATGTGGAGGCATTTTCGGGACTTGGTGTGGTCCTAGGTAGTGCTGCAGGGACAATTACCGGACATTTTAGATCCTCCCATGGCCCACTGTATGGAACGTGGGAGAGTATGGGCTATGATGTGGACCATTGACCATGAGGTGCAGCGATGCCCAGAGATGTACTCACCAAATGCAATGGATGTGTTGTGATGATGCGGGAGAGTGTTGCTGTGGGGGGAGTGGTGGGGTGGGGGCGGTGGGGGTGAATGGGGACCTCATATTTTTTGAATGTAATATTTTTTTAAAAATCAATAAAAAAAAAAAAGATGATTTCCACTGAAAAGTCTCACAACCCCCACCCAAAAAAAAGGGTCAACTCAGATCAGCAGAATATCTCAGCCTACATGTATGATCATGTGTTAAAAACGGCTTTTTGACCTTGAATAAAAGGGGCAAGTGGCAAAGACAAATGAGTTTATATGGCTAAGAGTCTTCCAAAAAGAGTCAGGAGGTCATCAGAGAGGTCACGCTTACACACACCTCAGCAGGACCCCAGAAACAGCTTAAGTAGATACAACCCTAGGTCCTGGTTCTCCTGAAGGCTACAGAAACCCACACGGTATATGGTCATGGCAGATGGATTTTGAGTTCTGTGCCATGGCAATGGGCCCTACTTTGGAATTTGTGCTCTTGAGAGTGATGAAGTTGGACTCAGATGTGACCTTTCTACACATGCCTCTTCTGTCACTTTTACTGAACCTGTGGTTTGTGCTAGGGATGGTGTATACTCAGGGGACTTGAATCTCTGCACTGCCCATGTACCAACTGGGCCCTGAGCCTCAGCAGAGTTGCAATTCCTACCCTCTGGTTCTTTAGACTTACCCAGGCCAGCTGACAGGGAGGTGAAGATGGTCAACCACTACACCAGAGAACCAAGAGTGCTTACAATTGCAAATAGGAGAATTCCATCCATCATCCATGTGGAATCTAAGCGCCCTCTCAATATAGAGGTGGAGTGGACATCACCATCCCAGGGTCCATAGGATGGAGGAATAAAATATGGATTAGAGTGGACTCACTGATATTCTGCTATTCTACTGTGGAACTATTGTGACTAATAATGGAAGAAACTGTAGAAATGATGTGGAGAAAGTGGCCACAGTAGTTGCTGAGGGCAGGGAGAGGGAAGAGAAGATGTGATGTGGGGGTATTTTGGGGACTTGGAATTGTCCTAAATGATATTGCAGGGTCAGATGCTGGACATCATATATCCTGCCATAACCCACTGAATGTACTGAGGGAGAGTGTGAACTACAGGGTAAACTATTATTCATGTGGTGCAACAGAGCTCCAAAATGTGTTCGCCGAGTGTGATGAGCGTGCCACAATGATGGGGAAAGTTGTTGGTGTGGGAAGAGTGGGGTGGGGGGATGGGGGGTATACAGGAACTTCTTGTGTTTTTATAATATAACCTTTTTTGTTATGTATATATCTTTAAAAAATACAATTTACAAAAATGATGGGGTGGGTGGTGGGGAGTGTGTTATATGGGAACCTCATTTTTTTTTAATATAACATTCTATGTGATCTATTACTTTAAAAATGTGTTAATTAAAAAAAAAAAAGGGCCAGGGTGCCGTGGATCTGCTAAGGTTCTTCCCACAGAGGGAAAAGGAGTCGACATTTATTGAACACCTACTCTGTGCTTGGCAATTCGTGAGGTTTGCCTCGTTTCGTCTTTACAGAGACCCTACACCCTTCGGTGTGTTATCTTGCCTAAAACCGATAGGATTCGATGCACATCTCTTTCTCTGATGCTGCATCATTTCCAGGTGTCTCTGCTGCTCTGCAGCCTGCGAGGTCCAAGTTCAACTGGGCTGAAAGTCCCTCCGTTGGGAACGCCCTTTTCTCTTACCTTATGAACTAGATGAACTCCTACTCATCCTTTAAAGCTCAGTTCAGATTTCGTTGGTCACTTCAGTGAAACTTTCCTACACTCCCCAAGAAAAATTAGCTTCTCATTTGATAACTTTAGGTCACTTCAAAGCATTTTTCATGTTTAATAGCTCTCCATGTTCGATTCCCCCACTTGTTGCTCAGAGCATCGCATTCAGTCGGCTTTGTGATGAACATCTGGTGGGACTACAATGGTTCCAAGCATACTATTGCTGCTTCCACCGAATCCAAAACAGAATAGGTAGTTGCAGAAAATGATTAAAATCTTCTTGGTATGCCCCCAAATAGGCTTAATTATTGTGTTGAACTGAGGAAATGTATAGTTAAAGTTTCCCTTAGGGATGACAGTGATCATCCTTGAAAAGGTTTTGTAACCAACAAGCTCAAGCACTTTATTGAACTTGTGAAATTGATTCCGCTAACTTCAAAAAAATTATGATTCGAGTGAGTTCTGAATCTGTATATTAAAATGAACTCAATGTATCATGTACTTTTTTATAAACAAAATTAAAGTTAATATCACAGCAAAAATGAAAAATAGCATATTCTCTTTTAGTCTAGAATTTTTGAAACTTGCCATTAGAAGCAAAAAGGATTTTAGAGTATCCTTCTAAGTGTTACAGTGATATAGCTCATTTTTTTATTCGTGAAATTCAAGAATAAGTATTTTGAGACAAAATGATAAGAAGTGTATTTCCTAATTTTGCTGTATAATGTAGTTATACATTATTTTGTCACAGTGAAAATATATGTAAAATTACGTGATGATAGCCCAATACTTGCCTGTATGGATTTTACACGTGCCAAAAAAGAAACAGTGGACCCCACCTATTTATGGATTGGGCCTGATGAAAATGCATTAACAGGTAAATTACTTGGTTTTAATATCTTCATTTTTAATGGTGTGAACTTTTATTTAGAAAAGCACTGTAGCTCATTGGAAAAGGAGTAAACTGGAATTTAACTTGCTCCATACTTGGACAAATCATGTTGCTTCTTGGTCTGTGTCTTAATTCCTCATTCTGCAAAAACTAAGGCAGTAGTTTTTGTATCCTACTTTCCAGAGCTGTATTAGTTCAAAAGTTTTTTATAAAACCTAAAATTCATCTTCAGGAAGTGGACTTTGCCTAGTGGTTGGGGCGTCCGTCTACCACATGAGAGGTCCACGGTTTAAACCCTGGGCCTCCTTGACCCGTGTGGAGCTGGCCCACGCGCAGTGCTGATGCGCACAAGGAGTGCTGTGCCACACAAGGGTGTCCCCGCGTAGGGGAGCCCCATGCACAAGGAGCGTGCCCCATAAGGAGAGCCGCCCAGCGCGAAAGAAAGTGCAGCCTGCCTAAGAATGGCGCCTTCCACACAGAGAGCTGACACAACAAGACAACGCAACAAAAAGAAACACAGATTCCCGTGCCGCTGACAACAGAAGCGGACAAAGAAGATGCAGCAAATAGACACAGGGAACAGACAACCAGGGGAGGGGGGGCGAGGGGAGAGAAATAAATAAATAAATCTTTAAAATAAAATCCTTCTATTAGGTTGCTTCCTTTGGAAGCAACTTTGAAAAAAAAATAAAATAAAATTCATCTTCATGACACTTGTAACAGGAGATGAAGTAGCTAATATGTAATTTTTCATGATATTATAGAAGTGTCTTGGCATGTAAGCATCATGAGTTAATTTTTGTCCTACATAAAGAAATTTATCAGTGCTGCAGGGCAATGTAGTCCCAATTACTGAATAACTGGCATAAACTAGCCAAAACTAAGCGCCAAAAAAAATGTATCAAAGAAACCAAAAAATATTTCAAAAGAGTACTTATTTTGTGTGGTTTTCCATAGAGTAATATGACAGAATTAAGACTTTGTTGCATTCTTGAAGTTAATTTTAAGCCCATTAATTAATTTATTTTTTATTTGTAACCCCCAGTTTATTGAATAATGCTAAAATCGGTATATGTTAAATAACCAAGTAGTTTACTATTTCTGTTTAGGAAACGAGCGAATAAATATAACTAATACAGGAAAGCTGATGGTGAAAGATTTTCTGGAGCCTTTGTCTGGACTTTACACATGTACTCTTTCTTATAAAACGGTCAAAACAGAAACCCAAGAAGAAAAGACAGAAAAGAGGAGATATGACTTCATGCTCTTTGGTAAGAAATAGACATATTTTAATTGGTGCATTAAGTTTGGATCAAAATTTGTGTGTGGTTTCTTCATTTAATGAAAATGAGTCTGTTACATATAATCATTATAATTTATGGAGTATTCTGGGTGTATTTGTCCCAGGCAAACTCTTAATTTGACATCAAGATAGTATATCTTAAATAATCCTTTTTTCAGCTCCCCTCTTCTCCCTACCTAAGAATGCAAGCACAATCTGCTTTATCATAGTTTTGCCAGGTAATTTAAAAATTGATGTTTAATAGGCCCTGTTTAATTCTATGAAAGCAAATTAATTATCCCTTTCCCTGGACTGTGCTAACAGCAATGATACTTTCTTTCTTTCTTTCTTTTTTTTTTTTTTTTGTATTTCTCTCCCCTTCCCCGCCCCCCACTCCAGTTATCTGCTCTCTGTGTCCATTCACTGTGTGTTCTTCTGCATCTGCTTGTATTCTTGTCAGCAGCACCCGGAATCTGTGTCTCTTTTTGTTGCATCATCTTGCAGCATCAGCTCTCCGTGTGTGCGGCACCATTCCTGGGCAGGCTGCACTTTTTTAATGCTGGGCGGCTCTCCTTACGAGGCACACTCCTTGTGCGTGGGGCTCCTCTACACGGGGGACACCCTTGCGTGGCACGGCACTCCTTGCACACATCAGCACTGCTCATGGGCCAGCTCATCACACGGATCAGGAGGCCCCGGGTTTGAACCTTGGACCTCCCATATGGTAGGCAGATGCCCTTATCCATTGGGCCAAATCCCCTTCCCCAGTGATACTTTCTGTATGTTATTTTTTTTTTTTAATACACTTGAGATTAGTTAGCCAACCTAAAGAAGCCATTTCTTGTGCTATGTAGATAATATATCAGATGAAACCATATTTTTCATTAAATTACATGTTTTGCACATTTTTATGAGGATAAACTGGTAAAAACATGTTATGTAAGTAAAGTTCCTATTTCATTTGAAAGATTGATAGGATTTAATATTATATGTTATTTGAAAATTATTTGGTAGAGGAAATTATGCTAGGCACTATTGTTTTTATTCTCATATTTTTTTAAGCCTATCGGGAACCTGATTATTCATATCAAATGGCTGTACGTTTTACCACGAAGTCTTGTATAGGAAAACATAATGACCTGCTCTTTAGAGTGCTGAAGAAAATCTTGAATAATTTAATCTCTGATTTGACATGCCATGTCATAGAATCATCATATAAATGCCATTTTGTTAAAATTCCAAAACATGGCCTCATGCATGAGCTATTTATAGCCTTTCAAGGTAAAAACTGTTTTTAACATTTCTTTAATTTTATGAGTGGCATAGTCCTGAACCATGATAGATAAAATATTACCATAGTAATGAGTCGTTTCATATGTAGCAGGCCTTAAATGTTTGTTTAATTTTTTTTATTAAAGTTAATAGATCACAAGGGATGTTACATTAAAAAACATAAAAAAACAAGAAACGTAAGAGGTTCCCATATAACCCACACTCCCCACCCCCACCATATCATTTTTGTAAATTGTATTTTTTTTGAAGATATATACATCACACAAAAAAATGTTACACTAAAAAATATAAGAGGTTCCTCTATACCCTGCACCCCTCACTCCACTCCTCCCACACCAACAACCTCCCTCATCATTGCACTTGGTGAACACATTTTGGGGCACTGCTGTACTACACAGATAATAGTTTACCCTGTAGTTCACACTCTCCCCCAGTACATTCAGGATTCTGGCAGGATATATAAGGTCCAGCATCTGACCCTGCAATATCATTAAGGACAACTCAAAATCCCAAAAATTCCCCCACATCTCATCTCTTCTACCCTTTAAATGTTTGTTAAGCGCTGAAGTATATTGTTGATCTTAGCCTGTTTATCGTTTTGAAAATTAATACAGTAATTATTTATCTTAAAATATGATTGCTTATCTTTTAGAAGTTATCTTTTTTAGAATATAGCCTTTAACTATCCAGCTAACTGTTTCACTTCTAGAAAGCTAACTTCTAGAATTATAAGTTGCATTTGAGGATATAACTAAAGGAAGGAATGAAACCGAATTTCTAATCATTTTAAAGCCTTGTAGTTACTTCCATTCACCCCCAGATGGAGTAAAATCATAATGTATAAATTACTGAAATTGTGTGCCTTGCTTTATTAATAGGATTAAACAGATAGATTAAACTCATGAACATGTACATAAGTGAATTCAAATTTGGAGCTTTATTGAAATGTTTGAAACTTTTTAGAATCCCTTTGTGAACCTATTATTTTTCTCTCTCCAGTAAATCCTTTTGCATCAGGGTGGAAAGCTGCTTGCAACAATTCTATTGACTGTGAAGATGTCACTAATCATAATATCCTCCAGGTGAAAATTTCATTTTAAGGGGAAAGTATTTGAATACTTCCAACTGCTCAATGAAGTGATTTTTAAACTTTTGTAAATACTTCAGTTTATTAAAAACTTTCTTCAAAATTCTAAGTTATGAATACTTATCAATAGTAATTTCTAAGCAAGTAGATTTAAATTGTTCTTTTTGTAAAAAACATAAATATAAAGTATCATTGATTTTTTGTTTCAGTTTTCTTACCTAAGCTTATGAGATTCTTGGCTATTTCAAGATGTGTTATTTTGGAATAATACATCTGGAATATTACATATTCTCCCAGGTTAATATGATGTATTTTATCTATGATAGAAGGATAGCTCTCTGGGCTTTGTTCCTCAACTGGTAATCACAGCAGCTTGAAGAACCTCATAGCCATGTCATTCTAAGTTAAATCAGCAGTTCTTCCAAAATTATATCTGTACTGGCTGTGATAGTTGCTCTCTCCTCTGCCATCCTCAGAGGCTAAGGATAAAATCTGAAAAATTCCTTCAGTCCTATGGTCTAGTTCCTGAGTCCATACACTTAATGCTGTACATGGCTAATGGGAAGGATTCAATTAATATTACTTATTATTAAACTCTGTGCTCAAAAAATAAAACAAAATTTACTTAATTTGTTTGTAATGTTGATTAAGGAAAAATTTAGGTTTCCATTTTGCTTGGCTCTTTTTTCTTGACAGTCATATGGAATTAGAAATAATGAACTCCCAGTTATCTGCATATGGTTTAGGCACAATGTAAATAATTCAAGGCAGGCTTTTTAATATATATAAATCTAAATTTAATTTTTCTTAACTGTTGTACATGTGAATTGGCAGTGGTTGATATGGTCAAAGCTATGCTTGTTTTAGTATTAATACACAAAATTTCAAGAGTTTTATCTGTTGTGCTGAAATGCATACTTATACTAAGCTCACTGCCTCGGATACAGGAAGAGAAATTTGGTTCACAGTTTACTAATTGTACTTCCCTCTGGTGTTTTTAAATCTTAGGCAAGAGATCGGATAGAAGAATTTTTTCGGAGCCAAGCACATATTTTCTACCATAACTTTAATAAAACTCTACCAGCCATGCATTTTGTAGATCACAGTTTTCAAATAATACGTTTGGATAGCTGTCGTCCAGGCTTTGGAAAAAATGAAGTATTGCACAGTAATTGTGCTAGCTGTTGTGGTAATTATAACTATCTAAATATTTAGATGATAGAGTTAGAAAAATAGGATAATTGAATTAACTGCTTATAGTAATTCTCTTAGAAAAATTATATTTAGCTGAAGAAAAGTAAAAATTCAAAGCCCAAATTTCTAAATATAAATTATCATTATCTTACACATATATATACTATATCATAATGTAAATATAATTAATCCTAATGTATATTAATTCCTAATGTACTCATTTCTATAGTGCTCTGACTTAAGCTATTTCACTCTGAAGGAAAACAGAAGAGTCCTACCTAGAAAAAAGAGAATGAAACAGGAACTCATAAATGGGGCACTGCAGAAGATACTATAAAATGCTCATATTAAAGGAAAAGTAGTTAAGATTCTAACTTCCTCCTTTCTTTTATATAATCAGATTACAGTGCTTAAAACTCATAAATAATCTTCCATATCTTAACTGGCTAAACATTACTCAGTAGAATACAGGCATAGAAATGGTGTGTGCTACTAAAAGCAGATTTATACAATTATATAAAATGCCTCTAACAATATGGTAATAATCTTTGTATTTTCCTTTACAGTGGTTTGTAGTCCTGGGACTTTTAGTCCTGATGTTGATGTTACTTGTCAGACCTGCGAGTCTGCCCGTAACTATGGAGCTAAATCTTGCCCATAAACTTCAAACCAAGTCAGCAATATGAAGACTAGAGTGAAAGCATGATTACTTACTTTCGGAGGTGGGGGACACAAGATCATTTGTTACATCCCAAAGCATCATAGATAGCTTCATTAAGTAAGACCAGTAAGACCAAAACATTGGCAAACATGCATTTTAGAAACTTTTAAAAGATAGCTGATATGGCATTTCTAAGAAAGCATTTAATTCACTGTCTCCAGTGTACAAAGGAAAGTGTAGGTATTAGTGGATGATTTTTAATGAAATATGTTTTGTTGTTTACAGACTGAATCTAACTATTTCTCTGTACCTAAGACTATATTAAGGTCAAGAAGAGTAGTGAATTATAATATAATAAAAACTTGATACTTTCCGTATATTAATTTGTTCGAAATCGCTTTTATATGATAAAGGCATGTTTGATACCTTTGTAATTAGAACCAAAAAAGTTAATTCTTTTGTTCCTTTTGCTTTAATTTTTAAAATAATTGATAACACTTTTAGTACGATTTTAGAGTCTCAAAATAATTGAGCAGATGGTACATGATAGTGTGTATACTCACTACCTCCCATCTCTTTGCCCACTCCCTCCCATACAGTTTCCCCTATTATTAACATATTGCATTAGTGTGATATATTTGTTAAATTCATGAACCAATATTGTTATATTATTAACTTATTATAGCTTACATTAAGCATTCATTTTTTGTGTGTTGTACAGTTCTGTGGGCATTGACAAATGCATAATGCAGTTTCATACAGAATGGTTTCATCCCCCTAAAAATCCCGTGTGCACCACCTTTTCATCCTCCTCCCAAGCCCCTGGCAACCACTGATCTTTTTACTGTCTATAGTTTTTCCTTTCCAAAGTGTCATGTAATTGGAATCATACAGTATGTAGCCTTTTCAGACTGACTGCTTTCATTTAGCAATATACATTTAACTTCCTCCATGTCTTTCCATGGCTTGGTAGCTCATTTTTTTTACCACTGAATAATATTCCATTGTATAGATGTACTACAGTTTATCAATTCAATTGAAGGACATCTTGGTTGCTTCCAGATTTTAGCAACTATGAATAAAGCTGCTGTAAACACTCGTGTGAAGGTTATTGTGTGAACATAATTTCTCAGCTCAATTAGATAAATACCTAGGAGTACAATTCCTGAATCTTTTTTTTTTTTAAGATTTATTTATTTATTTATTTCTCTCCCCTTCCCCCCAACCCCGGTTGTCTGTTCTCTGTGTCTATTTGCTGTGTCTTCTTCTTTGTCCGCTTCTGTTGTCAGCGGCACCAGAATCTGTGTTTCTTTTTGTTTCGTCATCTTGTTGTGTCAGGTCTCCGTGTGTGTGGCGCCATTCTTGGGCAGGCTGCACTTTCTTTCACGCTGGGCGGCTCTCCTTATGGGGTACACTCCTTGCACATGGGGCTCCCCTACGTGGGGGACAACTCTGCATGGCATGGCACGGCACTCCTTGCACGCATCAGCACTGCGCGTGGGCCAACGCCACATGGGTCAAGGAGGCCCGGGATTTGAACCACTGACCTCCCATGTGGTAGACGGATGCCCTAACCATTGGGCCAAGTCCGCTTCCCAATTCCTGAATCGTGGTAAGACTATGGTTAGCTTTAAAAGAAACTGCTAAACTGTCTTCCAAAGTCATTGTACCATTTTGCGTTCCCACCAGCAATGAATAGGCATTCATGTTGTTCCGCAACCTTGCCAGCATTTGGTATTACCAGGTGTGGTTTTTTTTGTTTTAGTTTGGTTTTTTTTTTTTTATTTTAGTTATTCTAATAGTTGTGTAATGCTCTCTCATTGTTTTAATTGACAATTTCTTAATGACATGTAATACTGAGCATCTTTTCATTTGCTTAGTTTGCCATCTACATCTCTTCTTTGGTGAGGTATCTGTCCATATCTTTTGCCCATTTATTAACTGGATTGTTTGTTCTCTTATTGTTGGGGTCTAAGAATTCTTTATTTATTTTGGATAAAAGTCCTTTATCAGATAAATGTTTTGCAACTATTTTCTCCCATTCTGTGGCTTGTCTCTTCATTCTTTTAACAGCATCTTTGGGAGAGCAAAAGTTTTTAATTTTAATAAGTCCAACATAACAATTTTTTCTCTCATGGATTCTGCTTTTGGTGTTGTATTTAAAAATGCATCGCCAAGCCTAACATTTAGCATTTTAGAGGTCTAAAGTTCATTTTGAGTTAATTTTTGTGAAAGGATGTACGTTCTGTGTGGATTCTTATTTTTTCATATGGATGTCTTAATTGTTCCAACACCATTTGTTGAAGTAATTATCCTCCCTCCGTTGAATTGCCTTTGATCCATTGTCAAAGATCCATTCTTAATTTCAAATTCCAGTTGTTCATTGATCGTATATAGGAAACAGTTGACTTTTATATTAACCTTATCCTGTTACCTTGCTGTAATTGCTTATTAGTTAGAGAAGGGTTTTTGGTCAAGTCTGGGATTTTGTACATAGACAATCATGTCATCTGTAAACACAGATGGTTTTATTTCTTCCTTGCCAAACATATCTTTTATTTCCTTTTCTTATTGCATTAGCTAGGATGACTGGTATGATATCAAATAGGAGTGGTAAGAGAGGACATCTTTACCTTGTTCCAAATCTTAGCATCCAGTTTCTCACCTTTAAGTATAATGTTATCTATAGGTTTTTGTAGATGTTCTTTATCAGCTTGAGGAATTTCCCCTTTGTTTCTCCTTTGCTGAGAGTTTTTATCATGAATGGTGTTGGGTTTTGTCAAATGCTTTTTCTGTATTTATTGATACGATTTTTCTTCCTTAGCCTGTGATTACATTAATTGATTTTCAAATGTTGAACCAGCCTTGGACAACTAGAGTTAAATCCTACTTGGTCGTGATATAGAATCCTTTTTATATATTGTTGGATTTGATTTGCTAATATTTTGTTAAGGATTTTTATATCTTTGTTATGAGAGATGTTATAGTCTATAGTTTCCCTTTCTCATAATATCTTATTTATTCAAGTATGTCACTCATACAGAAACATACATAAACAATTAGTGTATAATAATTGTTGAGATCTTACAAAACAAACATATATAATATTATACAGGGCTCTCATAACTCACCCTACCACCAATAACTTGCATTGTTTTTTTTCTTTGTTTTTTTTTTTTTAAAGATTTATTTATTTATTTAATTCCTCGCCCTCCCCCGGTTGTCTGTTCTCTGTGTCTATTTGCTGTGTCTTGTTTCTTTTGTCCGCTTCTGTTGTCGTCAGCACGGGAAGTGTGGGCGGCGCCATTCCTGGGCAGGCTGCACTTTCTTTCGCGCTGGGCGGCTCTCCTTACGGGCGCACTCCTTGCGCGTGGGGCTCCCCCATGTGGGGGACACCCCTGCTCCTGGGCATCAGCACTGCGCATGGGCCAGCTCCACACGGGTCAAGGAGGCCCGGGGTTTGAACCACAGACCTCCCATGTGGTAGACGGACGCCCTAACCACTGGGCCAAGTCCGTTTCCCAGTAACTTGCATTGTTGTTAAACCTTTCTAACTAATGATTAAAGAGCATTGTTAAAATATTACTACTAACCAAAGTATTTTTCCCCAACCAACCCTATTATTATCTTTATATCACTTATATATGAATATACATAAACAAGTGTGTAGTAAAAGTTGTGAACTTACAAAGCAAATATGCATAACATCATACTGGGGTCCCATACATCAACCCTTCACCAATACCTTGCATTGTCGTGAGATGTTCGTTACAAATTATGAAAGAATATTGTCAAAATCTTACTGCTAATCATAGTCCTTATCTTACATTTGGTGTGTTTTTCCCCCAACCCACCCTATTATTATTTTTTAAGTATACTTTTTATGACAGAAGTTGTAAACTTATAAAACAATTATGCACATGTGCAGAATTCCCAAACAACACCCCTCCGTCAACACATCACACTGGTGGAACATTTGCTACAGATAAGACATCATCTGATTGTTACCATGTCCATAGTGTATATTTGGCTGACATTTTCCGTTCTGCCTCATTATCAATGGACTGTTCTGCCCAAGCTATGTGGGTTTGACAGGCTAGTCAAAAATCACTTGACCATATATGTGAGGGTCTGTTTCTAAACCATAAATTTGGTTCCATTGATCTATGTGTGTCTGTATGCCAGTACCATGCTTTTTTTTTTTTTTACCACTATAGCTAGGTAATATGATTTTTTTTAAAAAGATTTTTATTTATTTATTTCTCTCCCCTTCCCACCCCGGTTGTCTGTTCTCTGTGTCTATTTGCTGTGTCTTCTTTGTCCGCTTATGTTGTTGCCAGCGGCATGGGAATCTGTGTTTCTTTTTCATTGTGTCGTGGTGTCAGCTCTCTGTGTGTGCGGCGCCATTCCTGGGCAGGCTGCACTTTCTTTCGCACTGGGTGGCTCTCCTTACAGGGAGCACTCCTTGCGCATGGGGCTCCCCCACGTGGGGACAGCCCCGCGTGGCACGGCACTCCTTGCGCACATCAGCACTGTGCTTGGGCCAGCTCCACACAGGTCAAGGAGGCCCAGGGTTTGAACCACAGGCCTCCCATGTAGTAGATGGATGCCCTAACCGCTGGGCCAAGTCCGCTTCCCGGTAATATGATTTAAAGTCTGGAGATGAGGGTTTACTTTTCCTTTTTAAGATGTTTCTGGCTTTTCAGGACACCTTACCCTTCCAAATAAATTTGATGATTGTGTTTTTTATTTTTTATACTGGTGGAATTTTTATCGCAATTGCATTGAATCTGTATATCAATTTGAGTAGAATTAACATCTTAATGATATTTAGTCTTCTAATCCATGAGCATGGAATGCTCTTCCAATTATTTAGGGCTTTTTTATTTCTTTTAACATTGAGTTGCAGTTTTCTGAATACAAGTGCTTTACATCTTTGGTTAAGTTTATTCCTTACTATTTGAATTTTATCTGTCATATTTGATTTTCACCAATCTTTTGACGCTTTTAGTTACTTTTATTGAGATAATCTTCATTTCTAGACTCTCTTCCAGGCTTTTCTCTCCTGTTCTTTTCAGGCTCTAGCACCCATTAGTATTTCCTGAAAATCTGGTCTCTTGCTTAGAAATTCTCTCAGTTTCTGTATATCTGTGAATATTCTAATCTCGCTCTCATTTTTGAAAGACAGTACTGCTGGATATAAGATTCTTGGCTGGAAGTTTTTCTCATAGTATCTTATATATATCAGAACACTGTCTTCTTGCCTCCATGGTTTCTGATGAGAAATCAGCACTTAATCTTATTGGATATCCTTTCTATGTTATGCATTGCTTTTCTCTTGGCTGTCCTCATAATTCTTTCTTTGTCTTTGACATTTGACATTCTGATGAGTGTCTCAGAGTTGGTCTATTCAGATTTTTCAGATGGGACTACATTGTGCTTCTTGGACACAGATATCTATGTCCTTCAATAGGGTTGGGAAATTTTCTATCATTATTTCTTCAGATATTCCTTCTGCCCCTTTTCTCTTCTCTTCTCCTTCTGGGAAACCCATGACATGTATGTTTGTATGCCTTTTACTGTCATTTAGTTCCCTGAGACCTTGTTCAGTTTTTTCCATTCTTTTCTTCATCTGTTCTTTTGTATGTTTACTTTCAGAGGCCATTTCTTCAAGCACACCATTCCTTTTTTCTGCCTTCTCAAATCTGTTATTACATGGTTGCATGTTTTTTTTTTATTTCATTTACTGCACCTTTTATACCCATAAGAACTATTTTTCTGTGTATGCTTTCAAATTCTTCTTTGTGCTTTTCCAGTGTCTTCTTTTTTATTATTCTTTTGTATTTATTTCTCTTCCCTGCCCCCCCTCCCCCCAGTTGTCTGCTCTCTGTGTCCATTCACTGTGTTCTTCTGTGACCACTTCTATCCTTATCAGCAGCACCGGGAGTCTGTGTTTCTTTTTGTTGCATCATCTTGCTGTGTCAGCTCTCTATGTGTGGAGCCATTCCTGGGCAGGCTGCACTTTCTTTCATGCTTGGTGGCTCTCCTTACAGGGCGCACTCCTTGCGCATGGGGCTCCCCTACGTGGGGGACACCCCTGCATGGCACGGCATTCCTTGCACGCAACAGCACTGCACATGGGCCAGCTCCATACAGATCAAGGAGGCCCGGGGTTTGAACCGCAGACCTCCCATGTGATAGGCAGACGCCCTATCCATTGGGCCAAGTCCCCTTCCCTCCAGTGTCTTCTTAATATCCTTAATCTCTTTAACCATCTCATTGAATTTATTAAGGAGATTTGTTTGAACATCTATGATCAGTTGCCTCAACTCCTTTATGTCATCTAGAGGCTTATTTTGTTCCTTTAACTGGGCTATAGCTTCCTGTTTCTTGGTATGGATTGTAATTTTTGGTTGGTGTCTTGGCATCTGGATTACTAGAGTATTTTATTCTGGGTGCAGTTTTTCTCTTTAGTTTAGGGCTTCCTGCCCTTTCTCCTGTGCTGGTTGTATAGTGTGAACCAAGGTTGTAATTGTTGCTGTAAGCTGTGGAGACTCAAGCTGCTCATATTGCACCAGGGACCAATGAAGCTTCTCCCAACTTTCTCCTTTGCCAGGGATAGGGACAGAGTCACAGCTGTGTGGAATAATCGCAGTTGTGCAGGCCTAGACTGTAGTTGCCCAGAGAGACTGATGAAGCTTCACGCTCCTTTCTCCCCTACCCAGGGTGGGGATGGAGCTGCAGGTACAGGCAGCAATCTATGCAGTACAGGTCCAAGATGACCACAGTTGCCCCAGTAGACTTCTGATTTTTGGTCTGTGTCAGCTAAAGGTAACTGCAGTTACCTGGATAGGCCAGTAGTGCAGGGCCTGCCAGCCTCCTCCCTGCCAGAAGTGGGACTGAAGCCTAGGCTAGGGCTGCAGGTCGATCTGGGTGAAAGAAACTGGTTCCTACTGTCACTGTGATTTTTGGTCAACCTGGCTTCACCTCAGGCTGGGGGCAGAGTCAAAATGGTGACCACCAGCCTCTTTGTGACTTGGGCAGATTCATACCCTAGCAGTTGCCAGGGTTATATCTTATCCAGTTGAGTTTACCAATCACTAGCCGAAATCAGCAGCCAACCATCTCCTCCTCCACTGTTTTTGGGAAATGGAGCTTCCATTTCCAACCACAGAATAGCTCCTGGGGCAGCTCGTGCCACCAGAGTAGGATAATCACCAGCCTCCGTGGTTTGGCTGGTAATTTCCCAGAGAGGCTGGAGCAGGTTCCTCCCAACTTCCTCCCTCCCAGAGGTGGGGCTGGGGCCTAGGCTAGACCTGCAATCTGATCTAGATGGAATGAAGTTGGTCGCCACCAGCACTGGGATTTTCAGTCCACCCCATTTCCCCTCGTTCCAGGAGCAGAGTTAAGATGGCAGCTCCTGGCCTCTTTCTGACTTGGACAGGCTCAAACTTTAACTGTTCTCAGGATTATACTTTAGCCCACTGAATTTATTCATCAGTGCCCAACCGTCTCTTCCTCCCCTGTTTTTCAGAAGTGCAACTTTCAATTCCAGTGTGGAACAGCTCCCAAGGTGGTTTGTTCCTCCAGGGAGGAGGGGCACTGGCCTCCAGGGTGTGGAATGCTCCACTTACAAATCTTCCCTGCAGATGGGCAGTCTCCTCCTTCCATTCCATGAAGGATGTGGCAGGATGCTCTTCTGGTCTCTTGGCACCTCCAAACAGGTGCTTCAGCCAGCTCCAGATAGCTCTGGGTGTTTATTAACTGCCCTGTAGCAGGAGCTGACTCTAGGTGCTCCTTACTCTGCCGCCACCTTGCAGGTTGCCCCTCATAATGTCATTATCTGGTTTTAGTATTAGGGTAGTGCTGGCTTCATAGAATGAATTAAGAAGTACTCCCTCTGCTTCTGTTTTTTGGAAGAGATTGTAGAGAATTGGTATCATTTCTTCCTTAAATGTTTCAATTCACAATTGAACAATTCACCAATGAAACCCTCTGGGCATGGTGCTTTCCATTTTGGAAGATTATTAATTATTGATTCAATTTATTTAATAGATATAGGCCAATTCAGATTATCTCTTTCTCCTTATGTGAGTTTTAGTAAATTGTATCTTTTAAGGATTTGGTCCATTTCATTTAAATTATCAAATTTTAGGAAATGGAGTTGTTCGTAATCTTCTTTTATTATATTTTTCATTTCAATGGGATCAGTAACAATGGCCCCTTTTTCATGTTTAATATTAGTAATTTATGTTTTAGCCTTTTTTTCTTGGTTAACCTAGCAAGAGGTTTATGAATTTTTTTTAATTTTTAATTTTTTAGGTTTATCAATTTTATTGATCTTTTTGAAGAACCAGATTTTGGCTTCATTGATTTTCTGTATTGATATCCTGTTTTCAATTTCATTGACTACTGCTCTAATTTTCTTTTCTGCTTGCTTCAGACTTATATTGCTTTTCTCTTTTTTTTCTTTTTCTTTTTCTTTCTTTTTCTTTTTTTTTTTTTAGGCACCAGAGCCAGAGATTGAACCCAGGACCTCATATGTGGGAAGACAGCACACAATCACTGAGCCACATTGGCTACCCCAAGTTGGTCTTTTCATTTATTTGCTTGTTGTTTGTTTCTTGGGGTTTTTTAAGGAGGTATTAGGAACCAAACCCAGGACCTCCCATGTGGGAAGCAGGTGCTCAACCACTTGAGCCATATCCATTCCCTTATATTGCTGTTATTTCTCTAGTTTCCTAAGGTTGAAACTAGATTGATTATTAGATGATTAAGCTTGATCTTTCTTCTTTTCTAATATATGCATAAATGTCTAAGTACTACTTTTGCTTTATCCCACAAATTTTTTTATTATATATCTCCCTCATTTTTTTTAAGATTTATTTTTATTTATTTATCCCCCCCCACTCCCACCCCTTGCTTACTGTCTGCTCTCTGTATCCATTTGCTGCATGTTTTTCTGTGTCTGCTTGTCTCCCTTTCTTTTGTGTCATCCTGCTGTGCCAGCTCTCTGTGGGCACAGGCTGTCAGCTCTCCATGGGCACAAGCCAGCCTGCCCTCACAAGGAAGCCCCAGGAAGCAAACCCAGGGTCTCCCATATGGTAGACGGGACCCAATCTGTGGGCTTGCTATTTTGAGCTTGCTACTTTGAGTTAGCAACCCACGAGGACCGGGCGGGCTTCCACGGCTCGGCGGTGATCCCCTAGGCCAGCGCGTAGGCCTAGGTTCTCCAGGTGTGGGGGACGCGCGGTAAAAACCACGGAGACAGCCTGTGAGAGTGAGCTAGTCCACTTTATTGCGGAAATACACTTGATTATATAAGGTCGGGTCAAGGGAGGGGTAGGAACGGGGGCGGATTAACTACGGGGCGGTAGTGGATAGGCGGAGCTGTGCAGGCAGCTATGAGGTAGGCGGTGAAGGATAGCAACGGCTGGAAAAGGGAGATAACAAAGGCTAGGAGGAGGGGTGAAGGGAGGCAGCAACACCAATTGATTGAGCCACATCCACTTCCCTATCCCACAAATATTGATAAATTGTATTTTTGTTTTCATTTGGTTAAAAAAATTTTTTTAAGTTTCTCTTGAGAATTCTTCTTTGACCTGTGTAGTATTTAATCTCCAAATACTTTGGGATTTTCCAGCCATCTTTCTGTTACTGATTTCTGTTCTAATTCCATTGTAGTCTGAGAGCATACTTTGTATGCTTTCTATTATTTTATATTTGTTCAGGTGTGTTTTATGGACCAGAATATGGTCTGTCTTGGTGAATGTTCCATGTGAGCTTGAGAAGAAAGTGTATTCTGCTATTGTTGGATAAAGTGTTCTGTAAATATCATTTAGATTCAACTGGATTGATGGTATTGTTCAGTTTAACTATATCCTGACTGATCTTCTGCCTGCTGGATCTGTCCATTAATGAAAGAGGGGAGTTGAAGTCTCTACCTGTAAAAGCGCTTTCTCATGTCTCCTTGCAGTTCTTTGAGTTTTTTGGTTTTTTTAGGTCCTGGGGCTGGAGATTGAACCCCAGACCTTGTATGTAGGAAGCCGGCACTCAACCTCTGAGCTCAGCTCCTCTGGGTTGTTTTTTTCATTTGTTTGCTTGTTGTTTGTTTGTTTTTGTTTTTGTTTTTGTTTTTAGGAGGCATCAGGAACCCAACCTGGGACCTCCCATGTGGGAAACAGGTGCTCAACCACTTGAGCCATATCCACTCAGTTCTATCAAAATATGCCTCACATATTTTAGTATTAGGTGCATACTCTAGTATTACCTCTAGTATTAGGTGCATACTCATTAAAGATTGTTATGTCTTCTTGTAGAATTGACCCCTTTATCATTATGTCGTACCCCTCTTTATCCCTGATCATTTTCCTTGCCCTGAAGTCTGCTTGTCTGAAATTAATATACCTTTCCTATTGTCTTTTTTCTTTCCAAGCCAAACTGTATCCAGCTTTATTAAAGATACTTTTCATAAATAATCATAGTATTTCAGGCAGAACATGGATGTACACTTGCTAATAGTATACAACTTTCAAACTTCCTTCTTCAGTGGACTACCAAAATCAGAAACCACTCTAAAACCCAGTGAACTCTTTATTTAATCCTCTGAAAGGGAAGTTTAGAGTGAGGATTGACATTTCACGTTTAGCATGTTGTTTAACAACTTTTCATGAGCTGACCCTGACTTTCAGGAAAGGAAATGAAAATGGCAGAATTATCAGTTTGAAGATCCACAATCTAAAAAAGGAGTTGCTACTCTTTTGAGGGATGCCATTTCCATGGCATCACTGGAAAGTCCAAATTGCCTGATATCCTGGTAACCAATTTTTTTGGGGGGGTCAGGCTCCAAAAGGTCTCTGGATTTAAGGGAGTCAGGTTTATGCTGAAAGCAGAGAGGGAGAAGACATGAAAACATAAAAACGAATTTTAGTTTTTCCAGACCTCAGGACATTTGTGCCAAGGTGAATAATGTATATCAATGTCAGGAAATCCCTTCTCCTGGGAGTAAAGAGGAAGTCTTCATGGGGAAAGGTGTTTTCTCCCCTATCAATCCAGCTTCAGAGACATTCTATTAGTGACATTTGCCCCTTCCCCAAAAAACAACAGTTAAGTGTTTTGTATGCTAACAACATAGCTTTAAAAAAAAAAAAAAAGAAAAAGAAAATTCTGCATTTTTATAAAACTTAATAAAAAAGTAGTTTTTAAAACTGTACAGTCACCAGAAGTACACAGTTGTCAAAAATGCACACCCATCTCTAGCACCTTCAGCTTCCTGTGCCTGGTCTGTTCTGGCACCTTGGTTCGCTGCAGGGTTATTTCCATTTTTGCCAGAATCAGCTTTCCCCCTTTTTCCATTTGGGTACCTCCTCTCCCTTCTTTGCAGAGGCCTTTTTAGGCTTGGGTTCTGGCTTTGGAAGAGCTGGTTTAGCAGATAATCTTGCAGATCTTACCTGTGGCTTGGATTTATCTTCTTGAATGTCCCCTTCAGCCTTTCCCTTGGACACGGTGACAGCGGCGGTACACCGGCACTGAATGCGGGTTTGCAGCAGCACACGGGCTTTGGTCGGTCTGGGGTCGTTCTTGCCTCTTCTTCACTCTGCTTCTGTCTTTTGATGTGTGTTGGTATATCTTTCTTTCTCCATCCCTTTACTTTTTTTCTGAAACTTACCCATTGCTGTAAAAGCAGGTTCTGTGAATGAGGATTTCTATCAAGATAGTGATACTTTGATTTATTTTCTCTGTTAGCTGGCTTTGTTCCCTGCATAAATATAACAATTTGCACACTAATACTGGTAAATATGTTTGATTACTTTCTCCAATCCCACCATATATTGGAAGCTAAATTTTACCTACTGCTTATTTATCTACCTGGTTTTCTAAGTGTACAATATATTTACAATTTGCCTCTTGAATTAGACAGCTTTAGTCTAGTATAGAGATATTTATTATCTTTAATGACCTCTCTTCTAATAACATGCCAGTTGTACTTTTAGACATCATTTAAAATGCAATTAAGAACACCGTTTCTATTGGAGAGATATGTACATGGTTTCACGGTGGTCATGGCTTTCTTAATTCCAAGCAAGTGAATGGAATCATCCTTGGGTGATCATATCTACTGAATTAACTTTCAAAAAAAAAATTGTTGAGAAATAGACTGTACTTAGTACACAAAATAATATAGTGACTAAATAGCTTCTTACCTAGATTTACAGTACTGTTACCCTGTAAAATAATCTTTGTAAAATAGATTATGGGGAAGCAGACTTGGCCCAATGGATAGGGCGTCTGCCTACTACATGGGAGGTTCACGGTTCAAACCCAGGGCCTCCTTGACCCGTGTGGAGCTGGCCCACGCGCAGTGCAGATACGCATAAGGAGTGCCCTGCCACGCAGGGGTGTCCCCTGCATAGGGGAGCCCCACGCGCAAGGAGTTTGCCCCATAAAGAGAGCCGCCCAGTGCCAAAGAAAGTGCAGCCTGCCCAGGAATGGCGCCCCCCACACGGAGAGCTGACACAAGATGACGCAACAAAAAGAAACACAGACTCCCGGTGCCGCTGATAAGGATAGAAGCAGTCACAGAAGAACACACAGCGAATAGACAGAGTGAGCAGACAAGTGGAGGGGGGGGGGGAGGAGGAAAGGGAAATAAATAGAAAATAAATCTAAAAAAAAAAAAAGACCATTATAAAATAAAATAGATTATGTACTCAGTCTGCCTTTTTTTGCTTTTTTTTTTTAAGGAGGTCCTGGTGATCGAACCCAGGACCTGTACATGGGAAGTAGGCACTCAACCTTGAGCTATATCCACTCCCCAAAAGAATTATTTCTAAGTCTTGAATTGATATACTTTGAATATCTTTCATAAGTATTTATTACTAGTTTCAGGCATTATAACATGCTAGTAGTTTTCCTAATATAATTAACTCATTGGATTACCATGGGTAGATTTTTCTCAGGAAACATCTTTATATATTTCATTCATTCTTACTTATTTAATGTCTTTGCAAAGATTTCTACCTGTCACCTTGGGTGTGATTGCTGAGTCATGAAAGCATTTTTTTTTAAGATTTATTTTTTTAATTTATTTTCCCCCTCCCCATTGTTTTGCAATCACTGTCTGCTCTCTCTGTCCCTTTACTGTGTGCTCTTTGTGTCTGCTCATCTTCTTTTTAGGAGGCACTGGGAACTGAACCTGGGACCTCCCATGTAGGAGAGAGGCACCCAAACACCTGAGCCACCTCAGCTCCATGCTTTGCTGTGCCTCCCATTGTCTTTCCTCTTTTTGTCTCCTTGTTGCATCATCTTGTTGGATCAGCTTGCCATGCCTGCCCTTTGCTCCAGCTCACTATCTTGCTTGTCTTCTTTAGGAGGCACCAGAAATTGAAGCCAGCACTTCTGTGTGGTAGGCAGGACCTCAGTCGCTTGAGCCACATCCATTTCCCCATGCAAGTGTTTTTTTTTTTTTCACTTAAAAAAGTTTTTTTATTTTTATTGAAATCTATCATTCATACATGAACACACATAAACAGTAAGTATATAGTAAAGATTGTGAACTTACAAAATAAACATACATAACATCACACAGGGGTCTCTACATCACCCCTCCACCAACTCCTTGCATTGGTGTGATAATGGAGGTGTATGGAAAAAGTGTGCCATGAAAGCATTTTTAAAAAACAATTACTCATGTTTTTTGACCCAAAGCAAAAGTCTATACTACAGTCAAAACATTAGTAATGTAAAAGATAGGAGACTTTTTTTCTTTTCAGACTCATTGAACCTCCTCACTGCAAACTGAAAAACAAAAAAGCAACATTTATTTTTGGATAAGTTTAGGGTTTTGTTTTTGTTTTTCTATTTTTTTAACTTCTCCTTTTCTTTTTTCTCTCTATCCTTTTTTTTTATTTCTCCCCCTTCCTTCCATTGTCCATTTTCTATGTCCATTTGCTGTGTGTTCTTCTGTGTCCACTTGTATCCTTGTCAGCAGCACCAGGAATCTGTGTCTCTTTTTTTGTTGTTGTTGCATCATCTTACTGCATCAGTTCTCTGTGCATGCAGCACCACTCCTTTCCAGGCTGGACTTTCTTTCGTGCTGGGCAACTGTCCTTACGGGGTGCACTCCTTGCACGTGGGGCTCCCCTACGCGGGGGACACACCTGCATGGCACGGCACTCCTTGCATGCATCAACACTGCACTTGGGCTAGCTCCACACGGGTCAAGGAGGCCCTGGGTTTGAACCCTGGACCTCCCGTGTGGTAGATCGATGCTCTATCCATTGAGCCAAGGCTGCTTCCCTCAACTGACCTTTTCAGCCTTGATTCATCAGTTCTACATTGGGGGACAGACTGGACTAGTTCAGATCTCTTCCAACTCCAAGATCCTACAAGTCTTTTCCAGCTTGAATCCTTTACTAGAACTCTAACCAGACTAATCTTGCTGTCTCCTGGACAGACCACACTCACTCCTACCATGTAGAATGCCCTTCCCTCTTAGTCTCTACTTCTTCAAAACCTTTGAGTTCACTTTCTCCAAAGCACTTCTATGAACATGGATCACTTCCCTCCTGCTAATTTTAGTACCTAACTACACTTTTGTTACCATTTACATTTTTGAGCCTCTTTCCTCATTTGTAAAATAAGGGGTGTAGAATTAAGTAATCTATAATATCTCTTCCAGCATTGAATCTAGTTTCATGTCTTGTCTTTTCTATCCTCCATATCCTTTACATCCTTTTTCTCTCCTCCCATTGGATAATAAATTCCTTATAAGCATGAATTTCTTCATATTGCCTTTGAACTCCCCACATTGTTATGCACAGAAGAGCTGTAATTACTAATTGAAGTGATTAAATTGAGTATGCATTTTAGAGATAAACTTTTTTTTTTTTAGGTACTTGGGCTGGGAATTGAACTCAGGACCTCATATGTGGGAAGCCAGCGCTCAACCACTGAGCCACATCAGCTTCACTGAATTGGTTCTTTCATTTGTTTGCTTATTTCCTTTTTTGTTTTTAGGAGGCATTGGGAACTGAACCTGGGACCTTCCCATGTGGGAAGCAGGCACTCAACCGTTTGAGCCAAATCTGCTCCCCAACTTTTTAAAAAAATTTGAATCAAATAGATCTAATTCTAAATTTTATTTTATTTTTTAACAAATCAATTTTACTGGTACATAATAATAAAGCATAAATCCATCCAAAGTGTACAATCAGTGGTATTTGGTGTAATCACATATTTGTGCATTCATCACTTCAGTCATTCTTAGAGCACTTTTATTATTCCAATAATAATAATAATAATAAAACTTTTGATTACACCCTGCTGTTTATTTTGAACCTTGAGAAGGTTTGTCCCTGGTACATTGATTCACACTCTTTCCCCGTTTTCTAACACCAATCCAAACTGAGCCATTTTCATTTTAGAACACCAAAAAAATAAAAATTTAAAAATGTGTTAATATATTGCAATTGTGAATCCATCAATAATGAAATCAAATTAATGTCATTCTCTGTCACACTGGCACAGAAATAAAACCCTGAAATGGCAACAAAGTTAAGTCTTCTAATTCATTCAAGGAAAACAGTTATAACAACACCCCCACCACCCTATCCCTCTTTTTCATCTTGATTCTGTAATTACACACTTGTAATGCTTGGAAGTCACATTTCACATGACTGTATCTACCAAAAGAATCATTGTTTAATAGACTTCTGTACTTTGTACTGCTGCAATAGTGTTTTCCAACACTGGTGTTTATTAACAATAAACCAATGAACATTTGGTTCCTGTATACTTGGTTCAGCAACTACGTTGGCATGAATGGGGTGTTAATTGCATTATGGCTTGAATTGCAGGTGCTATGCCTTCATGCAGACTGGATGCTTTTATTTGAAGCAGTTAAAAAATTAACAATTTTCTTATTTCAGAAAATATATTTAGTAAAATTTTCTGATCATAAATCAAAGCATTAGTTTGTTGAAATAAAAGAAAATCTTTGATAACAAACTTTTAAGAACATAATTTCTTAAACATTTATCCTTTATAAACCAGTCGGAAATTATTTAGGAGTAAAAGACTTAAACTTTATGTCCTTATTTTGCTCAGGAGCTTCAGCTACAGACTTTAGTGTTTCCTTTTCATTATTTATTTAGGGTTTTTGTTCCTTTACTTCAGATTTTTAAAAAAATAAAACATTATTTTCATTTAAACATTAGATTCATTTCAATTAAACATTAGATTCATTTAAAGCCTCTTTATACTTCTCCTGTATTGCCATTTCCCTCCCTCTCCCCAAGAAGTAATCATTACTCTCAAGTTAGTGTGTATCCTTCACATTGAAACTTTTTAAATCATCTTATTTTTACAATAAGGATGTCATATGTATCTTTTTTTAATTTTTCCCTGTAAGTCTTTTTTTTCTTTATTTGTTTTTTTTAATGTTACATTCAAAAAATATGAGGTCCTCATATAGCCCCCACCCTTCCTCACTCCAACTCCTCCCTCGTCAACAACCTCTTTCATCATCATGGGACATTCATTGCATTTGGTGAATACATTTTTGAGGACTGCTGCACCACATGGATAATGGTTTACATTATAGTTTACACTTTCCCCCAGTCCACCCAGTGGGCCATGGCAGGACATACAATGTCCAGCAACTTTCCCTGCAGTACAACCCAGGACAACTCTAAGTCCTGAAAATGCCCCCATATCATAGCTCTTCTTCCCTCTTCCTACCCTCAGCAGCTACCGTGGCCACTTTCTTCACATCAATGCTACATTTTCTTCCATTACTAATCACAATAGTTCCAGAATAGAATATCAGTAAGTCCACTCTAATCCATACTCTCTTCCTCCATCCTGTGTACCCTGGGATGATTATGTCCACTCCACCTCTATATTGAGAGGGGACATAGATTCCATATGGATGATGGATGCAATTCTGCTGTTTGCAGTTATAGGCACTCTTGGCTCCCTGGTGTGATGGTTGACATTCTTCACCTCCCTGTTAGCTGGCTGGGGTAAGTCCAATAAACTAGAGGGTAGGATTTGCAAGTCTGTTGAGGCTCAGGGCCTGGCTATCACATGGACAGTTCAGAGATTCAGGTCCCCTGAGTATACACCAAACCCCAGTGCCAACCACAGGTCCAGTAAAAGTAACAGGAGAGGCTTGTGAACAAAGATCACATCTCAATCCAACTCTGTTACACTCAGGAACACAAACTCCAAAGTAGGGCCAACTGACATGGCACTGAACTCCATCTGCCATGACCATAGAACCGGTGGGTCTCTGTAGCCCTCAGAAGTACCAATACCTGGGCTTGTATCTACTTTGGCTGTCTCTGGGACCCGGCTGAGGCATGTGTAAGGGCAACCCCTCTGACAACCTCCAGACTCTTTTTTGGAGACTCATAGCCGTATATACTCATTTGTCCTTTCCATTTCCCCCTTTTATTCAAGGTCAAAAAGCATTTTTAACACCTGATATTACATGTAGGCTGAGCTATTCTGCTGGTCTGAGTTGACCCTTTTATTTAAGGTCGTTTTCTAGTTACATCGTCAGCTGGTACTTGGTATTGATCCCTCAGCATCAAGGAGGCTCATCCCCAGGAGTCATGTCCCACCCTGGGGGGAAGGTAATGCATTTACATGCTGAGTTTGGCTTAGAGAGTGGCCACATTTGAGCAACATAGAGGCTCTCAGGAAGTAACTCTTAGGCACCCCGCAGCTCTGACCCTAGTTCTTATTTCAGGCACACAGGCTCACAAGCATAGTCATTAGTATCAAGGGCTCATTGTTGGACAATCCTTCTTTATATGTCTTAGCCATTGCACTTGGGGATTGTTGCTGTTCCATCGGGGAATGTGATAGAGCTCCCCTGGCTAGGAACTCAGCACTCCCTCTATTGTCATTTTTAACTATAACCACCATGAAAATATCCAAACATTTTTATGTACACTGTATATCATGTGTATCTTTTGAACCTTTTTTCCTCAGTATTTCAAAAAGATTTTTCCATGTTAATACATGTAGACACTGTTCCATTCCTCTAATATTCTAAGTTAATATACCACAATTTATTATTATTCATCATTTGTTAATATTGTAAGTATGTGTGTCAACCAGGATCCAAATAGGAGATAGAAAATACACAGTGATTTGAACAGGAAAGTTTAATATAAAGAATTAACTAAAAAAAAAGAACTATAACAGGATTGGAATAATAAAGGGACTAACTAGTAAGAAGTTAAGAGAACTCTGAAGAATATAGGAATAAAAGGAGCAACCATTACACCTGGGACTGAAATAGAGTGTCCAAGAAAGAGCAACTGTCTCCCAGGGCTGAGATCCAGAGCATGTTGGAGAGGGCATAACTGTGGGTCACTGGATGGCAGAAAAGTCAGAGTGGTGCTGGAAATTCAGTCTCTGGAACTTGTGGGAAGTCTGCTCTCTAGGGTGCTTAGGAAATCTATTCATGGGGAAGTTTCTCACTGGAGACACTGCTACAAAACCACCCAAGGAGGATGACTGTCAGGGAAGCTGCTGGCCACCATGCACTGCACGGTCTGGACACTAGAGAAGTGGCACATCCTACAGGAGCCTGTCAAGTTTGCACACCAGAACCAGGAAGCAAAACCCAATCCTCCTGCAATGTCTCTCCAGTGCCCTCTTCTGACAAAGCTTAACATTGTGCCAACTGGCAAAAGGAAGCTTACTTAAAAGACCCTGACTCCATTTTCACAGAGCAAGCAAAAAGGGTTAATTTGTAGCTGAGAGGCAATAAATTAACCGCCAGGGACCAACCCTTTGGCTCCTTGACTTCCATATGCATTTTTTACACACATTTGAACTGCTGTACATTGACAGTTTCTATCTAATATAATAAAGCTATCCATCTTGCAAGTACTCCCATTGCCCAAAGATGTGGAGAGACATCATTGTCCCAACAATTATTTTATCTAATGCTGGCTATATTAATTACTCCTAAAATTCAGTCACAGCCCAACTGAATATTTTGTTACAAAACAACTAAGTTTTAAAACTAGCTTCCACAATTTATACATAAAATTAAAATGGGAAGAAGAGCAAAGATGGGTAGTTTACAAATAAACACGCATATAACAAGCAAGTAGAATATGCAAAGCTACTACAATACCTGTTTCTGCAATTGGTCATGAGGTTCCTTCTTCAACCTTCCATTCCATATTTCCCTTGCCCTTAGCCAAAACTCAGGTGCTCTGGATGTTTTATCTGCTAGAGGGGCCCAAATCATCATCCCCAAAGGATCTGAGTCCTCAATTGTTCTGATTTTTAAAAATTATTTTTATTTTTTTATTGTTATGTAGTTTTCCATTAACCTTTACTATTGAACATGGAAGAACTAAGAGGCACTCCAGAGAACTCCTGGGTTCCAGACATCGACCTCTTTGTCTCCATTGTGTAGCAACCCTATTTTCCATTTTAATGAGTATCAATCATTCCAACCAATAGATTAACCCCCCTTTTTTGGCCTGTTGATTCAGTGACATATGAAGCCCAAAATGTCCAGGTGGCAGTCTCATCTTCCAATTCAGGAAAAAAATCATAGTTATGTCCCCTGGCAGAAGCATCCCCACTTTGGGGACAAAGCTCTTTGCCAAAATAGGAAGCAAAAATTCTGCTAGTGGATTATAGTGAGAGGATGCAATCCCACTTCCACCCTTTGATTTCCTGGACCATTCTGGCTTTGAGGGAAACAGCTCCATATAATGGTCTGGGCATATACTGCATCCTGTAAGGTAGAACCCCATCCTTTCAGGATGTTAACTCCTAATTGACCCTGGAACTGAGACTTAGTAAGCCATCCTAGTTTTCAACTGGGCCAGGCCAGTTCCTTCTGAGTTATGGGCTATGTGGTAAGACCAGTCAACTCTATGTTCATGAACCCACTGCTGCACTTCCTTCACTGTGAAGAGAGTTCCTTGATCAGACATAGGGCTGTTGCAGAATGCCACGATATGGATAAGGCATTCTGTGAATCTATGAGCAATAGTGCTGGCAGAAGCATCATGAACAGGGAAAGCAAATCCACATCCAGAATGTGTCTGTTCCAGTGAGATGAGACTCTGTTTGGACAGTTTTATTCTGTCAGCATAAAAAAATTAGATGCACTGGTTAATGAATATAAGGTTTCCCTGAGATAGAAGCATTATTCTCTTTGATTCACAGTGGCATGTTTCATTTTGAAACATCAGAATTTTATAAAAGTGAGAAACAGAATATTGTCATTTTGATGATAGAATTCTAAAGGGAAGCTTCTGTTCCCTCAAAATCTAAATGTTCTCTTCTTGAAGGTAGACTACCTTCTGGGATCATCCTAGAGAGAATAAAGCCCAGGAAATTCAAGGGAACAAGCTGCATGTGCTCCCAAATAAGAGATGATGCATATATAACACTATGTGCCAAAAACGATTCTGTTTTTGCTATATTTCAGTAGTCCTCAAATCCATCATAAAAAGTAAATACTGTTATTATTCCCACTTTATAGATGTGGAAAGGGGCACATACATTTTAAGTAATTTGCCCAAAGTTGCACAACTAGTAAAGGCAGAGTTGGCATTAGGAGTCTACAGAATCTAGGCTCTTAAGACCTACACTACTCTGTCTTTCATAGGAGTCTTAAGTTTTCTCTTGACAGGTAATAATTATTCCTAGCATTTTACATGAGCCTTTCAAACAAAGCAGCTTAATGGGAAAGTGCCTCTTAGGCAAAGAAGATATAATAGAATATAAATTTTAACCAACACCGGTGAGTTAAAACTAACTGTGTAGGTCAAAGGGTGAACTAGTTAAAATGGAATCAAGTAACACAATATTGCCACTTGCCCCTTTCTAATGTTATGTCAGCTCTGTTGTGACTTTTCCTCCATTCTCCTTAGAAAATGCCACAGAATGTAAGCTTTTCTCTTGAGTTTGTGACTTTCTTTTTTTCCTAAGCCAGGAAGCCATTTTCTCCTATTTTACTTGGGTTTTCAATCTCCAGTTTCCTTTTACTCTTTCGATTGCTGCCATATTTGCATCCTAATTGTTGTTTCAGCACTGGCAAGCTTCCCTTACCCATGCATCTGATAAATGTTTCACAGGACCCTTCTTGCATTCTTCCTCCTTTTATGTTTCATAAGCATCTTCAGTGCCCAAGAAGGAAGAACATAGATAAACTGACAGATTAGTATGATTGCCTTTAGCTTCATCAGTGGAAAAAATGCTTGACAGTCAAAAACAAAACCTGATCTCAGGAAAAAAAAATTCTTAATATTTTACAATAATGGGGAATAAAACATGTATCATTGCCAAGCTTGTGCTAATGTCAGTGGCGTAGAGTAGAAACTTATTTTCTTGATCTCACTGTAGCAAGCCTATTATCTCATTGTAATCCATTCCTCAGAATTGAAAATTAAGTAGCCAAAGAAAGAGCTTTTGTATTTTTTACTGAGTGAGAGAATTGCAGCTGTCAGGAAGTTATTTAACTTCAGACAGCTGTGGCCCAGTAGTGAATTTTCTAAGTCTGAAAGCCACTGAGGCTGCAGAAGCACAGTTCGTACCAAAGTACAGTTTCAGAGTGGCAGTGTTTGTTATGACAACTGCTAGAAATGGGCTCAACTCTGGGGTGGAGTTTGGAAAACATACTAAACTACTACCATTTTGGATCATCCCAGGGTACACGCTGACATCTGGTATCAGAATCTGGAAGCAAATAAAGAGCAATGAAAGTGTTTGGTAGACTAAGGAGGTAAGGAAACAGGAAGCAAAAAAGAGAAAACAGTGGTTTTAGCCACCAACCATAGAAGAAAAGGATTGCATACAGCTCAGAGAACAGAGGAAGCATACCTGAGTCCAAATGAGCTTGAATTCCTTTTCCTGTAAATGTAGGTCACAAAATTTTCACTGAACAGCTCTAATTGTAGGTTCCTGGACCCTGCCTTATTCCTTGGGAAGATTCCTGGCATTTGGTTCACATAGAAGGAAGTCAACCAAGTTTTTAAAATGCACAGGAAAGACTACGTAGAGGCTGGCAGTGTGTGTGTGTGCGTGCGCCTCCCTTTCCTTATGGTCCAGCCCTTTTTGGCCTTAATACCCAAAGATTGTTTAAGCATCTCTCAAAACACTTCTGCCCTAAATGACAGAAAGCAAGTGAAAAGGACGTATGCAGTCTACACTGGAAGAATCCTTACGTTCGAATTCTAGTTCTGGCTCCATCATTTCCTAGTGTATCTTTGGTAAAGACTATTTTCTCCTTCCTGTTGTGGGAAAATTGATATTCTCTTACAGGGAAATGGGTGTGGCTCAAGTGATTGGGCACCCATCTACCATATGGGAGGTCTAGGGTTCTGTGCCCGGGGCCTCCTAGTGAAGGCAAGCTGCGCAGCAAGATGATGCAACAAAAAGAGACACAGAGGAGAGACAAGAGACACAGCAGACCAGGGACCTGAGGTGGTGCAAGTGATTGAGCACCTCTCTCCCACTACAGAAGATCCCAGGATCAGATCCTGGTGCCACCTAAAAGGAAAAACAAGCAGTTAACAGAAGAACACACAGTGAATGGACACAGAGAGCAGACAACGAGGGGGTGGGTGGGGGAGAAATAAATAAATAAATCTTTTTTAAAATACTCTTATTATGTAACTTTATGTAATTTTATGATTTATATGAGTTTTGTAAACCATAAGCCACTAACAATTGTAAGGCAGACAGAAAATCCACAGCTTTTACCATCATTTGTATACATTCATTTAATCAACAAACTTGTAGGGAAGCGGCTGTGGCTCTATCAGTCAGGCTCCCGTCTACCATGTGGAAGGCTCTGGGTCCCCATCCCAGGGCCTTTTTGTGAAGGCAAAGCTGGCCCGTGCGCTGCAGAGAGCTGATGGCCCATGCACCGCGGAGAGCTGGCACAGCAAGATGACCCAACAAAAGGGAGACAAGCAGACACAGAAAGAAAAAAAAAATTTTTATATAATGTATATACTATGCTCAGTATTCTTGAGGTTTCTGTGGCCAGGGAGGGCATAAACTACTGTTTGAGACAGGTAACAGACAATCCTGTCCTATAGGTACCATTGTAACCCAGATGGCAGCTATCGGCCTCCAACTCCTTGAAGAGCCAAAGGGTTAGACTTCATGGCAGATGAAGTTGGGTTTTACACTGTCACAACATACACACAAAGTCTTCAAATAGAAAAATAAACATCACAATTCTCTTTTTCCACCTCTCTTATTGTAAAATATAATATGCATACAGAAAAATGCATTTGTTATCAAGATATAGCTTAACAAATCGTTACAAAATAATCACCTGAGTTACCCACCACCCAGACGAAGAAATAAAATATTGCTAGCATCCCTCCTTTTCCATGTCCCTCTCCCTGATCACATCATACCTCCTCCGAAGAGGCTGATTTCATAATTATTTCCTTACTTTTCTTGGAGTTTTACTAGCAAAGTATGAACCCCATGGTTTTTTCTGTTTTTGAACATTATGTTGAGAGAATCATACTGTATTCCTCTGTGTCTTGACTCTTTCAAAATATTCATCTCATGTAGCTTTAGCTCATTTATTTCCATTGCTGTAATAGTATTCCATTGTATGAGTATACTACAGTTTATTCTATTGCTGGTAAATATTTAACTTATCTTTAGTTTTTGTTCATTACAACCTCCTACTAAGGAAAATTCTTTAAAGTGTACCTTATGAGGTGTACATGTGCACAAGTGTCTCTAGAGTTTATAACTAAAAGTAGAATTTCTGGGTCATAAGCATTTTTAATGCCAACCTATCATCCAACCTGGTTGTACTAATTTACCCTCCAAACAAGAGTATATGAAACTTCCCCTTGCTCCAGGTACTCAACAATACTTGATATTATCAGACTTTTAAACTTT
Organism: Dasypus novemcinctus; assembly: GCF_030445035.2. Taxonomy (NCBI): domain Eukaryota; kingdom Metazoa; phylum Chordata; class Mammalia; order Cingulata; family Dasypodidae; genus Dasypus; species Dasypus novemcinctus. The sequence continues at coordinate 59,187,640 of NC_080693.1, forward strand.
TGCCAATCTGGTGAGAATGGAATCTCATACTAGTTTTGTTGTTTTTTTTATAATTTTTCTCTTTTATTCAGTAACTGGGGTAATTCCCTGCCCCCCAGATGGCTCCCACGTCTGTTTTGCTTGTGTTTTTGCTCATTGTTTGCACTAGTTGTCTGCTTGTTGTTGTTTTTTTCTTTAGGAGGCACTGGGAATTGAACCCAGGACCTCCCATGTGGGAGGTTGGTGCTCAGCTGCTTGAGCCACCTCTACTCCCTCTCGTAGTAGTTTTTTTTTAAAGATATATTTATTTCTCTCCCCTTCCCTGCCTGCCCCAGTTGTCTGTTCTCTGTGTCCATTTGCTGTGTGTTCTTTTTGTCCGCTTCTGTTGTTGTCAGCGACATGGGAATCTGTGTTTCTTTTGTTATTGTTGTTGTTGTTGTTGCGTCATCTTGTTGTGTCAGCTCTGTGTGTGCAGCGCCATTCCTGGGCAGGCTGCACTTTCTTTCGTGCTGGGCGGCTCTCCTTACAGGGTGCACGCCTTGCGCGTGGGGCTCCGCTACGCGGGGGGCACCTCTGCATGGCATGGCACCCCTTGCACGCATCAGCACCGTGCATAGGCCAGCTCCACACGGATCAAGGAGGCCTGGGGTTTGAACCGCGGACCTCCCATGAGGTAGACGGATGCCCTAACCACTAGGCCAAGACTGCTTCCCTCATAGTAGTTTTATTTTACATTTCCCTGTTTACTAATGAGGTTGAGCACCATTTTAGATGATTGTTAGCCATTTGGGTTTTCTTTTTTGGAAAATGCTAAATCTTTTGTCTATTTTTCTATTGGGTCAAATTTTTTTTATTGATTTTTTTTAAGATTTATTTTATTTATATCTCCCCCTTCCCCTTGTTATTTTGCACTTGTTGTCTGCTCTTTTTTCATCTTCTTTTTAGGCACCCAGGACCTCCCATGTGGTAGGTGGGTACCCAGCTGCTGGAACCATATCCCCTTCCCTTCTTAATGATTTTTATGAATCTAATATATCCTAATATAATATATTATATATGAGTCTTTTGTAAGTTACATGTGTTTTAAATATCTACTCCCACTCATTTATTTGTCTTTTCCCCCTCTTCATGATATTTTTTTCAAGAGGCACCGGGAACAGAACCCAGGACCTCCCAGGCACGTGGGAAGCGGGCACTCAATAACTTGGGCCACAATCCACTGCCCGAAAGATTATGTTTTTGAACAAGTTTATTCCTGTGAGTGTGATACCCTTTGATTGCATTAAATTCTGTTGAGGGTCCTTTGATTAGATTACTTGATGAGATTGCTTTAGGGCTTTTGATTGGAGTATGACTCAGGTTGAGGCATGACTCAGGTTGAGTATCCGGCCCCTTGCTAGGTCTGATATAAATGGAAACAGAGAGAGACAGGCTCAGACAGACACAGGAAAAGGGAGCTGCTATGTTTGATTCTGCCATGTGAGAGAAAGGACTGTAGGAAAGCAGAAGCCCCCAAGAAACTCAAAGATCTGAGGCCCAGAAAGAGACAAGTCCTATGCCTGGTTGCTCACAGGTGAGCTCCAAGAGGTGGTATATTCTGAACTGGAAGGAAGAGACCTCCACAGAGATTGGCAGCCATCTTGCTTCTCCATGCAGCAACAATGCCAGGATCAACAAAAGATGACTTTGGTGAGAAAGCATCTCTGCTGATACCTGATTTGAACATTTCATGGTCTTGGAACTGTAAGCTTTTACGCCAAATAAATCCCCATTATAAAAGCCAACAGATTTCTGGCACTTCGCATTGGCAGCCCTTTGGCAAACTAAAACAGAGATCAAATTTCAGTCTTTAGCCATGTAGTATCTAATTGTCCTGGTACCAGGTATTGAAAAGTTAAGCCTTTGCCCCCTAATCTGCAATGGTACTTCTCTCATATATCAAGTGTCCGTTTATGCATAGGGATCTACTTCTGAGCTCTCTCTTCCATTCCACTTTTCTATTTGTCTATCCCATTCCAATGTTACCCTAAAATATAATAGCTTTTGTAATCAGTCTTGATATCTGGTAAAGCAGGTCTTTCCACCTTGTTTTTCTTCAGGAGTTTACAGCTATTTTTATCCCTTTGCACTTCATATGAATTTTAGAATCAGCTATTAAATTACATGTGTGCGCACACACACACAAACACACACTGACCTGTTAAGTTTTTTAATTGAGATTGCATTGAAACCATAAATTAATCTGGGAAGACTTGAAATTTTTACAATATTATGTCTTCTAATACTTAAACATAGTATCTCTTCTTTTGTTTAAGTCTTCCCAGATGTCTCTCAATAAAATTTTATAATCTAAGGTATAAGAGAGAACTTTCAGATCTTCTGTTAGATATTTTCTTAGGTATTTCATATTTTATGGTACTATTGAAATTTTTCAAATTTCATTTTTGTTTGTTACTAATATATGTAGGCATTTTCTTAGTTAATGTATATTGATGTTAGCAAATTATCTTAATTTTAATTTATCTGTAGATTCTTCTAGATTTTCTATATACACTTTATATCATCTGTAAGTGATGCAATTTTCACGTTTTTTACAATCTTTCGTATTTATTTTCCTTGCTTACCTGCAATTGCTAGACTTTCTGTACAATGTCAAATACATAGAATTAGGGATAGTTCTCTTCCAGTCATAGTTTACTAGGAATTTTTTTTTATTATGAATGGATAGTGAATTTTATCAAATGCTTTTTCTGTATCTATTGAGATGATCATATCATTTTTCTTCTTAAACTGTTAATATGGTGAATTATGTTAATTGTTTTTCCAATGCCAAACCAAACGTGAAATTTCAAATAAACCCAAACTGTTTCATAATGTATTACCTATTTTTTAAAACAAATCTGTTTCATTGATATATATTAATAAAACATACAATCTATCCAAAGTGTACAATCAATGGTATTTGGTATAATCACATAGTTGTGCATTCATCACTCAATCATTGTTAGAGCATTTTCATTATTTCAATAACAACAAAAATAATAAACAAATAAGAGACAAAAAACAAGAAAATTCCTCACCTCTCAATCTCTGTTTCCCCTGCTGTACATAGCTGCTATTTCTGGCTATTCTTGTACTATTATTTATTTGTTTATTAACCAGTTTTATTGAGATGTATCCACATACCGAATGATCTATCCAAACTGTATAATCAATGGCTTTTTTTTTGCTGTTAAAAAGTCCTTTATTGTAAAATTGTAAAGTAAATAGAAAAATGGATTGAAAACAGTACAAATTTTTAAAGAGAGTACAAGACCAGGTTAGATTTAATATAATCAATTACGAAAACTAGTATTATCAAATTTTTTATTGCTTGATTTGGTTTGCTATTCCCCTCGCCCAAAAGAATTTGTATCTAAGTTCAGGAGTGAGACTGGTCTTCATTTTCCTTTCTCCTATTGTCCTTGTTAGGTTTTGCTAGCATGATAAATAAGTTGGAAAGTGTTTCTTTTTCTATTCCCTGGAAGAGTTTATATAAGATTGAAATGGGAAACAGACTTTGGCCCAGTGGTTAGGGCGTCCGTCTACCACGTGGGAGGCCCACGGTTCAAGCCCCGGGCCTCCTTGACCCGTATGGAGCTGGCCCATGCGCAGTGCTGATGCGCGCAAGGAGTGTCGTGCCACGCGGGGGTGCCCCACGCGTAGGGGAGCCCCACGCGCAAGGAGTGCACCCGTAAGGAGAACCGCCCAGCGCGAAGGAGGGAGCAGCCTGCCGGGGAATGGCGCCGCCCACACTTCCCGTGCCCCTGACGACAACAGAAGGGGACAAAGAAACAAGACGCAGCAAAAAGACACAGAAAACAGACTTCCGGGGGAGGGGAGAGGAATTAAATAAATAAAAATAAATCTAAAAAAAAAAAAAAAAAGATTGAAATGACTTATTCTAGAATACTTAATTGGACTTACTAGAGAAACCATCTGGGCTTGGAATTTTCTTTTTGTGTAGGTATTTTACTATTGATACATTGTCCTTTATGATTATGGGGTTAATCTTGTCCTCTATTTCTCCTTGAGTCAGTTTTGGTAGACTTTTTTTTCTAGGATAGTGTTCATTTCATCTAAAATTTCTAATTTATTGGCATAATGTTGTTACTAATGTCCTATCTTTTTAATGCCAATAACATCTGTAGGACTGCTTTTCATTCTTGATTGACTAAATGAGCTCTTCTCTCTCCCTCTTTCTCTTTTCATCACTCATCAAAGGTTTCTCGGTTTCATAAGTCATTTCTAAGATCCGACATCTGTCTATTGGTGCTTGTTATTGTTTGTTTTCTATTTTATTAATTTGTGACCTTATATTCCTTTTCCTTCCCTTCGTTTTCTTTAGTTATTTTGCTACTTTTTTTCTAGTTCGTTAACATAGGAACTTAGCCCTTTTTTTAAGCCTTTTTTCCTTTCTAACATAAACAAGTAAAGCAATATTTTCTGTAAAATGGCTTCAGCTTAATACAAGTTTGAAATATATGTATTTTATTATAGTTAAATACAAAAAAAATTCTATTTTCCATTAGGATTTCTCCTGATTCTCAAGTTATTTAAAAGTGTGTGCTTTAATTTCCTAACTTATTTTGATATTCTAATAATGTTTTTGCTATTTATTTCTACTCCAGTTTTATTGTGGTCATGCTATGCATAAGTTCAATCCTTTAAAATATGTTGATACTCATTTTATAGCCTAACATTTGACAATGTTTACAAAGGTTGCAAGTGTATATTCTATAATTGTTGGGTACAGTGTTCTAAATATAAATATTTCCATTAGGGCAAGTTTACTAATCTTGTTGAAACATCTGAAACCTTACTGGCATTTTTGTCTGCTTATTTTTGTGAATTACTGAGGGAAGTAATGTTAAAATCCTTACTATGAGTGCATATTTAACTATACTTATGATTCTGTCAATTTTTGTTTTATATATTTTGAAGTCACTTTATTAGGTGCATAGAAATTTAAAATTGTTATATTTTCCCAGTGAATTGAAACTTTTATCATTGTGAAATGACCTTCTTTATTGCTAACAATATTTTATTATTTATTTTGTCCAGTTTCCTTTGGATTAGTATTTGCATATACAATGTTTTTCATCCTTTTTATTTTTTTTAAGATTATTTATTTATTTTCCCCCCTTCCCCTCCTCCCGCCCTGCTGTTTTTGCTGTCTGCACTGTCTTCTCTTCTCATTTTCTCTCCTTTAGGATTCACCAGGATTCAATCCTGGATACCTCTTAAGTGGAGAGATGTTTCCCTGTCAATTGCACCACCGCAGTTCCTGGTTTCTGCTGTGCTTCACCTTGACTCTCCTCTTATCTCTCTTCTGATATGTCATCATCTTGCCGAGTGACTCACTTGCACGGGCACTGGCTCACTATGCGTATACTCATGCAGGCACTGGCTTGTAGAGTGGGCACGCTTTCTCTTCTTTTTCACCAGGAGGCCCCAGGGATCGAACCTGGGTCCTCCCATATGGTAGGCAGAAGCTCTACCACTTGAGCCACATCCACTTCCCGTTTTTCATCCTTTTATTTTCAACATTTTATATACTTATGTTTTAGATATGTTTTATAAAGAGCAAACAGCTAAGTACATCCAGTTTCATGATATTTACATTTTTACTGATTCACTTAATATATGAACATCTAACGTAATTTCTAGTACATTTGGGTTTAATTCCACCATTTTGTTTTTCACTATTTATTTCATCTGTCATAGGTTGTTCTTTCTCTCCTTTCTTGCTTTCTTTTTGTTGATAATATTTTATCATTCTACCATTTCCCCCCACTAGTTTGTTCCTATTCCTTTAGTGTTTACATTTTTTAAAAAAGATTTATTTTATTTCCCTCCCTCCCCTCATTGTTAGTACTTGCTGTCTGCTCTCTGTGTCCATTTGCTGTGTGTTCTCTGTGTCTGCTCTTCTTCTCTTTAGGAGGCACTAGGAACTGAACTTGGGGCCTCCCATGTGGGAAAGAGGTTCTCAAATCATTTGAGCCACCTCGGCTCCCTGCTTTATTGTGTCTCTCATTGTCTTTCCTCTTTGTGTCTCCTTGTTGCTTCAGCTGGCCATGCCTGCCCATCGTGCCAGCTCACTGTCTTGTTGGTCTTCTTTAGGAGGCACTGGGAGCCAAACCCGGGACCTTCCATGTGGTAGACAGAAGCTCAATTGCTTGAACCACATCCACATTCCTACTGTTAGCCTTTTTAAAAATTACACCATGCATACTAAATTCTCAAAGCCTAAAATAAGTCATATCTTTTTTCTTTTCTCAGATAAAATATAACCCTTGGAGTGCTATAAGATCAGTGTATTGTATTATTTATTATTTTTGTAAGGTATTTAACACTGTAAGATATTATTAATACTCTTTTATAATTTTTTATATACTGTTACTGTTCATTTAGTTTTAGCCCTATGTTTACTACTTTTTTGATCAGTGTTATTCTTCATTACATCTCATATTTCAGACCTCCCATTTGGGATCACTTTCTTTTTGTCTAAATTTCCTTTAGCAAGGATTTACTGTTGGAAAACTCCAATTTTCGTCTAAAAATATCTTTATTTATCTTCATTCTTTTAAAAAATAGTTTCACTGAGTTTAAAATTGAGGTTTGCAGGGTTTTTTTTCCCTTCAACATATGGAAGATAAAATTTCATCATCAAATGACTTTCCTTAAAGTGAGTTTTCAGATGAACTATACATCTTTTGAAGGTAAGCTGTCTTTTTCTCTGTCTGCCTTTAGGATTTTGTTCTTATTATTGTTCTGCAATTTTACTATGATGTGTCTAGATATCATGGATTTCTTTTTATGTATCCTGCTTGGGATTCATTTAGCTTCTTATGTCTATGGCTTGGTGTCTTTCATTAGCTGTGCAAAATTCTCAACAATTATCTCTTCTAATATTGCCTCTGCCTTAATCTCACTCTCCTCCTAGAATTCCAGTAGAACATATTTTAGATGTTGTCACACTATTCTCCATGTCTCTTAACCTCTCCCATACCCTCTTTTTTTTTTTTTTTTTTGTCTCTCTAGACTACATTTCGAGTAATTTTTTCCTGATTTCTCTTTCACTAATTCTGTCTTTGGCTATAACCAATATTTTCTTAAACCTATTCATTATGTTTTTAATGTTGGATCAAAATATTTATTTCTAGGAATTCTATTTGAGTTTTTCCACATCTAATGTAATTTTATATATATATCTACATATACGTTTTTGGTGTTTTTTTTGAGGGACAGGTGCCAGGGATTGAATCCAGGACCTCCTATGTGGGAAACGTGCTTAACCACTGAGCCATACTGGCTCCCCTGAGTTAGTTTTTTCACTTGTTTGCTTGTTGTCTGCTTTTTTATTGTTGTTTTTAGGAGGCACCAGGGACAGAACCTGACACCTCCCATGTGAGAAGCAGGCACTCAACCACTTGAACCACATCTGCTCCCCAGGTCCCTTTTTTTTTTTAAGATTTATTTTTTATTTATTTCTCTCCTCTTCCCCGCCTGCTCTCTGTGTTCATTCACTGTGTGTTCTTCTGTGTCTGCTTGTGTCAGCAGCACCCAGAATCTGTGTCTCATTTTTGTTGTGTCATCTTGCTGCGTCAGATCTCCATGTGTGCGGTGCCACTCCTGGGCAGGCTACACTTTTTTCACACTGGGCGGCTCTCCTTACGGGGCATACTCCTTGCACATGGGGCCCCCCTACACGCGGGACACCCCTGCGTGGCACGGCATGCCTTGCGTGGGCCAGCTCATCTCGTAGATCAGGAAGCCCTGGGTTTGAACCTTGGAACTCCCATGTGGTAGGCGGACGCCCTACCTGTTGGGCCAAATCCGTTCCCCCCCAGTCTATTTGCTATCAGTTTGGGGTTTTTTGTTTGTTTGTTTTTGACATACCAGGGCCAGAGATTGAACCCAAGACCTCATTAATGGGGAGTTGGTGCTCAACCACTGAGTTACATCAGTTTTCCTGAGTTGGTTTTTCATTTATTTTGCTTGTTATTTTTGTTTTTGTTTTTCAGGAGGCACTGGGAACCGAATCCAGGGCTTCCTGTGTGGGAGGTGGGTGCTCAACCTCTTGAGCCACATCTGCTTCCCTGCTATCGGTATTTTAAAGCTCACTTTAAAATTTCTTTCTCACCATGTAAGAATTAATTCAGAATGAATCACTGGCCTAAATGTACGCGGTAGTACTATAAAACTTTTACAAGAAAATTCTTCAGAACCTTGTAGGAGGCAATGGATTTTTAGAAAAAAAGCCCAAGTAGTAAAAGAAAAATAGATAAAATGGGCTTCATCAAGGAACATTATCAAGCAATAAAAAGACAACCTAAGAATTAGAGAAAATATTTGGAAATTATATATCTGATTAGGGTTTAATACCCAGAATATATAAATAACTCAACAACAAAAAGGCAGACGGCCCAATTGAATAACAGCTCAAGGATGTGAATAGATATTTCTCCAAAGAAGATACTCAAATAGCCAATAAGTATATGAGAAGATGTTCAACATCATTAACCATTAAAGAAATGAAAATTAAAACTACAATGAGGGAAACGGATTTGCTCAATGGATAGAGTGTCCGCCTACCACATGGGAGGTCCAGGGTTCAAACCCCAGGCCTCCTTGACCCGTGTGGAGCTGGCCCATGCGCAGTGCTGATGTGTGCAAGGAGTGCCCTGCCACTCAGGGGTGTCCCCCGTGTAGGGGAGCCTTATGCACAAGGAGTGCACCCTGTAAGGAGAGCCAACCAGTGCAAAAAAAGTGCAGCCTGCCGAGGAATGGTGCCACTGAGAGCTGATGCAGCTGATGCAGCTGATGCAGCAAGATGACGCAAGAAAAAGAGACACAGATTCCCAGTGCCGCTGACAAGAACATAAGCAGACACAGAAGAACACACAGTGAATGGACACTGAGAGCAGACAACAGGAGGGTGGGGAAGGGGAGAGAAATAAAATAAAAAATAAATCTTTTTTTAAAAAAACAAAACTACAATGAGATACCACTTCTCGCCCGCTAGGATGGCTTTTATTTTAAAAAAGCAACAACCTAAAAATAACAAGTGTGAACAAGAATGCAGAGAAATAGTAACCCTCATACATTGTTGGTGGGGATGTAAAATGGTGTAGGCCATATGGAAAACAGTTTTGCGGTTCCTCAGAAAGTTAAATATAGAATTACCACATGACCTGGAAATTCTACTCCGGGATATATACCCAAAAGAATTGAAAGCAGGGACTCAGCCAGATATTTGTTATACCAGTGTTCTTTGCAGCATTATTCCGAAAGCCAAAAGGTAGGAGCAACCAAGTTAAGTGTCCATCAACAGAGTAACGGATAAACCAAATGTGGTATATCCACACCATGAAGTATTGCTCAGCCATAAAAAGAAATGAAATGCTGGTACATGCCACAACATGGATGAATCTTAAAGACATCATGTTGACTGAAAAAAGCCAGACAGAAAAGACATTGTATGATTTCATTTATATTTACTTGGAAAAAGAAAATTCTTAGAGACAGGTAGCAGAATAATGGTTGCTATTGCTAAATGAGTTTGAGTTTTGGTTTGGGATGAGGAAAATAGTCTGGAAACAGTGGTGAAAGTCACACATTATTGTCAATGACTTAAGACAAAGAATTGTCCCCTTAAAATGGTTGAAATGGTTTACTACAATTAAAAGTAAATTAAACTATGTGATTATAGCAAATACCATTGATTGCACATTCTGGATGAATTGTATGTTTATTGGTATGTATTAATGAAATTGATTTGTTATTAAAAACATATGAAAAAAGTAAATTAATAAAGAGAATAAGAAATTACTTTAGACATAATATGTTTTGTTTTTTTAAGATTTTTTTTTTTTTATGTATTTCTCTCCCCTTCCCCCCCACCCCAGTTGTCTGCTTTCTGTGTCCATTCACTGTGTGTTCTTCTGTGACCGCTTCTATCCTTATCAGTGGCACTGGGAATCTGTGTCTCTTTTTGTTGCGTCATCTTGTTGTGTCAGCTCTCCGTGTGTGCGGTACCATTCCTGGGCAGGCTGCACTTTCTTTCATGCTAGGTGGCTCTCCTTTCAGGGCGCACTCCTTGCGCGTGGGGCTCCTCTACGCAGGGACACCCCAGCATGGCACGGCACTCCTTGCGCGCATCAGCACTGCTCATGGGCCAGCTCCACACGGGTCAAGGAGGCCCGGGGTTTGAACCACGGACCTCCCTCATGGTAGGCGGAAGCCCTATCCATTGGGCCAAGTCCTCTTCCCCATAATGTGTCTTTATAATCTAGTCCAAGTATCCCAGTAATTGACGTCTTTATGGGTCTCTTTCTGTTGCCTGGTGTTAGTGCCCATTCTTGCTCGTGATGTGTTCTTTCCTTGTATGCTTGGTTATTATTACTAGGAACCGCTTGTTTTCCTTATGAAAATCCTTTGTGGGGATGAAGATGACTTCCTCCAGCGAGAACTGTGCTTGATTCTGACAGATATGTGGGGTCCAAGACAACCACAAACTAAGTTTGCAATTTGAAATTCAAATACAGACTAAATTCTGTGAAAAGGCTGGCTTGTGGCTACAGTTTCTCAGAGATATTTTTTTCCTCCCTCATTTTAACCTTATTTTCACTCAGTCCCAAGAAAGACTTTCCTGCAGTGCCCTGAAGTTGGGGCAAGAGCTATGAGTTTACGGCTGATTCACCTTTATGCTGATAGTGTAGCCCCTTGAGATTCCAGCTTGTTCTTTTTGTTTTTTTACTTTTTTCTCTCCCCTTCCCCGCCCAGTTGTCTGTTCTCTGTGCCCATTTGCTGTGTGTTCTTCTGTGTCCACTTGCATTCTTGTCAGCAGAACCAGAAATCTGTGTCTCTTTTTGTTGCGTCATCTTGCTGCACCAGCTCTCCGTGTGTGCAGCACGACTCCTGGACGAGCTGCACTTTTTTTTTTTTCCACACAGGGCAGTTCTTCTTATGGGGTGTGCTCCTTGAGTGTGGGCTCCCCTAAGCAGGGGGACACCCCTGTGTGGCACGACACTCCTTGCACGCATCAGCACTGCACATGGGCCAGCTCACCACACGGGTCAGGAGGCCCTGGGTTTGAATTGAACCTCCCACGTGGTAGGCAGATGCTCTATCAGTTGAGCCAAATCCAGGTCCCAGAGATTCCAGTTTAATATGGGAGAAACCTCTATTAGATTCCTCATCTTGATGAGTGCTGGGCCTTGACTTCTGGACTCATCAACCCATAAGCCTGGCCAATCCGAAGCCACAGTTAGAGTTTGCAAATTTCATGCCCCTCACCGGGGGCAAATTTCTTTAGTGTTCAGATACTTCACTTACCTCTCTGGGTCTCCTTTCATTTTTTCACATTTGGCTTTTGTGTTTCTTCATTGTCTTTTCAGCAATCAGATGATTTTTATGGATGTTCTAAAATTATTTATATTTTAATTGTTTTCCATGGGAGCTGAAGCAAATAACTTAGCCGGCTATTACCAGAAACGTGTTTGGCCTCATCATTTCTAAATGTTCTTCAGCTTACCCATATCCAGAAGTTTTTATCGCCCTTTACCTCACCTAGATCCTGCCTCTCTCCAAAAGCTTGTGCTTCTCTCATTCTTCATTCTCTTTACTTTCAGTGTCGCTCCCCTCGATCTTAGAAAGAAAACAATTCCTCAATTTGTTTCCTTCAAAGTGTTTTCTCCTTCTCCATGACCCTCTAACATCCAACCCTGTAGAGTATATCTTCCCCAAGTTGCTTAACCAGCATTTCTCCCAGTGTTCTTCCCAACAGAAGTAAGCAGAGTGTGTTTAGAGGTCTTTAACTCAGTTTAGGGGGATAAAGAATCCATTAGAAGGAGGTAATATTTGAGCTAAGAGGTCTAAAGGATGAGCAGAAGTTGGTGAAATCTCCCACTTTCCTCCCAGCTCAAATAATGACTAGCCCAAATGTCCCCTTTCCAAAGTCATCTCTATCATCAGTTTCAGCTGCTGGAATAGGAAATTCCTTACAGATTTATACAAGGCATCTATTGAATTTTGCTCTGGAATCAGAAATGTAAATGAGTTAAGAGAGAAATCAGCAGGTGTAATACAGGACTCAAATTGGTGAATTAATATCCCTCAGACAGCCCCTTGCAGAGACTCAGAGAGGACAGAAAGAAAATTCTTAGTGAAAACTGGCAGTTCTGAGGTTGAGTCAGACTCATGAACTTCTGTTGTGTCTTCCAAATATTCCCCAAGTCCAAGGTTCTTTTGAAGCAAACAATAGTTTATTGAGTCCTAGCAAAGAAAAGTAAGATTCAAACTCTGTAATCTAGAAGCTTTTATTTTATTTTTTAAAAGATTTGTTTATTTATTTAATTCTCCCCACCCCCACCCCCTCCTGGTTGTCTGTTCTCTGTGTCTGTTTGCTGCGTCTTGTTTCTTTGTCCACTTCTGCTGTCGTCAGCGGCACAGGAAGTGTGGGCGGTGCCATTCTTGGGCAAGCTGCACTTTCTTTCGCGCTGGGGGGCTCTCCTTACGGGGTGCACTCCTTGCGCGTGGGGTAGGGACACCCCTGCGTGGCAGGGCACTCCTTGAGCACATCAGCACTGCGCATGGGCCAGCTCCACATGGGTCAAGGAGGCCTGGGGTTTGAACCACGGACTTCCCATGTGGTAGACGGACGCCCTAACCACTGGGCCAAGTCCGTTTTCCCTAGAAGCTTTTAGATTAATGGACAAATATGAATATAAATAGTATCAATATGATATAATTAATTCCAAAATGCAAACATATCCAACACCCTGTGGACCCTACAGATGCAGAAGTAACCAAATCCTTTGGGAAACTTGAATGTCTACTATATTGGTTTCCCAGCTGCTAAAACAAATACAATGGATTGGCTTAAGAACAGGAATTTATTGGCTCATGGTTTCAGAGACTAGAAGGCTTACTTCCTCCCAGGGTTGGAACCTTCTTGCTGGTCATCAGTTTTGAGGGTTCTTGGCTTTTCCATCACATCGCACTTTCTCTTCTAGGTTCCAGTGACTTCCAGCACCTGGCTGGCTTCTTCCCATGGTTTCTCCTTCCGTATAATAATTTCAGCCATAGTGGATTAAGGCCCACCTTCATTCATTTAGAGCACACCTTAACTAATAATATCTTCAAAGGTCCTATTTATAAGTGGGTTCATACCCACAGGATCAGGGCCTGACCTGAGCATGCCTTTTACGGGGAACACGATTCAATCCCAACAACTACATAGTAAGGGATATGTGAACCAGAGCTTAAAGGTTGAATAAGGTGAAAGGTAATCCAGGGAGAAGGAGAGTTCAACCTGTATAATAACAGGTACTTTAAGAGTAACTATTGTGTTCAAACAAAAGACAAAATAGGGAAGCGGACGTGGCTCAACTGAAAGAGTGTCCATCTACCATATGGAAGGTCCAGGGTTTGATCCCCAGGGCCTCCTGACCTGTGTAGTAAGCTGGCGCACGTGCAGTGCTGTGGACGCAAGGAGTGCCGTGCCACACAGGGGTGTCCCCATGTAGGGGTGCCCCACACACAAGGAGTACACCCTATAAGGAGAGCTGCCCTGTGTGAAAAAAGCACAGCCCGCCCAGGAGTGGCTCTGCACACACGGAGAGCTGACACAGCAAGATGACGCAACAAAAAAGAGACGCAGTTTCCCAGTGCTGACGGATAATGCAAGTAGACGCAGAAGAATACGCAGCAAACAGACACAAAAAGCAGACATTGGGGGGGGCGGGGGGGAGGAAATAAAATTTAAAAATAGAGGAATCTTTTTAAAAAAACAGGACAAATAGTTGATATGTCTGGAGTCAGAGTTTAAGAAAGGGGGCAGAGGATGGTGGCAAAGAGTAACCTCAACTGTTACCCTTTATTAAATACTCCCATTGTCCACTGCATTATTCTTTTATAACTCTTCTTACTGTGCTCCTCCTGTTCAATGTCTGTTTTCCCCAATATTCATCTATCCTATGGGAAATCAGTAGATACTATCTAAAGTTAATAAATCAAGAAAAAGATATAAGAATATCATTTTTAATTATAAAAGAAACAAGCAGAAAAACTAAACAGAGTGTTAATATGACTGTCTCTGGAAGCTGGGACTAGGTTATAGGTTTGAGAGGAGATTTTGAGTTAGTTTTTATTCTCCTGGATGGTTCAATTTTGTTCAATGTGAATATTTTCTAATTTTAAGTTAAAATTTTGTTGAGGTACAGTAAAATGCACAATCTTAAATAGACAGTGCAATAAATTTTTACACAGGTAAACACCCATGTAACCTATTCCTATATCAAAATATGAAATACTTCCAGCATTCCAGAAGTTTCCCTCATGCACCATCCCAGGGAATAAAGCGCCAACTGAAATAATCACTGCTCTGACTACTATCACCATCACTTACTTTTGCTTGTTTTTCACTTCATTTTCATAGAATTACATACAGTGTTAACTTTAAAAAAAAATTTTTAATATTTTTTATTAAGAAGTTATAAGTTTACAGAAAAATCATGCATAAAATATGTACCTTACAGAGTTCCCACATACCACCCTACTATTAATACCTTGCATTAATATGGTATATTTGTTATAATTCATGAAAGAACATTTTTATAATTGTATCATTACCTAAAGTCCATTGTTTAAAAAAAAAAAACATGTTCATTGAGGTATAATATAAAATTATAAGTGTCTTAAATATTAACTCAATGAATTTTTACAAATATGTGTGAATGTACACCAATATAACCACCAGATTAGAACAAATCCAGATTAGAAAATAAATCCAGCACCCCACAGGATTATTCCCTCATGCCCTTTTCAAGTCAATACTATCCTACTAGCAAAACCACTATTTGAACTTCTACAACCACTGCTTAATTTTGCCTATTCTTGAACTTCATATAAATAGAATCATGCAGTATTGTAGCAGCCGTGGAGGGATCTTCTTTAAGAAAACCTTCTGTGGGTAGGGTAGTTGAAAGGATCTCCAGCAGCTGCCTATTTAAGTCTACCTCCCTAGGCTAAGCTTCCCCAGACTGCTCCCAGCCAACGGCGAGAACAGTGGAGAGACTAAAGCCTGACGTTCCTGCCTGATGGGAAGTCCTCTAGTAGAATCTTTGCTCAGGACTGCCCATCAACTTGGCTGAGACTTTCTCAGATCTTTCCTGCAACCTGAGGCTCTTCCTCCTGGATCCTTCCCTCCCTTTCTCCTCTCACAGGTTTCAGACCTGCAATGTGGTCTCCCTCCCTATTTCTGCTTCCTCCCTCTTTTTTAATTTTTTAATTAAAAAATTTTTTTTTAGGTCCCAGAGTCAGGGTTTGAGCCCGGGACATCGTATGTGGGAAGCCAGCTCTCAACCAGTGAGCTACATTGGCTCCCCTGCTTTCTCCCTCTTTAATCTTCACAGGGGTTCTCACCGGTAAGTTTCTTAGTCTCACCACATCTCAGCAACTGCTTTCAGACGACCCAAACATCAAAGTGTGCTTTGTATCTAGCTTCACTGGCACAACATTATGTCTGTGAGAGTCATCCATGTTGCTGTGTAGCAGTAATTTGCTCTCTTGTATAGCTGTGTGGTTTTCCATAGCATGAACATACCATACTGCATTTTTCCATCCAAAATGATTGGACATTTGAGTAGCAGTTTGGAGTACCTATGAATACTATTATTCCTGTGAATATCTTGTATATGCATATCTTTTGCTGAGTACATTAACACATTTATACCTAGGAGTGGATTTGCTAGGCTACAGGAATATGGTTAGCTTTCATAGATACATAAGTTTTCCAAAGTGATTGACCAATATGCACTCCCAACACACTATGAGAGTTCCTGTTGCAAGAAACACTTTCACAAATTTGGAGGAAAAAAAAACCTACTTCAAAAGGTACAATATAAATTTGTTACATAACCCTGCCTTGTTTTTATTCTTTTATTTTTTATTTTTAAAGGTTTTTTTTAAGATTTATTTATTTCTCTCCCCTTCCCTCCCCACCGCCCCCCCCCCAGCTGTCTGTTCTCTGTGTCTATTTCCTGCATCGTCTTCTTTGTCCACTTCTGTTGTTGTCAGCAGCACAGGAATCTATTTCTTTTTGTTGCGTCATCTTGTGTGTCAGCTTTCTGTGTGTGCAGCACCATTCCTGGGCAGGCTGCACTTTCTTTCGCGCTGTGCAGTTCTCCTTACGGAGCACACTCCTTGCGTGTGGGGCTTCCCTATGCCGGGGACACCCCTGTGTGGCAGAGCACTCCTTGCGCGCTTCAGCACTGCACTTGGCCAGCTCCACACGGGTCAAGGAGGCCCGGGGTTTGAACTGCGGACCTCCCATGTGGTAGATGAATGCCCTAACCACTGCACCAAGTCCGCGTCCCCTACCTTGTTTTTAAATTACCATTTTAAAACTGCTACCTAGGAAAAAATTAACATACCAAAATATTACCAGTAGTTGTAATAGAGGCAGAAGGGGAGGCAAAAAAGTAACTTTACCTTCTACTTTTTATCTGAGATATGTTTGAAATACTTCACACCAAACAAGTTAAATTTATATTGAATTACAGTTGCTTTAAAAATCAAATAGAATTGACCATGAGGTACAGCGGTGCTCAGAGATGTATTCACCAAGTGCAATGAATGTCTCACAATGATGGACGAGTTTGTTGTTATGGGAGGAGTTGAGTGAGGGAGGTGGGGGGTATATGGGGACCACATATTTTTTTTATGTAACATTAAAAAATAAAGACAAAAAAAACACTAAAAAAAATCAAATAGAATTAAAAGGCTTATGATGAAAGTCTCTTGCCCTATTCCTCTCCACCTTCATTCCCAAAGTCCCAGCTTATATTCCTTTCATTGATTTCTAGCTTCCAAAGAAGTCTTATCTAATGACATGCTTTTTATCCTTGAGGTTTATATATTTTCTATTGCTTTACTGTCATTTAATGAGTGTCAAGAGGAAGATCAAATTAATATGATCCAGGGAGGCGGCTGTGGCTCAATAGATGAGCTCCCATCTACCATATGGGAGGCCCTGGGTTTACGTCCTGGGGCCTCCTTTTGAAGGTAGGTTCGCCCGCACGCACCGCAGAGAGCTGACTCAGCAAAAGGTGACACAACAAAAAAGAAGGGAGACAAGCAAGAACACAGAAGAGCAGGCAGCGAATGAACACAGAAGGCAGACGACAAGCAAGCCACAAGGGGGGAGGGGAAAAAATAAATACAGACACAGAAGAACGTATAGCAAAATGGACACAGAGAGCAGACAGCACACAAAAAGCCGCAAGGGGCGGGGGATAAAAAAAATTAATATGGTCCATCTGCCACATTAATCAGAAATCCAAGTTGATTTTGGACATAATATCTAGGGAATGAATACATCAAAGAATGGCCAGGTGCTTGTTTTAAAGAGACAATGCTGTTGACAGGATGGTTGTGGTAGTGAAAATGGACTGGGGAGGGGAGAACCCAGAGGCTGGTGGGGAGAATTGGTTAAAGGCTTATGTAGTTAGGAAGGGGCAGAGGTAGGCCCTTTGGCCAGCTGCAGCAGGATGGAAAGGGCAACATAGAGGGCACAGATGGATTGTTCCTCAGGGTCACAGTCCTTGTCACTGGGGCTGCCAAGCTGCTCATCCAAGTTCTGCTCCAGGATAGTCTCCACCTGGAAAGAAACCCACCAAGACATACAAGCCAAGAACAAGGAAATATACCAGAAATGACAAATCCTTGGCAACACTCCTTAATCCTGACTGAGCTCATGGCAGACATAGTCATCGACCATGGCATTCTTTCCTGTGTAGCCCAGAGAGCCTCACATGCTCTCAACATGTGGAAGGCACTGCTATGCAATCATCTTGGCCCTAAGATGGTACCAACTGCCATCTTGGGACTAACAATTTTCTACCCACTCTTGCCCATACACAAGCAACTGAGACTAAAGTGCTCATTCCAAAATGTCCTAGCAACTGTGTCAGGGTTTTGCCACAAGATACATGGACGAGAGCCATGACAGAGAACTATGTAGTAGAAAAGAACTGTGCCTGGGACCTCTGGGTCCCTTGAGAGCATAAGTACTTCTACTATGAGCTTGTCTCACCTGATCCAGCAACTGGGGCAGGATCCCCTTCTCCAGGGCCTCAGCCACAAGCTGCTGCTCCTCCTTGGACAGCTCTAGGGACAAAGAGAGTGGTTGGCAAAAAGGAGAGGTGCAGGGCTCCAGGTTCTGGTCAGGCCCAGGACAGGCATCAGAAGGTCAGGGAGGAGGTTCCAGTGAGCTCCTGGGAGTGCTAGATGTGAGATATTCTGTGGCTCCTATTTCCCTCTGAGCCTGTAGGTCAGAGGCTGTGCCAGGAGGGAAGAGAAGCCTCAGTGCTGGGTCTGGGGGAGATGGCTAGTCTGTGAAACATGAAGGCCTCTCCCTCTATAACTGTAAAGGAAAATGTGCA
Organism: Dasypus novemcinctus; assembly: GCF_030445035.2. Taxonomy (NCBI): domain Eukaryota; kingdom Metazoa; phylum Chordata; class Mammalia; order Cingulata; family Dasypodidae; genus Dasypus; species Dasypus novemcinctus. The sequence goes on from NC_080693.1 coordinate 59,206,107, forward strand.
CCCCACCCCCAAGATTTGATTTCCCACAGACCGCTCTGCTTGGCATATCTTTTATATGTGCATATAGACAGCCCCCTCCTCACCTGTCAAGGCATCCAGAAGGGCTAGAATGGCTTCGGCACATGCTTCCTCCAAGATCCCAACAGCATTAAAAAGGCTGCTAATGAGCGGAGGGGCTGGGCCCTCTATCTGCAGCTCGCCAGAGCTCAGGACCTCAGACACCTGGGGCCAGGGGAAGGGGGAGATTGTCGCAGACTGCCCTCGGTGTGCCAACTGCCCTCCCTCTAGCTTCTCCCCCTCTCTGGCCCAGTTCTTTCTGCAGGCCCCTTACTCTCTGCTCTAGATCCTGCAGTTGCCCATCCTTGCTGAGGAAGTTAGTGAGGCAGCTTAGCACGTCTTTTCGCTCCTCTTCAGTCAGATCCTGGAGGCCTCTCCCCATGTCCTGCACCTGCTCCTTCATGCTTCTGACATCCTCCAAATTCAAGGACTTCCCTGTAGAAGCAGCAAATAAGGACCCGACCCACCCAGTCAATAGGCTCCATGTCCAGGGTCCATGTTTGTCCACACTTCTTTGGAGACAACCTCTCAGTGTCATCCCTTCTTCCAATCTTTTCCTGTTAAAATGAGGCACCCTTCTTCCCAGATACCCACCATGATTATTATCTCCCTCTGATGCCACTTCCATCTTTCCATCTCCCCAGCCTACCCCCATTCTAGCCCCAACCCCAAATTTGACTCCACATCCAGGAAATTAAGACCTCGTTATTTCATCCTTGCCATTCAAAGTGTACCCCTCACTACAGGAGGGGCAGTGAGGATGTGAGGAAGAGTCGAATCACCTGGGAACTCTTAAAACTCCTGATCCTAGGACCAAATCCTAGAAGCCTGGATCAATAAAATCAGCACTTCTGGAGGTAGAAATCAGGCAGCAGGATTTTCAATGTCCCTCCAATGATTTCAAGGTATGACCTAGACTGAGAACCACTGTGTTTGGAGGAGACAGTAGCAACCTCCAGATTAAAGTTGAAATGTGCTCTGGGTACTTCCCTGCCCTTTCCCACACAGCCCCAACCCCAATCAGCAGCCCCTACTTGAGCTGCAGGTCTTGAGCAGGAGCTCAGCCACTCTTAATATGGCAGGCTCCCACACTTACCTAAAAGGGATGAACCACCGTCCTTCTCTGCAAAGAGAGAAAGAATAATCTCAGAGAGTCTCCAGGTCACCTCCAGTCCCTGAGGACATTCTTTTCCCAATGGTGGAAGTTTTCACCCCTGGCTCCAGGCCCTCACTACCCATGCCAGGGAGCCCACATCCTCCTCATTGTGTGCAAATGGCAAAGCACTGCGAGTGCAGACCCCTTCCCATGTCCTCTATGATCAGTATCCTCAGGATTAGGCCTAGAAGACTGAAGAACAAACTGAGGCCCAGGGAAGAGGCAGTGTGCCATCAGTCACCCAGCAAATTCAGGCCAGAGTTGGGACTGCAGTCCATCCCGATTCAGTCGCCTCTGTGTGGCACCTAATAGTGACAAAGAATCACTCTCAAGAGAGAGTAAGATCTTGCCGGGACCACACCTACAACCTGTACAACTTCACGAGTTTCCACTAGAGCTGCACCTTTCACTGTCCCTTCTCAAGGCCTCTTAGGCAGTACAGCCTCTCTGGGATCCAGGGAAAGGCCAGGAAATCCCAGGGAAAGGCATGTTCAGAAGCAGAGGCCTTTTAGCCTCACCCCTTCATTTTTCTTTAATCCTATATATATTTATTTACCCTATCATAGGGATTGATTTTTTTGTCCAGTACTGTAATTTTTTTTTAAATTAGAGAAGTTGGAGGTTTAGCAAAAATCATGCAGAAAATACAGAGTTCCTATATACCACCCACAAACACAGTTTTCCCGATCACTAAGACTTTGCATTAGTGTGATAATTTTATTACAATTGATGAAACACTATTTATTATTATAATTATACTATTAACTATAACCTATAGTTTATATTGGGGCTCACCGTTTGTGTTGTACAGTCCTAAGGTTTGTTTGTTTTTTATTCTAGTAACATACATATAATCTAAAATTTCCTCTTTTAGCCATAAATATATAATTCAGTGATGTTAATTACATTTACAATGTGTGCTATCATTGTCGTCTTCTATTACCAAAACTTTTCCATCACCTCAAACAAAAATTCTGTACCAATTAAACATTAACTCCCCATTGCCTACCCCAACCCCAGCCCTGCTAAATTGTATTCTAGTTTCTAACTCTATGAATTTGCTTATTCTAATTATTTCATACCAATAAGTTCCTAAAATATTTGTCCTTTTGTGCCTGGCTTACTTCACTCCACATGATTTTTCAAGGCTCATCATGGTATAGCATGTACCAGCACTTCACGTCTTCTTATGGAGAACTAATATTCCATTGTATAGATTTACCATTGCGTTTATCCACTCATCAGTTGATGGACACTGGGATGCTTCCATCTTTTGACTGTTGTAAATAATTCTGCTATGCGCATCATTGTGCAAATATTCTGTTCAAGTCCTTGCTTTAAGCTCTTCTGGGTATATCTAGAAATGGGATTGTGGTCATACAGTCATTCTACACTTAACTTTCTGAGGAACCGCCAAACATTTTTCCACAGAGGCTGCACTATTTTACATTTTCCACCAACAATAAACTAGTGCTCCTATTTCTTTACATCCTCTCCAACACTTGCTATTTTCTGTTTTGTTTTGTTTTGTATTGTTTTAAATAGTAGCCATTCTAGTGTTATGAAAGAGTATCTCATTGTTGGTTAGATTTCCATTCCCCCAATGGCTAAAGATGGTGAACATCTTTTCAATTGCTTATTGGCTGTTTATATATCTTCTTTGGAGAAATGTCAGTTAAAGTCTTTTGTTCATTTTTAAGTGGCTTTTTTGTCTTTTTGTTGAGTTTAAGGATTTCTTTATATATTCTGGATAATAAATCTTCATTGGATATGTGATTTACAAATGTATTTTTCCTTTCTATAGGATGTCTGTTTACTTTCATGATGAAGTCCTTTGATATGCAAACAGTTTAAATTTTGATGAAGTACTATTTACCTTTTTTTTTTTTTTCATTTGTTGCTCATGCTTTGGATATAAGTCTAAGAAACAAGGTCCTGAAGATGCTTCCCTATGTTTTCTTCTAGGGGGTTTATAGTTTGGGTTCTTATATTTAGGTCCTTGATTTAATTTTTGTATATGGTATGAGGTTGGGATCCACTTTCATTCTTTTGCACTGAGTGTCCAGGTTTCCCAGCACCATTTGTTGAAGAGACTATTCTTTCCCTTGAGTACCCTTAGCACCTTTATCAAAAATTGCTTGGTCATAGATACGAGGGTTTATTTCTGAACTCAATTAGATTCCATTGATCAATTTTTAATACTGATTCAATCTCTTGTTTGTCTGTTGGGGTCTTCTATTTATTCTTGATTAAATTTAGGTAATTTGTGCATTTCTAAGAATTTATCCATTTGATCAAGGTTAATTTGTTGGTGTACAGTTGTTCCAATATCCTCTTGTAATACTTTTTATTTCCATGGAGTTGGTAGCAATGTTCTCCATTTCATTTCTGACTTAAGTTATTTGCATCCTCCTCCTTTTTTTCTTTGTCAATGCAATAAAGGTTTGTCAATTTTATCAGTCTTTTCTAAGAACCAACTTTTGGTTTTGTTGATTCTCTCTTGTTTTTCTATTTATCTCCACTTTAATCTTTGTTATTTCCTTCCTTCTGCTTGCTTTGAGTTTATTTACTCTTCTTTTTGTAATTCCTCCAGGTATGAGGTTAGGTTATTGGTTTGAGATCTTTTTCCTTAATGTAAGCATTTAGAGCTATAAGTTTCCCTCTCAGCACTGCTTTTGCTTCATCCCATAAGTTTTTACATGTTGTGTTTTCGTTTTTATTTGCCTCAAGATATATCCTAATTTCTCTTGCGATTTCTTCCTTGACTCGTTGGTTATTTGAGAATATATGTGGGAAGCGGATGTGGATGAGGTGACTTAGTTCCTGCCTACTACATGGGAGGTCCATGGTTCCATTCCTGGTACCTCCTAAAGAAGATAGCAATGGTGTGATGGGTGGGTGTGGCGAGCTGACACAAGAAGACGACACAACAAGAGTCAGAAGAAGAAAAACATAATGAGAGATACAACAAAGCAGAGAACAGATGTTCCCAGTGCTTCCTAAAGAAGACAAGCAAGACAGTGAGCTGTCGTGACAGGCAGGCATGGCAAGCTGATGCAACAAGATGACACAAAAAGTGACATAAGAAGAAAAAACATAATGAGAAACACAACAAAGCAGGGAACAGAGGTTGCTCAAGTGATTAGGTACCTCCCTCCCACATTGGAGGTCCCAGGTACAGTTCCCAGTGCCTTCTAAAGAAACAAGGAAGACAACAGACACAGCAAGTATAAACAATGAGGGAGTGAGGAGAAATAAATTATTTTTAAAAAGAATATATTTGTGGGGAAAAAAAGGAAAGAAAAGAATTTGTGTAATTTCCATATATATTCTTTGTGAATTTTCAAATCCTCCCTCTGTTATTGATTTCTAGCTTCATTGCACTGTGTTTGGTGAAGATAAAAAGTACATTTCAGAATTTTTTTTAATTTATTAAGACTTGTTTTGTTATGCAATATGTAGTCTATCCTAGAAATGATCCATGTGCACTAGAGAATGTGTATTCTGGTGTTGTTGGGTAAAGTGTTGTACATATGTCTGTTAGGTCAGGTTAGTTTACGGTATCATTCAACTACTTCACTGCCTTATTGATCTTCTGTCTACATGTTCTATCCATTATTGAAAGTTGTGAATTGAAGGCTCCTACTATTAATGTAGACCCATTTATTTCTCACATCAAATCTTCAATATTTTCTTCAAAAATTTTGGGGCTCATATTTGTAATTATATCTTTCTATTTAATTGACACGTTTATTAGTATGAAGTGATTTTTTTTGTCCCTGTAAAAGTTTTTTACTTAAAGTCTATTTCATTTTATATTAGTATAGCTACCCTAGCTCTCTTTAGTTTACTATTCGTATGGTTTATTTTATTCCATCCTTTCACTTTCAATAGCCTTTGTCTTTGAATTAAAGGGGAGTCTCCTATAAACCAAATACAGTTAAGTCATGCTTCTTTTAATTCATTCTGCCAATCTCTGCCTTTTGATTGGGGTTTAATCCATTTACATTTAAGTAATTACTGATAATGCAGGACTTTCTTCTGCAATTTTGCTATTTTGTCTTTGTAAGTTTTATACCTCTTTTGTCCCTTAATTTGTCCATTAATGCCTGCTTTCACACTTATTTGATTTTTTGTATTATACCTTTTTGAGTCTCATTTCTTTCTGTATATATTTCTTATATTTTTTCTTTGTGGTTACCATGAGGCTTAAAGTTAATACCTTAAATCTATAACAATCACGTTTTATTTAATACCAACTTAACTTCAATAGCATACACATACACTGTTCCTATATCCCTCTGTCCCCCTACCTTTTTCTTGTACTTGTTACAAATTATATCTTTACACATTGAATGTCCAAAACTACAAATTTATCATTACTTTTTTATGAATTTGCAATTTAGAACATGTAAGAAGTAAAAAGTGGAATTACACACCAAAAAACAAACAACAACAACAAAAAAACACAGAAAACATAAGCAAACAAAAAAAAACAATACAATAGTATGGGCATTTATATTTACCCACATAGTTACCTTTAACAGTGGTCTTTATTTCTTTATGCCTCTTCAATCCACTCTTTATTGTTCTCTTCCTGTAGTCTTGAGAAACTCCCTTTAGCATTGCTTTTAGGGCAGATTTAGTGCTAACAAACTCCCTCAGCTTTTGTTTATTTGAGAATGTCCTAATCTCTCCCTTTTTTTTTTTTTTTAAGGTGCTGGGGCCAGGGATTGACAATGTATGTGGTAAGCCTGTGCCACACTGGCTACCCTGAGTTGTTTTTTTTTCATTTGTTTGTTTGTTCTTTGTTTTTTTGCTTTTAGGAGTCACTGGGAACCAAACCTGGGACCTCCCATGTGGGAAGCAGGCACTCAACTGTTTGAGCCATTTTTGAAACACAGTCTCATTGAATATAAAATTCTTGGTTGGCAATTTTTTTTTCAAGACTTTAAATATTTTGCCCCACAGTCCTCTTGCCTCCATGGTTTCTGAACTCTTTCCTTGTCCTTGTCATCTGACAGTTTGTCTATGTGTCTGGGCATAGTTCTTGTCTAATTTATCCTGTTTGGGATTCTTGAATGTACATGTTCATATTTTTTGTTAAATTTTGGGATGTTTTCTGCTATTATTTCTTTGACCATTCTTTCTACCTCTTCCTTTCTTCTCCTTCTGGGATTCCCATAATGCATATATTGGTACACTTGCTGGTGTCCCACAGGTCTCATGGGCTCTGTTCATTGTTTTTTCTCTTGCTCCTCAGCCTGAATCATTTCAATTATTTTTTGTTTATTTGTTTTGTTTATAGATAACTGACGGTTTCTTTTGCTAACTCTAATCTGCTCTTGAAGCTTTCTAGGGAATTTTTCATTTCAGTTATCATAGTCTTTAATTCCAATATTTTTGTTTAGTTCCTTTTCAGAATTTCTCTTTATTGAGATCTCATTTTTTTCACTGTTTCCTGATATCCTTTCCTGATAGCTTTCTCTGTTTCCTTTATCTCCTTGAGCATACTAAGGATCTTTTTCTTTTATTTGTTAAGTCTTTGTCTAGTATGTCCAAAATCTGGTCTTCATTGATGGTTTCTGGATTTTAATCTTATTTCTTTGAGTGGGCCATCATCTGCTGTTTGTTTGCCATGTAATCTTTTATTGCACACTGTACAGTTTAATATTTTAAAGTGTTAACTCTGAGATTTAGTCCCTGAGCTATCTGTCCTTAAGTTTGTATCAAGCTAGTAATATGACAGAGGTTTCTTTGAATGCCAGGAGCTAACAAACAAACCAATGCAAGAAACACCTTTCACAATGTTTGCAAATTGGCTCTGTGTTGCTGGTATTCTCCTTCAAGTTTTAGACCTCCTATCAAGGACAGCCTGAGCCAAATGTGAAATGAAGGATCCTCTCCATATTTTCTGAGCCTCCTCCTTGTCCTGGGGTTGTACTCAACCGTGGCCTTAGGAATTCCTGCATTTACAGGAATTCAAATGAAATAGACATTCTCCCCCTCCCAGGTGCTCTATTCTATGACTTAAAGCTAGTTATCCTTTGCCACAGGCTATTTTGACTTAATTGTTTCGTACACCACTTTAGCTGTCCTCAAGTGTTTCTGCCTGAGGGTAAGTTCCAGGGGGTGAGTCAAAATGAGTTTCCTGGTTCAGGCTTTCAGGATGCTACCCAAAGGACTGGCACCAACAGACATGCACCACAGTATGCACATAAGGTTTAGTCTCCCAGCTCCATAATAGGGCCAGGAAATCACAATGGGCGCATAGACTGGCCCCACATCACACCTGCTGGAGAGGGACTAGAGGAGCAGCCAGCAAGGGCACCACGAGCTTCTCCCATTTTAAGCTGCTTTTCATGAGTCAACATTCACCCAGTTACTGCAACTTTTTAACTTTTCTGGAGTTCTGAGGAAGATGGCTACGCCAGTTTTCGCTAGTTGTTCAAAGATTCTGTTGGGGAGTGGCACCCTGTAGTATCTTATGCCTCCATCTTGGTCCTGTGTTCTCATCCCTTCATTGTAAAGTCAGATAAACCATGGCTCAGGAGGCTATAGAACCAGAAAGTGGCAGAACAGGGATTAGATGCCAGAACAGTCTGACTCCTAGACCAGTGTTCTTTCCATAGTCAAGGCTGTGGTGGAAGGACTGGGAGGGTAATTAAACTGTGCTTCCACAGTCAACAAGTCCCTATGAGGCTGTGACCCCAGAATCTAGCTCAAAGCAAGTCAAACTTATCCTGAAAGGGCCTGGAAACCTTAGCCAACATAGAATGCAGCCTGCTTCTCCTCCAGGCAGACTTCTATCACTGTCCCCACCCAGTGACTCCAACAAAATTCTCAGTCCCAACAACTCTATAATTGTGGGCCACTTCCGGATTCTTTTTAAAAATAGTTTCCTTGTCCATTCTGGAATGAGGAACAGAGATCACTTACCTTCCAGAAAGGATTTTGTTTTGCCTGAAAAACAAATACCTAAACAAAAGCAACAAACAAATAGCTGTCAGAAAGACCAATCATCTCTTTGTAATTTCCTCTTTACAGTTCCTTCCCCAATCTCTATACCCTGCCCCCCTTAAAAAAACAAAACAAAACTAGGAAGACTACCATGATTACTGTGGTACACCTCTAGGGAAGAACTGGTTATAGTGGGGCAAATTCTGAGTCAGCAGGGTCAGAAGAAGGAGATGTCCTTCCCCTCCTCAAGCTCAGGCGCTCCAGCCTGAGACAGAGCCAGCCTGATTCACTCCCACCCCATGAAGTGCTCAGGGTCCCCTCACCACCACCCAAACCCCCATCTTTACCCACCAGGTCTTCCTTACTCATTCTCTCCTGGTTGGGGAAGACAAGCTGCTTTATTCGAAATCCAAGGACCCACTTGGGGGGGATGGTCACTTCCTTTTTGTGCTAGGAGAAAGGAGCTGACATTAATCAGAGTCCCTGGGGGCTTTACATAGTTATCTTGTCTGATTTCCCAAACAATCCCATCAGGTAGATATTTTTGTCCCTTTTTCACATAGGAGAAAACTGATACACAGAGAGGGTAATAAGTAGGTGATCCACTCTCACAGCTATAAACAGTGGGAGAGCCAAGATTTGAGCCCACATTTGACTCCAAAACTCATGTGGTTTCCACTGTTCATTGATAAATGTTTATTGAGGGCCTGCTTTGTCCCAGGCACTGTGGCTCCTGCCTCCCAGAAAAAGAGACAGACAATGAAAAAGCAGAACACAAACAAACAAATAAAAAACACACAGGTACTTATAAACGGTGAGAAGTGCTTTGACGAAAATGAAAAGAAGGCATCGTTAGGGAGTAATGGGAAAAGAAGTTAGCGATGCCACACATCCTTTCTGGGGGCAGGAGAGAAAACCTGAGAGAACCCAGGAGCAGTCAAGGCTGCTCAAGAAAGAAGAAAGTCTGAGAAAAGCTCTGAAGAACCTAGAGCAGAGCTGGCATTCCCTGACCTGACCTGGCTAGCTCTCCCATCCCTGCCCCCAGAATCCTAACCTGGTGTTCGAACTCAAGGCACCTCCAGTTAAAAAATTTATATCGCCGATCACTCCTCAAGGTTTCCTCGTTTTTCGTCTCCAGAGTTTCTGTCACCAAATATAGGCCTTCTCTCTTTGCCTGAATTGATTGGAATGAAGATGGTAGTTTCCTCTTCAGCTTCCTGGAAGGAAAGGAAGGAGAAGAGAGTTCAGGATGTCATGGGCTCACAGAGATACTTTTCCCTCTCCATCAGCTAGTTCCTAGTTGGGATTAAGTGCTTCTGAGGCTGGAAAACCAAAGAACTCGACACTTCCATCAGTTCCCTTTCCACTGCTGGCAATGAGTGCAAAGTGCAAAGGGAACTAACTAACATATATGGAAGATTATGAAGTGCCAACACTGTGTGAGATGCTTCTGTCATCATTTAACCCTCCGGTGTTATCTATTTGTTGTTGTTGTTGTTGTTGTTGTTTTGGGGTTTTTGTAAGATTTATTTATTTTATTTCTTATTTATTTATTTCTCCCTCCTTTCAGCTTGCTTGCTGTCTGCTCTCCGTGTCCATTCGCTGCGCGTTCTTCTGTGTCTGCTTTTCTCCCTTTGCTGCATCATCTTGCTGTGCCAGCTCTCTGCGGGAGTGGGCCATCAGCTCTCTGTAGGTGCGGGCCAGCTTGCCTTCACAAGGAGGCCCTGGGACGCAAATCCAGGGCCTCCCACATGGTAGACGGGAGCCCAATTGATTGAGCCACAGCTGCTTCCCTGCTGTTATCTATGATGCAGACACAACTCTATGATGTAGGAAGGACTCCACCCATTTTTCATATGAGGAAACTGAGTTGTGAATAGTCCAGGGTCATAGGGTTAATAACCGTAGAGCTGGAATTCAAATCCAAGTCTGTAAGAATACAAAGCATGTGTCTTTCCCACAACACTGAAGTAGGCCTCTGCCCAGCCCAGGATACCCCCTTCTCTGAGAAGGAACTCTAGTCCTGACCCCTTCCCACCTTGGTCCCTGGGGCCTGACTGCATAGCTTGCCTTTGGACTTCACAAGGCATCTCTGATTCCACAGAGAAATTCATTTTGTGACTTAAAATAGCCTTATGGGGCTTCTCTTATTTGTAGCCTAAAAAGTGTCAAGGAAGGGAAGCAGATGTGGCTCAAGCAATTGGGATCCCGTGTACGATATAGGAGGTCCAGGGTTCAATACCCAGGGCCTCCTGGTGAAGGCAAGCTGACCCGTATGGTGAGCTGGCCCATGCGGAGTACCGGCCTGCCCGGAGTGCTGGCCTGCGCAGAGTACTGCCCCGCGCAGCAGTGCTGCAACGCACAGGAGGGCTGGCCCACGCAGAGAGCTGGCACAGTAAGATGATGCAATAAAAGGAGACACAGAGGAGAGACAATAAGAGACGCAGCAGATTAGGGAGCTAAGGTGGCGCAAGAGAATGACTGCCTCTCTCCCACTCCAGAAGGTCCCAGGATCGGTTCCTGGAGCCATCTAAGGAGAATAGAAGCAGACACAGAACACACAGCGAATGGACACAGAGAGCAGTGTGGGGATAAATAAATAAATCTTTTTTAAAAACCCACAGACATATATTCCTGCCTCCTGATGACCTTCCCTCACCCTTGAATTGCTCCCAACTATATACATAGTCACCCTAAAAAGAACAGGCATTCTAGAAGAGACTAAGCTCTCTTAAAACAAACAAACAAAACTAGAAAGACAGTTCATCAAGATAATATAACAATTATATATGTACCTAACAGGAGATGCCCAAGATATATTAAACAAATATTGACAGATTTGATGGGAGAAATAAATGATTCTACATTAATAGTAGTAGCCTTCAGTTTACCACTTTCAGTAATAGAACATGTAGACAGATCAATAAGGAAATGAGAGTTAAATGATACTGTCAACCAACCTGACCTAACAGACATAAGTACAACACTTTACTCAACAACAGCAGAATACACATTCTTCTCTAGTGCACATGGATCATCTCCAGGATAGACCACATATTGCATCATAAAACAAGTCTCAATAAATTAAAAAATATTGAAATGTACCATGTATCTTCTCCAAAAACAATGCAATGAAGCATTTTTTCCTCTCTTTTTTTACACATATATATTCTTAAATAACCAATGAATCAAAAAAGAAATCACAAGGAAAATTAGGATATATCTTGAGGCAAATGAAAATGAAAACACAACATGACAAAACTTATGCGATATAGCAAAGGCAGTGCTGAGAAGGAAATTTATAGCTCTAAATGCTTACATTAAAAAAAAAAAGAAAGATCTCAAACAAGTAACCCAACTTCACACCTGGAGGAATTACAAAAAAGAAGAGTAAATAAACTCAAAGCAAGCAGAAGGAAGGAAATAACAAAGATTAAAGTGGAGATATACAGAAAAGCAAAAGGCAGAATCAACAATACCAAAAGTTGGTTCTTAGAAAAGACTGATAAAATTGACAAACCTTTATTAGATTGAAAAAGAAAAAAAGAAAGAGCATGCAAATAACTAAAATCCGAAATAAAGTGGGGGACATTACTAACAACCCCATGGAAATAAAAAGGATTACAAGAGGATAACTGGGAACAACTGTACATCAATGAATTAGATAACCTTGATCAAATGGATAAATTCCTAGAAATGCACAAATTACCTAAACTGAATCAAGAATAAATAGACCAACAAGTAAAGAGATTGAATCAATAATAAAAACCTCCCAAAAAAGAAAAGCTGAGAACCAGATGGCTTTACTGGTAAATATTACCAAACATTTAAAAAAGAATTAACCCCAATCCTGCTCAAACGCTTCTAAAAAAATTGAAGAGGAGGAAACACTCCCTAATTTTATGAAGCTAACACCACCCTAACACTAAAGTCAGGTGAGGATAACACAAGAAAAGAAAATTACAGACCAATGTATTTTATGAATACGGATGGAAAAATCCTAAAAAAATACTAGCAAACCAAATCTAAGAGCACAATAACAGAATTAAACACCATGATAAAGTAGAATTTATCCCAGATATGCAAGGGTAGTTTCAATGTGAGAAAATCAATTAATGTAATACACCATATTAATAGAACAAAGGAAAAAAACACACGATCATCTCAATTGATGCAGAAAAGGCATTTGATAAAATCCAGCACTCCTTCTTGATAAAAACAGAGTACTAAGAGAAGGACAATAGGAAATTTCTTCAACGCGAAAAAGAGCATTTGTGAAAAACCCATACTTAACATCATCCTCAATGGTGAAAGACTGAAAGCTATCCTCCCAAGATCAGGAACAAGACAATGATGCCCATTCTCACCACTGCTACTCAACATTGTACTGGAAGTCTTAGGCATTGCAATTAAGTGAGAAAAAGAAAAGGCATCCAAATGAAAAGAAACAAAGTAGAACTTTCCCTATTTACAGATGACATGATCCTATATATAGAAAATCCCTTTTAAAAAATCTACAAGGCTTTTAGAGGTAATAAACAAATTCAGCAAAGTGGTAGGGTATATTCAATTCACAAAAATTAGTGGTATTTCTATATACTACTAATGAACATTCTGAAAAGGAAATCAAGAAAAAAATTCCATTTATAATAGCAACTAAAAGTATAAAATATCTAGGAATTAACGAAGGAAGTAAAAGATTTGACAGAGAAAACTATTAATAAAAGAAATTAAAGATGACCTAAGTAAATGGAAGGATATTCTGTGTTCATGGATTGGAAAAACTTTTGTTAAGAGTCAATTTTACCAAAAGTGATTCACAAATTCATTTCGATCCCAATCAGTATTCTAACAGCCTTCTTTGCAGAATAGAAAAGCCAATCTTCAAACATATACTGAAGAGTAAAGGGTCCTCAATAGCCAAAACCATCTTGAAAAAGAAGGACTAAGTTGGAGGATTTATATCTCCTAATTTTAAAGCTGATTACAAAGCTATAGTGATTAAACAGCACAGTACTGGCAATATACTGATAGAACTGAGTTGTGAGTTCAAAAATAAACTCTCAGGAAGTGGATGTGGCTCAAGCAATTGAGTTCCCACCTACCACATGTGTTTGGTTCCCAGTGCCTTCTGGAGAAACGAGCGAAACAAGCTGATGCACAGGCAGGCACAGCAAAATGATGCAACAAGATGACGCAACAAGGAGACACAAAGAGAAAACACAATGAGAGAGACAACAAAGCAAGGAGTGGAGATGGCTTAAGTGATTGAGCGCCTCTCTCCTACATGGAAGGTCCCAGGTTCAATTCCCAGTGCCTCCTAAAGAGAAGACAAGCGGGCACAGAGAGCAACAGCAAATGGACACAGAGTGCAGACAGTGAGGGCAAAACAATGGGGTAGAAAGGATAAATGAAATGAATCTTTAAAAAAAAATAAAAATAAACTCACATTTATGGCTGATTTTTTTTTTGCATTCAGTTATTTATTGGATAATACAAGTAAAGTCCGCAAAGTGGACACAGAGAGAATCATATGAGCAAATACACAGTGAATTTGATAAGCAGTTTTCTCTTAACAGACCAAAAAGAGTTGATAAAATTAATCAACTGAAATCAGAACTGAATTTTTTTTTTTTTTTTTTTTAGATTTTAAGTTTTATTTCAGAATGAGAGTCATGGTTCTTTCAAAGGAAACTGATTTTTCAGAGCCACCAATGACTCCCAGGTCCACTCATGTGGTGTGGTAGGATTCCTGTATTTCTTACATTCATCTCTAAATTTATACTTGTTTGCCATCTCTCTTTTTTTAGTATTGTATTTTTTTGAAGATACATAGATCACAAAAAATGTTACATTAAAAAATATAAGAGGGAAACGGACTTTGGCCCAGTGGTTAGGGCGTCCGTCTACCATATGGGAGGTCCGCAGTTCAAACCCCGGGCCTCCTTGACCCGTGTAGAGCTGGCCATGCGCAGTGCTGATGCGCGCAAGAAGTGCCGTGCCACGCAAGGGTGTCCCCCAGCCCCACGCGCAAGGAGTGCGCCCGTGAGGAGAGCCGCCCAGCGTGAAAAGAAAGTGCAGCCTGCCCAGGAATGGCGCCGCCCACACTTCCCGTGCCGCTGACGACAACAGAAGCGGACAAAGAAACAAGACGCAGCAAATAGACACCAAGAACAGACAACCAGGGGAGGGGGGGAAATTAAGTAAATAAATAAATCTTTAAAAAAATAAAATAAAATAAAATAAAATAAAATAAAATAAAAAATATAAGAGGTTCCCAGATACCCCACATCTGCCCCATCCCACTCCTCCCACATCAACAACCTCTTTCATAATTGTGGCATATTCATTGCATTTGGTGAATACAATTTAGAGCACTGCTGCACCTCAGGGATAAGAGTTTACCATATGCAAACGAATGAAAGAGTATTACTATCTCACACCTTATATATACAAATTGGCCGACTGATTTTTAACAAGGGTACCAAGTTCTCTCAATGGGGAAAAAATAGTCTCTCCAACAAATGGTACTGGGTAAACTGGACACTCAATGCAAAAGAATGAAAGTGAATCCCTAACTCACACCGTATACAAAAATGAACTCACCATGGACCAAAGACCTAAATATAAGAACTAAAACTATAAAACTCCTATATGAAAACATAGGGGAACATCTTTAGGATCTTGTCTTAGGTAATGAATTCTTAGACTTTACACCAAAAACACAAGCAGTAAATGAAAATCTAGATAAATGGGACTTCATCAAAATTAAAAACTTTTATACCTCAAAGGACATTACCAAGAAAGTGAAAAGACAATCTATAGAATGGGAGAAAATATTTGGAAACCACATATCCAATAAGGGTTAACTATTCAGAATATATTAAAAAACCCTACAACTCAAACAAAAAGATAAACAATGCAATTAATGGACAAAGGACTTGAATAGACATTGTATATTTCTCAAAGATACATATAAATGACCAGTAAGCAATGATAAGATACTCAACAACTGAAAAATAGAAAATAACTAAAAAAAGAAAAAGAAAAAAAAAAGATGCTCAACATCATTAGCCATTAGAGAAATGCAAATCAAAATCACAATGAGATACCATTTCGTACCCCTGAAAAAAAATTATTTAAAAAAAAAGAAACTAACAAGTCTTGGTGAGAAAGTAGTGAAATAGGAAACCTGTGCATTGTTGGTGGGAATGTAAAATGGTAGAACCTCTTTAATAAACTGTTTGATATTTCCTTAAAAAGGTAAATACAGAATTATCATATGACTTGACAATCCCACTTTCAGATACATACCCAAAATAATTGAAAGCAGAGACTCAAACAGATATTTGTATACCAATGTTCACAGCAGCATTATTCACAATAGCCAAAAGGTGGAAGCAACCCAAGTGTTCATCAACGGATGAATGAATAAATAAAATGTAGTACAGGGAAGTGGACTGGGCTCAACTGATAAAGCATCTGCCTACCACATGGGAGGTCCAGGGTTCAAACCTATGTGGTGAGCTGGCTCACGCACAATGCTGCTGCGCACAAGGAGTGCCGTGCCACACAAGGAGTGCCATCCCCATGTAGGGGAGCCCCACGCGCAAGGAGTGTGCCCCTTAAGAAGAGCTGCCCCATGCGAAAAAAGCGCAGCCTGCCCAGGAGTGGCACTGCACACACAGAGAACTGACACAGCAAGATGATGCAACATAAAGAGACACAGATTCTCAGTGCCACTGACAAGAATCCAAGCGGACCAGAAGAATACACAGCGAATGGACACAGAGCAGACAAAAAGGGGCAGGGGAACGGGAGAGAAATAAATAAATAAAAATAAGAAGAAGAAAAAATTTTTAATGTAGTATATACGTACAATGGAATATTATTCAGTCATTAAAAAAAAGGAATAAAGTTCTGATACTTGGTACAACATGGATGAACCTTGAAGACATGATGTTTAGTACAATAAGCCGGACACAAAAGGACTGATACTGTATGATCCCACTTATATGAAATAACTAGAATATGCAAATTCATAGTCAGAAATTAGAATAGAGGTTAAAAGGGGATGGGGTGGGGATGAGGAATATGGAGTTAATGCTTAATTGGGGGAAGCAGATGTGGCACAAGCTATTGAGCTCCCGCCTACTACGTGGGAGGTCCCTGGTTCGGTTTCTGGTGCTTCCTAAAGAAGACAACAAGCTGGCATGACAGGCAGGTGTGACTAGCTGACTCTACAAAATGATGCAACAAGAGACACAAGAAGAAAAAACATAATGAGAGACACAACAAAGCAGAGTGGAGATGGCTCAAGCAATTAGGTGCCTCCCTCCCACACCAAGGGTTCTAGGTTCAGTTCCCAGTGCCTCCTAAAGAAATAAGGAAGATGAACAGACACAGCAAGTGTAAACAATGAAAGAGTGGGGAGAAATAAAAAAAATAATTCTTTTTAAAAATGCTTAATTGGTATAGCATTTCAGTTGATGGGAAGTTTTTGTAATGGATGATGGTGACAGAGCACAACATTATGAATGTAATTAACATCATTGAATTGTATACTGGCATACCTCGGGTTTTTTTGCAGTTAGCTTTATTGAGCTTTGCAGATACTGTGTTTTTCACAAATTGAACATTTGTGGCAACCCTGTGTTGAGCAATTCTATCAAGACCGTTTTTCCAACAGCATGTGCTTACTTCCTGGTTCTGCGTCACATTTTAATTAAAATATGTTTTTAGATATAGTGCTATTGTACACTTAATAGCTAAAGTACATACACTAGGAAATCAAAATCTTCATGTGACTCCCTTTATTGCCATATTCACTTTATTGCAGTGGTCTGGAAGCAAACCTGCTATATCTCCGAGGTGTCCCTGTTTTTGAAAATGTTTAAAATGGAAAATTTTATGTTGTATATATGTTACCACAGTAAAATTTTTGAAGAACTTCATGGAACTATACAACTCAAAGAGTAAACTCTAATGTAAATTATGGACTTTAGTTAATAACACAATTACAGTAATATTGGCTCATCAACTGTAAAAAGGTAGCACACTAAAGCAAAAGGTGCATATATAGGTACTCTGTACATTCTGAAGGATTTTTTCTAAAAACCTACAACTACTCTGAAAAATAACAAACTAAATAAGTGAATAACTCGGAAGACCCCTGCCCAATAACACTGCAGGTAGGGAGAGATAGTTTAAGGGGCTAGTAGATTTTCACAGTAAGTCTTTTAGTTTTTTATTTAAAAAAGAAAAAAAGGTACCCGCCCCAGTCAGGGATAGCTAGCACAGGAGAACTATGGGGCACCGTCCCTCACATGCCTCCTCATTCTCCAACAGTCCCAGCTGGGGGGGGAAAACCCACCACCGCCACCAACAAAGTTGTTGCTAAGGAGGAAGGCTAGTGTGCCTGGAAGATGGAAGCACCATGCACCCCAGCTGTGAGAACCTCTGTGGCATGGGATGGGGTGGGTCTCCTGATGGGAGTCATCTTGTTACCTGGTACATGGGGTGACGGCCCTTTCTGTGCAGGAATATTCTACAAGGGGTGCTTTGATTCCGTTGTGCTTCATTTCAGCTTTTGCTAACTACCTACTGGGTGGTGGGGATAGAGTGATTAGTAAACTCAGTCACAAGCTGCACCCAGCCCCAGGGGAGGGGAACATGGAAATCACTAGGCTTGCCCACAGGGAGGGGCCAACAGGCACAGATGCAAGTTGAGGCAGGTTGGTATGGCAGAGGAGTGTGGCCTCTAGAAGCCGCCAGCAGGTTTCATCCAACTAGAGGAGTTAATCAGCCTAGAGGGTAGCGGGGATGTGAGGTAACTGGGGCATCAGAGGAAGGCTTCCTGGAGGCTGCTCCTGGAAGAATGAGAAGGCTTCCTGAGGTGGAGAGGAGGCAGGTGAACTTGAGTAGAGGTAGGGGTGGGGAAGTGCTGGGAGGGGGAGTGAGAGGGTGCACAAGCCAGGGTGACTTCCCTCAGATGTACTTGGTATCCAAGATGGCTGCCCCCTCCCTCCCCCCTTCTCTCCCCACTGCTGCCCACCTGCTTCACCTGTTCTCAAGGGAAAGTAGATGTTGCTGGGATATCCGGTTCAACAATATCTTGATACCCTGCTTCTGGGTCCCCTGGAACTCCCCAGACATCCCTTTGATTGTTATAGCTCTGGGTAATTTCATTGTAAACTCTGCCTTTAAGTCCACATTGTCCAGAAATTGGAACTCAGCCCTTTGACCTAGAAAAAGAAGGATAAAGGTCATATTCTGGGGCTAATGCAAAAGATCTCCTCCAAAAAAACCCTCTTTGGAGCAGTCCAGGATGCCTCAATATTCCCCTGCCTTCTGGGTGGGGGAAACTTACCAGGAGTCAATGGGGTAGGGGTGGGGGGGAGGACGGTCACACAGTGGGTTTGAGCCTATTCTACCACCTCCTTTTTTTTTTTTTAAGATTTATTTATTTATTTAATTTCCCCCCCTCCCCCAGTTGTCTGTTCTCTGTGTCTATTTGCTGCGTCTTGTTTCTTTGTCCGCTTCTGTTGTCGTCAGTGGCACAGTTCGGCAGCGCCATTCCTGGGCAGGCTGCACTTTCTTTCACGCTGGGCGGCTCTCCTTACGGGGTGCACTCCTTGCGCGTGGGGCTCCCCTACGCGGGGGACACCCCTGCGTGGCAGGGCACTCCTTGCGCGCATGAGCACTGCGCATGGGCCAGCTCCACACGGGTCAAGGAGGCCCAGGGTTTGAACCGCGGACCTCCAGTGTGGTAGACGGACGCCCTAACCACTGGGCCAAGTCCGCTTCCCTCTACCACCTTCTTAACAAATGACTTCGGATAAGTCACTTTAACCTCTTTGAATTTCCATTTCTTCTCCTATAGAAGGAGAATAATAATAGTACCTACTTCCTATATGCCTGAGGAAAAGAAAATAATATAGTTAAGCACCTAACATAGTATCTAGTATACATGCTAAGTTCTCAATAAAGTAAGCTAGCTTTATTTAACTCTTGGGAGGCTGAAATGAGACCATGAGAAATAAAGCTGAAAATTAAGAGCTCCTGCCAATTGGGAAATGAATAAGGAGCAGAGTTCAATCTCTGGTGTTTGCATAAACCATGCTTTCCCATAACAGAATTTAACTGACTTAGTCAAATTTTTTTCTAGACATAGACTTTGCCCCTGCCTTTAGGTAGTAGTATGGTTGTGACAAAACATTCTAGTCCCAGTTTAAAGTATTTTTCTGTTTTTAGTGTATTGGACATTTAGCAAACTAGTATTTTGAGAACTGGCTTTTAGTAAATTGGCTCTTGGCAACTTGCTTTTCAGAAAATTGACTTGGAGTCTTTGAAAAATGCCCACCTGAAATTTCTCCTAAAGCCTCCTGCTTACTCAATTAAACTCCACCTGTGGAAAGGTCCACCACCTCCCAGCAACCTGGAACCTTTGTTGGTCATACACCAGAGCCGGTCCATGGTAGGTGCTCCAAAATGGTTCAGAGGTATTATTGAACTCCCCCATCTACTGAGATGATGCAGTAAGAAGACGTGGCTGCAGCAGAGAGGTCTGAGCTACAAACTCTTCACCATGAGGCAGGGAGTCACTGAAATGGATCTCCAAATAAGAATTCAACAACACCTTCCCTGAGACTTCATGGAACCAACATGGAACCCGGGAAGAACTGAGTTTGGACACTCCTCTCTAAATCCCTTAGGGCCTTCTATTCAACAGCAACTTCCCCTTCAGTCACCATCTCCAGGGAACATGAAGAGAAAATAACAGTAAAGGCCACCCCCAAATGCAGGTGCAAACTTTTATTGAGCTTATTTTATCTCATTTGATTCTTAACAGTCTTCTAGAAAAGACAGATAAGGAAACTGAGAGTTAGAAAGAAACTTGCCCAAAGGTCACCCAGCTAGTAAATGGCAGAACCAGGCTTTGAACTCAGATGCCCCTAGTTCTAAAGCCTGCATCCAAATGCCTCCATTCATTTATCTATTTAAATTATAAATGTATAAATGCACAAGAAAATCTCAGCTGTTTTAAAAGTGAATTACTCACTGAAGGGGAAAATGGGAAAAGAGGCTTTTTGGGAATAGTTTCCCATCTAAGTAAATCATTTCCCCTGCTTCCTTCTTCCTGTGCAGCTCTTCTGTGTGATTCTTCAACCGAGGCATGCGGACATGTACATACAAATCCCACAGGTTCTTTGTTGACTGGCTAATTTGGTTGATGGCAATGGAGAGACAATGGTGAGGTAGAATACAAGTGGGCAAGGCCCCCTGGCTCTCACCCATCTCACACTGACCTGGGGTTTCAGACTCCAGCTCATCATTTGGCCTTTCACTCTCCTCCTCCTCCAGGATGTCCTTCAGGGTGAGGTCTGTTTTGCAATATTGGAGTCCCAGGAAACTTCTCTTCTCCCTCACCAGACAGAAGCAGTGGAATCTGTCTGCATCAATGGCATTTCTAACAGCAATCATGTTCCCTCCAAAGCCCAGCTCTCGGACTGTAGCTCTTGTGATTTCCTCAAATAGACCAGGCATTGTGCCTGGATCAACGGAGAAAAGGAGGGCAATTTCAGTTTTGGGAAGGAAAATATGGGTTCAGGTTTTTAAATCTCCCTTCAGCTGCCTGGGTCAAGTGAGAGCCAAGGGTCTTAAGACAATCAGAACCTGAGATGATTTGCCTTTGCTCCTTCTAGAAGGTGAGGCAGCCATGACACACTAAGGAGGGTGGACATCACAAATCCCAGACTCTCAGCCTTTCATGGAACACATCTGGAGCAAAGATGGAGCCATGATTGCCCCAGACAGGGACAAAACCCATTTTCTGCATCTCCCATAGCAGTTACCCCCTTGCTCAGAACAGTCTGAGGGGCAGGAATTCAGGCCCACGACGGCCCAGCCTATCCTTACCAACGTGGATGAACAGGTGAAGCAGGACAGGGTGAGGGGCATGGCTGCCAGACCTCCCATTGCCAGCACCAACTTCCCTGGGCTCCGTTTCCAGGCCTCCGCCCTCTGCCCTACCCAAGCTGTACTCTGCACGGCACCTGAATGGGGACCTCCCTCTAACCATTTCCCTTCTTAACAAAAGAGGCTAGCCTCCGGAGGAAGCAGAAGACAAAGGATGGAGTGCAAGGGTGGCTTGGAGCTGGATATCCTGAACCGTACCACAGATCCTTTCTCCTCATTGGCCCCCTATTGAACTTTTAAAGGGTCCCTTACCCTCAGGAAAATAATATGAATCCCAAAATCTTACCTGGGGCACCTCCCAACACACACCTTCCCCTCACCCTCTCCTGCTGTTTTAGACTCTGGACCTCTCTACCTCCCCTGCCCCTGCTGGACCCTGCACAGGGCCATTGCCCATCCAGTCTGACATAGCTGGCCCTTCTCCATTTCTCTTCAGCTGCAGCTCCTCACGGCCACCACATTGGCTCTCTCAGGCTCTCTGACCTCCAACTCCTTCTTGCTCTCCTCCTATTCCACTAATAGCTCCACAACTCTTCCCTCTGGAGCTCTCTTTCCCCTACTCAGGTTTCTTTACTTCCCTTCTGGGGCCAGGCCTATTCTTGCAACTTCCTGGGCTCCACCTCTGCATTCTACCTGTCTCCTTCCCAGAAGTCCCTCCTGCCTGGTCCAAGACCCTACCGGCTCCCTGATTCTTCTCCGTTCCTGCCCATCCTGACTGCTTCAACTCACACCCCATTCTGGGAATTCTCCCAGGTGACTGGATAGGCTGGGCCCGGGGCCCACCTCAGGGCCCACCCACCTCCTCTCTGCTCCCTCACCTCCCTCCTCAGTCGCACTTACCTGGTGTGGAGACTGTAAGGAATGTCCTCCTTCGTCAGATCTCTGCAGGATTCCTGGGCAATGTGCCTCTGGAAGTTAGAAGGCAGTAGAAAGTTCTCCAGGCTGAGCACTTAACCGAAGGCTGGGTGCGGCTAGGTGCCCCGCCTCCCTTAGATATGCCTTACTGTGGCTGACTAGAAGTAGAGGCCAGAGGTCAGAACCCTTGGCTCCTCTTTGGCCCAAGGAGTAGGTGAGAAATTCCTGATACATTCTAGGTGGGTCTAGGCCAGACAGAATGGTGCACAACAAGGTACACTGGAGTGTAATCTGTTAGGTTTGGAACAGAGAAATAGAATTTGGGTGGTTATCAGCCAAGTGCCAAAAGGCAAAGGCTACAGCAGCTGCTCAAGTACCACACAAGGGTGGCAGCTAAGATCAGAGAACAACTAACACCTGCAAGGAACAGGCCAAGCTGGTAAGAACTCAGCCTCCCTCCCCATCACACACTCCCATGGACCTCACACAGGAGATCCTTACCTGGATACCCTTTATCTGGATGGGATCTACCCTCTTCCCTCACCACCTTCCCCAGGGAGAGGCCCTGGCCCCAGCCCTCTCTCCTCTCAGAGATAACCACCCCAGTGAGCCCAGCTGTCTTCTGGCCCTTGCCTCCCTGAGTTCTGAAAGAGCAGTTAAGGGAATGGTGGTGATGAAGATGATGATGTTGATGGTAACAAAACGGCTAGCAGGCACAGTGCTAATCCCTGCAGCAGCCCTACGGGTACTATCCTTACACTACAGAGGAAAGTGACTCAGAAGGGAAGTGTTCCTTCAGGGCCATACAGCTAGTAAGTGGCAGGACTGGGATCTGAACCCTCATGGTTCTCATGCCTCAGCCCCTCACCCTGGCTGCACCCTTGCTGGCCCACGGAAGCTCCTAGGGCACCTTCTCCCAGGACTGAGGCCACATGACCACACTTTTCCTCCCAGTGCTGTCGGCCCCACTCTGGGGATACTGGAGTTGGGCAGACCCCCCTTCTTCCAGACACCCACTCCAAAGTGCTGTGTCACTGGACCAGGGCCAGAGGGTAGCCCCGGCTTCTGGCAGCAGTTTCCCCTCCTGCTGGGGACTTGGGACAGGTCTCAGGAATAGTGGAAGAGACTGCACAGAGCCCTCGGGAGATAAGAGATCCCTCGCTAGGCGCCTCCCTCCTCCAGCCCTGTGGGAGCCTAAGTCAGTCCAGGGGATACCTCTTCCCCTCCCACTCATGCCCGCCGCAGGGAGGAGGGAATGAAGGCTCCCCTGGAGACAGAAGTGTCAGGAGGAAATGGGGCCCTCCTCCCTGGACAGGTATGGCTAGGGGGGAAGCGACTTTGGGAACTGAGGAAGTGGTGAGGGACTTGAAAGCAGCAAAGATGGGCACCCCTCAGGACCCCAGCTCCATTTCTAAAACCATTGTGAGACAGAGCCCGGCACTGGCTGCCCCTTTGCATGACCCAGACTGTGGAGCCCAGAAGTGCAAGGCGTCAGAGTAGCAGCCAGGCAGAGGCACAAACGGGGGTTGCTCGCTGGCCCGCTACCGCCTCTGCCAGCTCGCTTACAGCCCCCTTGGCTTGCCCTGACAGCACCCCTTCCCCAAAGATGGGGCAGCAGAGACCTGCAATCCCAGAGTCCTTCCTACCACCCAGAGGGCAGAACTGATGCCCACACACCTGCCCCTCTCCCAGGGCCCTCCAGGAAGCAGAGGCCAGACAGGGGGAAACAGGAACACATTGCCCTTTATTTGCCTCTCTCAGAATACTGTACAAAGGGAGTAAAAATCCTATTCACACGTTGCTTAGAAAGATTTCAAGATGAAAGTTCCCTATGAAACAAGGCTGGGGGTGTGGGGGCCCAGGAAGCAGAAAGCTGGGCGAATAACCTCCACTCCTCTGTCAGGCCTTTTCAAAAGAAACACAGAAACCTGGGTCAGACTGGGGAGAGAAGGCTCCTCTCCAGGCCTGTGCTCAGGCTCCAGGCCCCTGCAGGCCATTCCTTGCTCCTTCCATTGCCTTGCTTGAGAAGCAGTGCTGGGGCGCCACAGCCCATGAGCCCCACGGAGGGCGGGTTCATCGTTCCGCATGCGCACGCCACACGAGAGGCCCTGCCCCCATGCTAGACTGTTCAAGGTTATGAGGAGAGGGGCTGAGGAGGGGACCCTGCGACCCATCATTTCTGTCCCAGATTCCCCCTCTCCTCACACCACTGCGGTGTCAAACTGGGCTAGTGAGTACAACTCACAGGCCTCCTTCACGCAGCTCCACCTCCTCAAGCCAACCCAGCAGCTTCCAACCCGCAGCAGCCTCCCTTCCCTATTACCACCGCCACGCTGCGGGTCAGTTAACCCTCCAAGCCTGCTCCTTTCCCTGCCCATATCCCAAACGATGAGGATGGGCCTGGCTTCCGTCCCATTCCCTCCCTCCCACCAATCTGCTATGAGGTCCCATTCTTTTAAACCTCAACTCACCATCCCTCCACACGCCCCCTGCCCCCACCCCACCATCAAAGCCAGGATGGCTATAGCCTGGCTCCCAAACCTCTGGGAACAGGACATCCACCCCCAGCCCCAGCACCCCTCTCCCTCTCCTTACCCTCCCCAACCCCACCCAATCCCCACATGTGCCTTGGACTGGAGAGTGAGTGCTCTGCCCAGAGGAATGAGGCCGCATCACACACTTGCTCTCATACATATAAGCACACACTGAGTGCCATCCTAGAGACTTAAGAATTAAAGTGAAACAATCTAGAAGCTGTACCGTCATCCCCTCTGCTCTCCCTGAAGGGGTTAAAGTGCTTCGGCCGCCTGAGGGTAAGCTTGGGAGTAGGCAGTTCCCCTGGTCTCCTGTCCCAACGTCATGGGTCCATGTTCAGCCCAGGGGCCCAGTCCACTCTATGACTACCCCCAGGGAGTCTCTATTCAAAAGGCAAAAGGAAAAGAGCATAAAAAATCAGAAGAATCAGAGCCCGAGGACCCACCCCATCCCCACTCTAAGCTACTCCAAGTCGGCTACTGGGGGAAGCCCGGGGTTAAACTAGGGCCCAGAGGCTCAACTCCCATCTCTGGCAGTGTCCAGAGGCTCCTTGTGTCTTCAGCATCCAGCACAGGCCTTGTACCCCTACCCTGCCATCCTGGGCAGGGAGAGGGGCTGCACTCTCAGTACTTATTGATTCCAAAAATCCGGACTCCATGGAGCTGGGGCAGCTTGGGGATGAGCACGCTCATCAAGGACACTGTGTTGAGGATGAAATGGATCTGGTCGTACTTGGTGTAGAAGCTGGTGAGGAAGTACCTGAGCGGGGAAAGTTGGGAGAGAGTTAAGACTCTGTTTGGACTTCTTCCTCCCTCATTCCCTGGGTGTTCTGCGAGACCCCCCTCCCCAACAAGAAGTGGGGTGGCATGATCTCCCAGGCTAAAGAGCCCCCTCTCCCGAACCAGCCCCCTCAACTCATCCCCGCCATGGCCTGGGGGCTAACCTCACTAACAGGGAAGAAGCCCCATTTGAGGGAAGACAAGACCAGAGAGGCCCAAGGGCTGAGTCCAGTGTAAAACCCATGGATACTCCAAATTCCTTGCCTCAGCTCTTCCCTACCCCACGGGCCAGAGCAGGGGAAGAGTTCAAGCCCGGCTGGGCCCCAGGGTCTCCCAGGCCTTGCCTGCCTGCTATGCCCTCCTTCATCCAAAGCACTCACAGCACGATGGGTGTGATAGTCAAGAACTTGCGAGAGGCGGTGAACTGGACCCCATAGTCCATCTGCTCCCAGTGGGTCAGCAACCTTGCCTTGCCCTGGTCCGGGGTCTCGAAAGGTGTCCCCTTCACCGTGTGCAAGAAGATGTACATACCCTGGAGAAAGCGGCCTTCATTAGAGGAAACAAAAGGCAAAAGGCTCTCCAGTTCAGTTCCTGCACCCTAGCCACAGACACAAGGGGGTCCTGGGTAATTTGCAGCCTCCCTCTGCTAGGCAGTGAGATGTAGGCTGGAGGTCAGAACAGAGCAGCCCGGAGCCTGGCAGGAGAATGAAGGAGACCAACAGGCTGAGAGGACAGGCCTGGCAGGAGAGCGCCCAAGGAAGAAGTCAGTCCCAGACTGGGTAGGTGCCTGCCCCCTACCCTGCCTCAACCAGGTTGCACCCTCCCTGTGCAGCTGGAAGGAGAAGTGTTCTTGGCAAAGAAACTGGACTCCCACCTGTCCACCCAAAGGGAATAAGATAGCAGGAGATGAGGGAGCAAAGAGGGGCAAGAGTGGAAAATGGTTTGAGCTCCTGACTTGGGAAAGGTACACTTCTGCACTGAGCTGGGCACCAGGACTCTTTGAGGCCCTTGGTTTGACTCTCTTTGGCCTTTCTTCCTGACTTGAAAACTACCTCATGCCGGAGCTGTGGACAAATCTGCAGATTTTATTCCTCCTATAGGAGTGCAAAGGCCTGAAACTCAGGAAGGGAAGTAAGGCAGAGAGATGAGAGCTGGGTCTGGGCTCTGGCAACTGATGCTGTCAGTGCCTCACCCTGCCACCTGGCCCATGTCTGTGGGCTCCTCCTATCCCTCAGTTCCGACAAAGAGTAGCCAACCCGGCCAGGGTGGGCGGCAGGCACCCCCTCACCATGTTGTGGATGAGGTTGGTGAGGGTCCAGACGACAGGGACGCTCACGAAGGGGATGCTGAGCAGCACCACGTGGAGAAGCCCGATGGCCAGCACATAGGACAGCCAGATGCCACGGCTGTTCATCACCCGTGTGTTGGGGTTCACCTCGCTGTGCGCCGTGCCCACATTCATCCTGCTGCCCCTCTCCGCAGCTGTTCTGCAAACAAGCAGCACAGGTGAGACAGGTTGTGCCACTTTCTCTGCCCCCTCACAACCTCCAAATCCTGCGAGGAGGCAGGCTCTTCTCTCCCTCAGAACTCCACGCAGTTCCACTGTCTAGATTCTCAAGCAAGAAGGCAGGAGAAAGTCCATGTGGACTTAGCTCTGTTTACTCATTTCCCGCTGCCAGGATGGGATAAACACGGGCAGGCCCCACCCCTCATCCCATCACTGGGACAGTGCTCCTGCAGGCACTGGAAATGCTTGGAAGGCTAGGTCATCAAGAGGCATCCAGCCCCAGAGCAGAGAAATCAATGCTTAACCCCCAAACCCATCCCCCAAAGCATTTCCATGAAGGCCCTCTCCCCATGAAGCAGAGGGGACAAGGATTGTGTCCCTCTAAGAATTCTCACTCAGCACAACCCCTGCTGGACTGTCATGCTGAGGACCATAAGAGGGAGTAAAAGGAGGTGGGACCTTTGGGGCACTGGTAGCAGTGGATGAAATCTTTTGCTGTCATCACTTCCACCAACCTCCCCTAATTCTCCAATCCTGGGTTTCTCCCAACCCAGACCCAGGAGGACTGACAGGGGAGAAAGAAAGAGTGAGAAGGCAGAAGAAAACAAAAGAACAGAGACAACCTTTGCCCAGACCTGGAAGGCTCCATCCAGATGCTTTACCCATTTGGCAGTCACTCAGGCTAACCCTTGTGATGCCACCCACTCTGCTGCCAAACCACCCATGGAAAAGGGCCCCTCACCCCACCAGAGCAGAAATGAGGATAAGGAACCTGGCTAACATCTATAGCTCCCACAGCTAGCAGGAATCCACATCAACACACTCCTCCCAAGAACACAAAACCACACCTCCAGCCTCCCTCCTGCCTGTCTTTTCTGCCCCACCCATCCTCACCTCAGTTCTTTTCTCAGCACTAATCTGCTTCCAGGTAGAAGCTAACACCATACCTCCCCCAGCCCAGTCCAATGGTAGAAGTCCTGCAGCTGGAAGAGCCAGGAGGGCTGCCCTTCAGATCCAGGAAACAATGGTGGCAGCAACCCAGAACAGGCTAAGGCAAGCGAAGAAGGGAAGGAGGGAGGGAGCAGTCCTGGTCCAGAGCTCAGCTATCTGCAGATCCCTGAGGGCCTGTGACGAGCAGGAGGTGGGAATGCCAGGTGCAAGCGTACTGGCTCACCTCCCTGATAAGAGGGAACATCCAGCCTCACGATGACCTAAGGTCATCGCCGTGGGAACAGTTCCATTTTTCCTGGGGATACAGAAAGGGGTCCCAAACACAGGTATTCTGAGAGTGCCCAGAAGGCCACCTCCCCTCACCCTGCTGCAGCCAACCAGCTCAGACCCATTTGTAATCAATCTCTGGCCAGGATCCTAGTTGGGACTGCACAGGAGCCAGAATTCCCAAGGGTCAGTTTCTTTATTTCCAAGAGAAAGGGAGCAAGTTTCCTTTCATCAGACAAATCCAAGCTTAGAGAGTTCAGGGGAAGTGTGGACTACAACTTATGCTCCCAGCATACAAACGTGGGCTGGCCCAGGATACGCCCTGGAAGAAGCGATGCTCCCAGGGCCCATCAGTCCAGCCCCTTAGGTTGGATAATTAGGCCGATCAGAAACCCAAGGAACAGAGCTGGCTCCCGTTGTTTACCTTCCAAGAGCCTTGGGGTTTCAGTTACCCTAACACAACCCCTGGGACACCTACTGCATAAAAGCCTCCACTGGGGGTGGGGGAGGACTGGTAAGTAAGAGCTTGAGGGACTTAATACTGACTGAGGGTAAGAGAAGGTTTCCCAAGTCTGACCAAAAACTGCTGTCCCCACCACATTCTCCTTAACCCAGACCTATAGAAGTATGGTGTGAATACAGAACGACCCCTAGCCCGCCCTAGTATTTTGCCCAGGAATGCCAAGACCCTCGTTGAATTCCAGATCACAAGACCCAGCACCCCTCCGTAGCCGGAAAAGGGCTTCTCACCCAACCTGATTAGTGTAGGAGGGGTCTAGACCCAAGTCCTGGCAGATGCTCTGGGAAGCTTCTTCCAGAAGCCTGAACACTAGGTGCCCCAAGAACAGAAAGAGCCAAGAAATAACCCCACCCCACCCCCAAAAAAGAGGCAGAAGAAATCCATAAACTAAGAAAAAGACTGACAACTGGGAAGCACTCTTGTGATTAAAGGTACATACCACTTCCATTAGTAAAATAACCAATTGACTTACCCCTCTCTCAGAAGTAAAATCCACCGCAGATGAGTCTGAAAAGTTCTGTCACAGCTGGCAAGTGGCTGCTTGCACCAGCCCCTGAAGTGGTTTCATAACCTACTTCAAACCAGTGCCTGCAGCAACTCTATTCTGTTAACCACTTTCTTGCTAGCAGCTTTTCCCCCTCCTAGCTTCTCCTCCCCTCTCCACCCCCTGGCTCCACAAACCGAAATCCCCGCCCAGTCAGTCAGTCAGACACCCAAGCAAAGGCCAGAGTATGCCCCAGGGCAGCCACCAGCTGAGAGCTTTTCATTCCCTCCCCCAAGTAAAGGCAGCCCTTTAAGCAAATCTGTGTGAAAGGTGCAAAACATCCAAGCCTTCACCCCAGCTGGGAATCGCTGGAAGCACTCTGCTGTATCCATTTCTCCCACCCTCCAAACCCCGAAGGGCTGCAGTTGCTCACCTCGCAGAATCTGGCCGAGCGTCCAGCGCTCGGGACCGCGATGGGAGAGGAAAGACCCGAGAACCGAGGCAAACCCGAGGCAAACCCACCACCCACTACCCGCGAGAGGGGGAGGAGCGAGGAGGCGGAGTCCTCACTATTGTTGTGCGGCTTTCTGAATGGGACCTCCCGCCGGGGGAGCCTCAGGCTCGGATTCCCAGCCTGGGACCTAGCTCTCCAAGCCTGGCCCGTTCCTGAGCCCCCACCCCCTAGTCCCCGCGTACACCAAGCCCTGGAAGTGGCCAAATCTTTATCCCCGAAGCCAAGCTGCTCCCCTTCCCCCATTCTCAGTCAGGGCGCCCCTCTCCGACGCCCCAACCCCGACTCTTGCCCCCAATTCTTTCTCTGGGAGCCCTTTCGGCTGATGCACCCCCTCCGTCCCTTCTCACGCTGCCCCGCTCCCCTCCAGCCCGGGACGCCTCCCCAGCTGCCCCTACTCCCCTCCCGTCCCCTGCCTCTGGCCCCAGGGGACCCCAAGCCTGTCCGAGGCCGCCGGTCTGGACTCACCGTGCGAGACAGGAGGTGGAGGACGCGGGAGGGGTGCCCGCGGGTGGGGGCAGGGGCGGGGGCGGGGGCCGCTGCAGCTACAGCAGCTGTAACAACCCGCGGCTGCAGGAACCCCGCTGGCAGCTCTTGCCGAATCAGCTCCCTGCGTCGGCCCCCACGACGTCATCGCCCCGCGCCGGCCGGTCGTCCCTATGCCTCCTGGGAGTTGTAGTTTCTTTCTGTCCCGTGCCGACCTGCCCGATGCCTCCTGGGAGTTGTAGTTTTCCCCCTGCTCTTGCCAAGACCTCGCTGGAACCGCTCCGCCGAATGCCTACCGGAATATGATACAAAGATCAGATGGTGTTACTTTGGCGCATAATAAATCCTGCCCTTTCGTCCGTGCCCCTCAAGTGCGGCGTCCGTCGCTCCAGTTTTGCAGATGAGGGAACTCGGAGTATTAAGTAACTTGCTAGATGTTCCCGCTGCGTCCCACCTTGGACCGGCACCCAGTGATGCTGATCCCGAGTGAAGGGTTTTTTCGCTACACCTCTCCGCCTCCGTCCTGGCCCCAGATTGGCTCTTCCACAAAGCGCACTAGGTCGGCCCTTTCCCATGTTGGGCCCTCTGGGGAGCGACTCTTTAACAACATTGGCTGGGGTGAGGGTCTGGAAAGTGGAAAATGCAGCCCTTGGGCAGCATTTATCAGAGTCTGTCTGCTTGTTCTCAACTCCCCCTGAAGCAGGACGGTAGGGCCACCCCACATTCCCGGCCTTCCTTCATCAGAGGATAGAAAAGGCCACGTGTCTTGGAAAGAGTCCTTGACGGGGATTTAGGAGGCCTGAATTCCCATCCCAGATCAGCTTGTATGCCTGTGAGTAGGAGGTCCGCCTCGCTGGTCTGCAGTTTTGCTGTCTGCATGCCCTTAAGGGAAAGCCCACATTTTACTGGAAAGTAGGTCTAGGGTAGATACTTCACTATCAGCAGCCTGAACCCTGGGCAAATTACTTACTTTGTCTTAATCTCTTCAATTCTACGCCTGTGAAATTCTACCTCCAGCATTGTGTGAATTCAAAAGAATGTATGCAGGGAAGCAGACTTGGCCCAGTGGTTAGGGTGAGGTCCGTGGTTCAAACCCCGGGCCTCCTTGACCTGTGTGGAGCTGGCTTATTCTCAGTGCTGATGCGCTCAAGGAGTGCTCTGCCACGCAGGGGTGTCCGCTGAGTAGGGGAGCCATGCGCAAGGAGTGCCACCCAGTGCGAAAGAAAGTGCAACCTGCCTAAGATTGGCGCTGCCCACACGGAAAGCTGACACAAGATGACACAACAAAAAGAAACATAGATTCCTGTGCTGCTGACAACAACAGAAGAAAACGCAGCAAATAGACACAGAGAACAGACAACCAGGGCGAGAAGGGGAGAAATAAATAAATAAATCTTAAAAAAAAAAAAAGTATGCAGAGGATGGGGAGTGGGAAGAAGAGATGTGATGTGGGGGCATTTTCAGGACTTAGAGTTGTCCTGGGTGGTACTGCAGGGACAGTTACGGGACATTGTATGTCCTCCCATGGGCCACTGGGTGGACTGGGGGATAGTGTAAACTATAATGTGGACCATTGACCATGTGGTACAGCAGTTCTTAGAGATGTATTCACCGAGTGCAATGAATGTCCCATGATGATGGAGGAGGCTATTGTTATGGGAAGAGTGGGGTGAGGGGGATGGGGGGGTATATGGGGACCTCATATTTTTTTAATGTAACATTAAAAAAAATAAAGAAAGAAAAAGAATTTTTTTAAAAAAGAATGTATGCAAAACACCTGTTGCATTGTAGGAAGCTATTTCTATAGGAGGTTGAACTCTTGAGTCTCCTGGCTTCCACTTCCATGTCTGCACATGGCTTCTGTTAGAGGTTTGCAATGATGAGCAGGTCATAAGGCTGTGGCTCCATTCCTATTGATTGAGCAAGCTGCCTACATGTGCAAGACAGCATATCTCCCCCCAAGAATGAGCCATATCACGGTGGGAATGGAGCAGATAAGGACACTCATCCCTTCTGGGCCATCAAACCCTCCTGCATTCCAAGAAAACCCTACCTCCTAGGCCACCACCCCCAAGCCATACACAAGAAGAATTTACTTTTACAGCCCTTTATTGACCCAAGGCTGTACTCTGGACCCCAATCCTCCCCATGAACTAACATTTCCCCACCTATTGATGTACTATATAAATTCAAATCCCCCCCTTCCAGGGTGGGCTGACATCTCTTTTCAGACCCCCACCATGGGAGAGCTTTTTAATAAATTTTCTGCCTCTGGTCATATCAGTCTCCATGTCCCAGTGAGCGCTGTTTTCTCCAACAGCTTCTCATTAAGTCTGCTGTATATGTGGCAGACATCAGGATATGCCAATCTGACTGACTGCAAATACACCCTAAAATGAGTGTGAGGGAAGGAAAGCACAGGCCCAGGGACCTTGAAGAGCACTTTCCTCATCCCACCTCCCCATTCCCTCCCAGGGAGCTGCTAGGAAACAGTTGTCACAAAGCTGGAGTGGGACCCCCAGAGGTACTTAGTGGGCACCAGGCAAGTGTGCATCTGAACCATTCAGAGCAAGAGAAGAGGCATTTCTCCCCAATATTTCCAGGGCCAGTGGCCCAAGAGCGTCTATCTCAAGATCTAGAAAATATTTGTGTCCTACTGAAGTTTTTTCTGCTTCATGGAGGCTCCTGTCCTTGGACTCAACCTTCTGCAGCCAGAAGCATGAACGACTAACTGTTGTCCTTTTCACAGAAACCCATAAACCTCTCCAGCATTGGGGGTGGGGGGGGAGCAGGGGGAGTTTCTCTTTTTTATTTTTTTCTAAAGGAGCCCACCTGACTCCTTTAACTTACTGAGATTCATCCATCCTCCGTCTAGTTGCTTGAACTCTCTTGATCCTAGCCACTTTCCTCACATCCCTGGCTGTGTTTAATGACCCAGACTGGTTTCATGTCTTAGATAAGATTCTGAGTAATGCAAAGTCTAATGGAAAGATTATTAGACATGCCTTGGTAAACTGTGAATCCCTGTCTGCTTTACTTAGCCTGAGTCCCTGTTATCATATTTCTCCTTCTCTAGTTCTCTGCCCTCATATTTATCTCGACTTCACTAAATATCCTTCAGCCCTGAATAGCCCTGGGCACTGTTCAAAGTGTGTGACAGGACTTTCAGGAGGTGACCAGGGACATGTAATCCCTTGGACAAGCAATTGGCAAGAGGCAAGAGGCAAAGGGGGCAATCATGTGGTTACACTTCTGGTGGCACATTCTATGAAAGTCATCCCTGTACAGGAAAAGCTGCAATGTGTGAAGATGATCATTCCAGCATTATTTCTATTAGTGGAAGACCAAAAGCCCAAGAAAAAAATTATGATACCACTGGATGGCATGGTATGAAGCATTTAAGAAATGGCTGTGAAAGCTATGTAGCAGGAAGCGGATTTGGCTCAACTGATAGAGCGTCCACCTACCACATGGGAGGTCCAGGGTTCAAACCCAGGGCCTCCTGACCTGTGTGATGAGCTGGCCCACATGCAGTGCTGATGCATGCAAGGAGGAGTGCCATGACACGCTGGGGTGTCCCCCACATAGGGAAGCCCCACACGCAAGGAGTGTGCCCCTGCAAAGAGAGCTGCCCTGCGTGAAAAAAAAAAGTGCAGCCTGCCCAGGAGTGGTGCCTCACACATGGAGAGTTGATGCAGCAAGATGATGCAACAATTTAAAAAAATAATAATAAATAAATATTAAAAAAAAAAAAAAAGATGATGCAACAAAAAGAGACACAGATTCCTGGTGCCGCTGACAAGAATGCAAGTGGACACAGAAAAACACACAGCAAATGGACGCAGAGAGCAGACAACAGGAGGGTGGGGTATGAAGGGGAGAGAAATAAATTAAAAATAAATCTTAAAAAAAAAAAGCTATATAGCAATATGGGAAAATGCTTGCTAGGTTATAGGAAAAGATCGGGATACAAAATAGCATGAGCATTCCCCAGGGATGCAGTTAGCAAAACCCAGAATGAGGGAAATTAGGTCATATACCCAATGCCCTTAAAAAAGAAATTGGAAGAAAAAAAGAAACTCATAGACAAAAATTTTAAAAATATATCAACCAAATGTCTTATTTGAATCCTGATTTGAACAAACCAACTTTGAAAAAAAAAGATTTTATTGAATTATCAAGGAAATTCAACTACAGACTGGATATTTGACGGCATTAAGGAACTATAAAAGTTAAGGCAGGACGTGGTACTGTGGTAACATTTGTGTGTGTGTGCTTCACTGTGTCATTTCTTCTTAGTTTTTAAAATTTATTTTTATATCATTGTTACATGTTACTCAGTTAACACAAGACAACAACTACCATAACAATAAATCTGCTTTAGTCAGCAGTTATACTTCCCTCTTATTTTTTAAAAATATTTTTATTGAAGTATATCATTCATACATGAACATACGTAAACAGTAAGTGTATAGTAAAGATTGTGAACTTACAAAATAAAAATACATAACATCACGCAGGGGTCTCATACATCACCCTCCCACCAACAGTTTGCACTGTTGTGAAACATTTGTTACAAACTATGCAAGAGCATCGTCAAAATATTACTACCAACTATAGTCCTTATCTTACATTTGGTGTATTTTTCCCCCAGCTTACTATTTTTTTTAATATATTTTTGTTACAGATGTTATAAACTTGCAAAACAATCATACAGATGTATAGATTTCCCATATGACACCACACCATGGTGGAACATTTGTTACAGATTATGAGATAATATCATCAGACTATTACCACTAATCATGGACCAAAGCATACATTTAGGACACTTTTTCCATACACCTCCATTATCAACACAGTAGAGCTCTCCACTGATGCAAGAACATTACAGTATTGCTGTTAACCACAGTACATAGGTCACACCAATTGTAGTTTTCCCATATTTCTCCATATTCCCATCACCCTGCAATAGTGATGTGCATCTGCTGTAGCTCACAGGACTCTCTTACAGTTGTACCTTTAACCACTATCCTCATCCACCTCTGAGTTCACTATGTCATTCAGTCCTTAGATTATTCTTTAGCTCTCTTTTTATTGACATTTACTTCCCCAGACTCCTTTTTCAACCACTATCTCATTTATAAACCAGTTGCTACTCTTGATAATGTGATACCATCAACTCTACCTATTTCCACACTTTTACAGTCAAGTTAATTAAAATTTCTACATACATTAAGCATTAGTAGTTCTTCTCAACCCTCTTATCTCCTAATAACCTATACTCTAGGTTTTAATTTCATGTGTTTATTATTCATATTTAGTTCATATTAATGAGACCATGCAATATTTGTCCTTTTGTGTCTGGTTTACTTCACTTAGTTTAATGTCTTCAAGACT
Organism: Dasypus novemcinctus; assembly: GCF_030445035.2. Taxonomy (NCBI): domain Eukaryota; kingdom Metazoa; phylum Chordata; class Mammalia; order Cingulata; family Dasypodidae; genus Dasypus; species Dasypus novemcinctus. Next base: position 59,241,553 of record NC_080693.1, read on the forward strand.
CAGCCATGTTGTCACATATGTCCCAATTTCATTTCTTCTTACTGCAGCATAGTATTTCATCATATGTATATACCACATTTTGTTTATCCATTCATTGGTGGATAGACACTTGGGTTCTTTCCATCTTTTGGCAATTGCGAACAACGCCACTGTGAACATCGGTGTGCAGATATCTGTTCATGCCGTAGTTTTTAGTTCTTCTGGATGTGTTCCTAGTAGAGGAATTGCTGGATCATATGGCAATTCTATGTTTAGTTTCCTGAGGAACTGCCAAATTGTCTTCCACAGAGGCCGCACCATTTTAAATTACCATCGACAGTGAAGGAGTATTCCTATTTCTCCACATTCTCTCCAGCACTTACTGTTGTCTGTTTTTTTAATAATGGCCATTTTATGAGGTGTTAGATGATATCTCATTGTTGTTTTAATTTACATTTCCTTAATAACTAATGATATGGAACATTTTTTTCATGTGCTTTTTGGTCATTTGCATTTCCTTTTTGGAGACATGTCTATTTAAATCTTTGCCCATTTTTTTATTGGATTGCTTGCTCTTTTATTGTTGAGTTGCATGATCTCTTTATATAGCATGGAAATCAAACCCTTATTGGATAAGTGGTTTCCAAATTTTTTTTCCCATTGACTGGGTTGCCTTTTCACCTGCTTGATGAAGTCCTTTGGATCACAGAAGTGTTTAAGTTTGAGCAGGTCCCATTTATACATGTTTTCTTTCATTGCTCGTGCTTTTGGTATAAGGTTTAAGAATCCTTCACCTACGACCAGGTCTTGAAGGTATTTCCCTACATTTTCTTCTAGGAGCTTTATTGTACTTACTTTTATATTTATGTCTTTGATTCATTTTTAGTTAATTTTTGTATTCAGTGTGAGATAGGGGTCTTCATTCTTTCTTTTGGCTATGGATAGCCAGTTCTCCCAACAGCATTTGTTGAATACAGTTCTGCCACAACTGGGTGGCCTTGATGGACTTGTCAAAAATCACTTGGCCATAGATGTGAGGGTCTGTTTCTGTACCATCAGTTCAGTTCCACGGTCTATGTGTCTATCCTTATGCCAATACCATGCTGTTTTTACCCTGTAGCCAGGTAATATGGTTTAAAATCTGGAAGTGAAAGTCCTCCAACTTCACTTTTCCTTTTTAAGATGTTTCTCGCTATTTGGGGCCTCTTACCCTTCCAGATAAATTTGATAATTGCATTTTCCATTTGCTTAAAAAATGCTGTTGGAATTTTTATTGGGATTGCATTGACTATATATCAATTTGGGTAGAATTGACATCTTAATGATATTTAGTCTTCCAATTCATGAGCATGGAATGTTCTTCCAATTATTTAGGTCTTTTTTTTTTTATTCCTTTCAGCAATGCATTATAGTTTTCTGAATACAAGTGCTTTGCATCCTTGTTTAAGTTTATTCCTAAATATTTGATTCTTTTAGTTGCTATTATAAATGGAATTTTTTCCTGACTTCCTCCTCAGATTGCTCATTATTAGTGTATAGAAACACCACTGATTTTTGCATATTGACCTTGTATCCTGACACGCTACTGAAATCATTTATTAGCTCTAGCAGTTTTGTTGTAGATTTTTCAGGACTTTCTAGATATATAATTATATCATCTGCAAATAGTGAAAGTTTTAGTTCTTTCTTTCCAGTTTGGATGCCTTTTATTTCTTTTCCTTGCCTAATTGCTCTAGCTAGAACCTCTAGCACAATATTGAACAACAGCAGTGAAAGTGGGCATCCTTGTCTTGTCCCTTATCTTAATGGGAAAGGTTTCAATCTTTCACCATTGAGTACAATGTTAACTGCAGGTTTTTCATACATGGCCTTTATCATGTTGAGAAAGTTTCCTTCAATTCCTATTTTTTTTGTGGTATTTTTATCAAGAAAGGATGCTGTGTTTGGTCAATGCCTTTTCTGCGTCAATTGATAAGATCATGTGATTTTTCTTCTTTGACTTATTAATGGTGTATTATGATGATTGATTTTCTTGTGTTGAACCAGCCTTGCATGCCTGGTATAAAACCTACTTAGTCACGATGGATAATTCTTTTAATGTGCTGTTGGATTTGATTAACCAGTATTTTACTGAAATGGGTCTGTAATTTTCTTTTTTTGTAATATCTTTATTTGGCTTTGGTATTAGGGTGATATTGGCTTCATAAAATGAGTTTGGTAGCATTCCTTCTTGTTCAATTTTTTGGAAGAGCTTGAGTAAGATTAGTATTAAATGTTCTTTGAATGCTTAGTAGAACTCACCTGTGAAACCATCTGTTCCTGGGCTTTTCATTTTGGGGAGCTCTTTGATGACTGTTTCAATTTCCTTACTTCTGATTGGTTTGTTGAGGTCTTCTATTTCTTCTAGTGTCAGCATAGGTTGTTTGTACATTCCTAGGAATTTTTCCATTTCATCTACATTGTCTTGATTTTTAGCATAAAGTTGTTCATAGTATCCTCTTATGATCTCTTATTTCTGTGGGGTCAGTAGTAATGTTCCCCTTTTCATTTTTTATTTCATTTATTTGCATCTTCTCTCTTTTTTTTCTTAATCAGTCTAGCTAAGGGTTTGTTGATTTTGTTAATCTTCTCGAAGAACCAACTTTTGGTTTTGTTAATTCTCTCTATTGTTCCTTTGGTCTCAATTTCATTTATTTCTGCTATGATCTTTGTTATTTCATTCCTTCTACTTGCTTTGGGATTAGTTTGCTATTCCTTTTCTAGTTCCTCCAGCTGTGTAGTTAGGTTATTGATTTTAGCTCTTTCTTCTTTTTTAATGTAAGCATTGAGGACTATACATTTTCCTCTCAACACTGTCTTCGCAGCATCCCATAGGTTCTGTTATGCTGTATTCTCATTGTCATTCATCTCTAGATATTTACTGATTTCTCTTGAAATTTCTTCTTTGACCCACTGATTATTTTTTTTAAGATTTATTTATTTATTTCTCTCCCCTTCCCCCCGCCCACCCCAGTTGTCTGTTCTCTGTGTCTATTTGCTGCATCTTCTTTGTCCGCTTCTGTTATTGTCAGCAGCACGGGAATCTGTGTTTCTTTTTGTTGCATCATCTTGTTGTGTCAGCTCTCCGTGTGGGCAACACCATTCTTAGGCAGGCTGCACTTTCTTTCATGCTGGGCGACTCTCCTTTCGGGGCGCACTCCTTGTGCGTGGGGCTCCCCTACACGGGGGACACCCGTGCGTGGCACAGCACTCCTTGCGCGTGCCAGCACTGTGTGTGGGCCAGCTCCACATGGGTCAAGGAGGCCCGGGGTTTGAACCACGGACCTCCCATGTAGTAGACGGACGCCCTCACCACTGGGCCAAGTCCGCCGCCCCACTGATTATTTAAGAGAGTGTTGTTTAATCTCCATATATTTGTGAATTTTCCCTTTTTTGCCACTTGTTGATTTCCAACTTTATTCCATTATGATCAGAGAAGTGCTTTGTATAATTTCAGTTTTGTTGAATTTATTGAGATCTGCTTTGTGACCCAACATACGGTCTATCCTGGAAAAAGATCCATGAGCACTTGAAAAGAATGTATATCCTACTGTTTTGGGGTGCAATGTCCTGTTTATGTCATTTAGGTTTAGTCCATTCATCACATTATTCAAAGTCTCGGTTTCTTTATTTATCTTCTGCCCAACTGTTCTATCCAGTGCTGAGAGTGGTGTATTGAAGTCTCCAACTATTATTGTAGAGATATCTATTTCTCCCGTTGTTTTGTCAGTGTTTATTTCGTGTATCTTGGGGCATCCTGGTTAGGTGCTATTTATGATTGTTATTTCTTCCTGGTGAATCACCCCTTTTATTAATATGTAATGTCCTTCCTTGTCTCTAACAAGTTTTGCTTTATAGTCCATATCTTCTGATGTAGGTATAGCTACCCCAGCTTTTTTTTTTTTGGTTATTGCATGCATGGAATATCTTTTTCCAACCTTTCACTCTCAATTTATTGGAATCCTTGGATCTAAGGTGAGTCTCTTGCAGACAACATATAGATGGCGTATATTTTCTTATCCATTCTGCCAGTCTGTGTCTTTTGATTGGGGAGTTTAATCCATTAACATTCAATATTATTACTCTAAAGGCAGCTCTTATTTCATCCATTTTGATCTTTGCATTTTATCTGTCATTTTATTTTTGACACTTTTAGTTACTCTTACTGATACAGTTGTCATTTCTAGACTCTCTTCCAGACCTCTCTCTCCTGTCTTTTCTTTTCAGGCTATAATGCTCCCTTTAGTATTTCCTGCAAAACTGGTCTTTTTGTTATAAACTCTCTCAGTTTCTGTTTATCTGTGGATATTCTAATCTCAACCTCATTTTTAAAAGATAATCTTGCTGGGTATAAAATTCTTGGCTGGCAGTTTGTCTCCTGCAGTATCTTAAATATATCATACCACTGCCTTCTTGCCTCCATGGTTTCTGATGAGAAATCAGCACTTACTCTTATTGGGTATCCCTTATATATTATGCATTGCTTTTCTCTTGCTGCTGTCAGAATCCTCTTTTTGTCTTTGGCATTTGGCATTCTGATTAGTATGTGTCTCAAAGTTGGTCTATTTGGATTTATTCAGATAGGAGTACATTGTGCTTCTTGAACATGGATATCTATGTCCTTCAATAGCGTTGGGAAATTTTCCACCATTATTTCTTCAAATATTCCTTCAGCTCCTTTTCTCCTCTCTTCTCCTTTTGGGACACTCATGACACGTTTATTTGCACAGCTCTTACTGTCATTTAGTTCCCTGAGACCCTGTTCAATTTTTTCCATTCTTTTCTTCATGTTCTTTTGTATGTTCACTTTCAGAGGCCTTGTCTTCAAGCTTGCTGGTCCTTTTTTCTGCTTCCTCAAATCTGCTGTTATATGCCTCCGGTGTATTTTTAACTTCATTTATTGCACCTTTTATTCCCATAAGGTCTGCTATTTTTTTATGTATGCTTTCAAATTTTTCTTTTTGCTCATCCAATGTCTTCTTAATATCCTTAATCTCTTTAGCCATCTCATTGAATTTATTATTTTTTTTAAAGATTTATTTATTTAATTCCCCCCTCCCCTGGTTGTCTGTTCTCTGTGTCCATTTGCTGAGTCTTGTTTCTTTGTCCACTTCTGTTGTCGTCAGTGGCACGGGAAGTGTGGGTGGCGCCATTCCTGGGCAGGCTGCACTTTCTTTCGCGCTGGGCGGCTCTCCTTACAGAGTGCACTCCTTGCGCGTGAGGCTCCCCTACGCGGGGGACACCCTTGCATGGCAGGGCACTCCTTGCGCGCATCAGCACTGCACATGGGCCAGCTCCACACGGGTCAAGGAGGCCCAGGGTTTGAACCGCAGACCTCCAATGTGGTAGACGGACGCCCTAACCACTGGGCCAAGTCCGTTTCCCTCATTGAATTTATTAAGGAGATTTGTTCGAACATCTAAGATTGGTTGTCTCAACTCCTTCATGTCATCTGGAGGCTTATCTTGTTCCTTTAACTGGGCCATCTCTTCCTGTTTCTTGGTATGGATTGTAAATTTTGTTGGTGTTTCTGCATCTGGTTTGCTAGATGCAGCCTCTGAGGCCTATCTTGCAGCTTCCCAAAGAGGTGGTGCCGGTCCCCCGAGCTTCCTCCCTGCTGGAGGCGGGACTGGGGTTTAGGTTAGACCTGCAATCCAACCTGGGTGGAAAGAAGCCAGTCCTTAAAAGCATTATGATTTTCAGTCAGCACCACTTCCCCTCATGCTTGGAGCAAAGTCAAAATGGCGGCCACCGGCTTCCCTCTGACCTGGGCAGGCTCAAAGTTTAGTTGTTCCTAGGATTCTACTTCAGCCCACCAAATCCACCAAACAGTAGGTGAAATCAGTGCCACACCATGTCTTCCTCCCCTGTTTTTTGGGGGGAAATGGAGCTTCCAACTCCAACCACAAAATAGCTCCCGAGATGGCTTGCACACCACAGGCACTGACCTCCTCAATGTGGAGGACTCTACTCATGAATCCTTTGTGCAGATGGGCAGTCTCCTCCTCCCACGCTTCTCCTCCCACATCTCAAGGATGTTTCAGGATACTCCTCTGGTCTCCTGGGTCCTCCAAACAGGTGCTTTAGGTAGCAGTGGGTGATCACCAACTGCCCTGTATCATGAGCTGACTCCAGGAGCTCCTTACTCTGCCACCATCTTGACTTCTCCCCACCCCCCTTATTTTTGTTCATGCCTCAGTCTTGAGGGATTTGGGACAACATCCACTCCAACTTCTTCAGGCTGAGAAGGGACGTAGCTATTATGGGGCAAAGGAATGGAATTGTTTTGCTTGCAGTTGAAGCTACTCCTTCCTTTGGACTGGGGCTGCTGCATCATCATCATTTTGTTAGTTGTCCAGGGCAGACCTAAAGACCTGCGGAGTAGGAGCAGGCTGCATATCTGCTGGGTTCAGGGCTCCACCACAGAGGAACGGTCCCAAGACTGCAAGTCTCTGAGAAATAAACTTAGCAAGTAAATTGAAAATTATAGGTTCAAATAAAAGAAGAAGAATCATCATTAGGGGATTTATGCCTAAGTATAAGTATGTTATGTTGGGGAAATAGCTTTTCATACATTCCCAGATAGAGCTGGCCAAGGGGGTGCTGATTTCACGTGCCCGTGTGGCTTGCCTGTGGTGTCCAGGCATCCCTAGAGCCTTCAGGAGCACTTTTGTTTATGGCTTTGTTTCCTGGGGCATTTTGTGGAGTCTGGCTGAGACCTTCATAAGTGGTAATATTTTTAATAGAAATCTTGTGTGGAGATATATACCAAATATTTGTGTATGAAATTATATGATGACTGAATTTGCTTCAAAATAATTTGGGCATGGGAGAAGAGAAGAAAGAGGATTGGCCATGAGGTGAGACTTTTTTTAAGCTGTGTGATGGGGACATTAGGTTCCTACTTTTTTAATGTTTGAAAATGTCCACAATAAAAAAGCTTTTATAAAGCAGAATATATTTTATATTTAAGATAAGCAAAAATAGAGTCTTGCTGAAATGTTAATAGGGGAAATTGTATGTGGGGCAGAGGAGGGGAGGCATAAGAGCTCCGTATTTTCTGCATGATTTTTCTGTAAATCTACAACTAACTAAACAAACAAGCAAACATCCCTGGTAAGATCCTGGCACCAGATTATCAGAATTCAACTCCCAGCTCCTCTAATTACCAGCTGTGTAACCTAAGGCAAGTCACTGAACCTCTCTGTGCTTTAGTTACTTAAATGGAGATTGTGTTGATCATGATAATACCTACCTCATATTGTTGTAAAGATTAAATCAGGGAAATGGATGTGGCTCAACCAATTGGGCTCCTGTCTACTATACAGAAGGTCCAGGATTCCATGCCCAGGACCTCCTAGTGAGGGCAAGCTGGCCCACACAGAGTGCCAGCCCAAACAGGAGTGCCGGCTGACGTGGAGAGCTGGCACAGCAAGATGACACAACAAGAGACACAGAGGAGAAAAATAAGATGTGGCAGATCAGGGAGCTGAGGTGGCGCAAGAGAGAAATCGCCTCTCTCCCACACGGGGAGGTCCCAGGGTAGGCTCCCCGAGCCGCCTAATGAGAATGCAAGCAGACACAGAATACACACAGCGAATGGACACAGAGCGCAGACAACGGGGAACAGGGAAAGGGAGAGACAAATAAAATAAATTTTAAAAAATACTACTACTGTCTACTATTAATTTTTTTAAAAAGATTAAATGAGTCAATAAATTTGAAACACCTAGACCAATCCCTGGCACATAGAAGAGTTGTCTTATTAATTCATTCCACAAACATTTGAGCATCTACTTCACTAGGCTATGGAAATTCAAAAAAACGAAAACAGAGCTTGTGTTGAGGATGGAGGGATTAGGGGTGATCTTTTTCCTTCTCTAGTTTCAAACTTCGTGCAATGGGATAGTACTCGTTTTACATTTTTTAATGAAATGTATTTTGAAAACAGTGGGCCGCAGCCACAAGCCTCTCCTGGCCCTCTGGGCGCTCCAGGTCGGCGGTGGGAGGCAGCCTGGGCAGGGTAACCCTTCAGCAGGGCGGGGCGGCTTCTGCCTGTGACAGATACACCCTCGAGCGCCGAGATAGCAAGCCCAGCGCAGGGTAATGGACAGGGGTACATTCCGGAACAGCGGTGAGGGAGATGGGGCGTCCAGAGGCTGAAGGGGTGCAAGTGACGCCCTCCACCCCTAACCTGCCCGCACCCACCGCCTTCCTGAAGGGGTCGAGGTCCCTCCCGGAGCGAGCGCCAGCAAGGGAAGAGCTCTTTATTCCACTGGCAGGTGTGTTTCCATTTTGTTTGGGGGTGAGGGACTCTGGGCACGTGAGGGGCAGGTGCTAAGCAGACAAAGGAGCTCTAAGAGAGCTGCTGAGCAGCTTAGAAAGGAGGAGGGCGGGCAGGGTCTGGCCCCGTCGCTGGCCCGGCCCGCCCGCCCCCCTCAGCGGGTCCCTGGGGTTGGCTATTTCGGGCTGAGGAGGAAAAGGGCAGAGCAGGCCAGGGCGTCTGGGGCCGGAGCCAAGGACTGGGAACCAGAACCTCCCTCTGGGAACCAGAGGCAAGGCTATACTTTAGGAAACCTTCAATCTGCATATTCTTTAATGTGGACAACTGACATTTTCTCCTGTGACTAAAAGCAATTTAGAAAACTATAAATGTTACAGATCAAGAGGGCAATGGATATAAAACAGTGTGCTTGCGGCTTGTGACAGGGCTTCAAGACAAGTCCCCTAGTAGCCTTCCAATTGCTACCCCAGCAGGCCCCACCTATTTAGAAATTCTGGGTGGCCACTGCCCCAGATGATCCTCTTCCCCTCCCTATGGCCACCGTCTGCTTCAGTGACAATCACAGTTGACCTCATTAGGTGCCTGTTGTGTTCCAGGCCCTGAGCCTGTATAAACTTAGTCTTCAAAAATAGCCCTGTGAAGTAGTGACTTTTGTTCTCCCCATTTTACAAATGAGAAAACAGAAGCACAGAGAGTTTAGATATTTTGCCCACGGTCACATAGCTAGGAAGTGCCTTTTCTCCCAAAAGCCATTCTTGGCCACCCCACTGTCCCATGGTCCCATGTGTCCCTCCTGTTCCCACAGGGCCTGATTTACACTTCTGTGGCTGCATTGAGGGCACTATATATAGCTGTTACCCTTTTCCCCCTCTATTTACGCCATGTCTTACTTATATTTGCTTTTATACGGTAGATTCTCTATAAATGTTAGCTGAAGTTTGTAACTGAACCACACTTCCTAAACTATAGCCACAATGAGCTACTCACCATTCTGGGAACATACCTTACCTTCTCTCGCTCTTGTCTTGCCTCAATCCTATCCTTTCCATCAGGTGGACCCTTATCTGTCCCCTAGGCAGAGCTCATCTATTACTTTCTTTTTTTTTTTTTTTTAACATTTATTTATTTATTTATTTCTCTCCCCTCCACCCCGGTTGTCTGTTCTCTGTGTCTATTTGCTGCGTCTTCTTTGTCCCCTTCTGTTGTTGTCAGCAGCTCGGGAATCTGTGTTTCTTTTTGTTGCATCATCTTGTGGTGTCAGCTCTCCATGTGTGCGGCGCCATTCCTGGGCAGGCTGCACTTTCTTTTGCACAGGGCAGCTCTCCTTACGGGGCGCACTCCTTGCGTGTGGGGCTCCCCTTCGCGGGGACACCCCTGCGTGGCACGGGACTCCTTGGGACACCCCTGCATGGCACGGGACTCCTTGTGCGCATCAGCACTGCGCATGGGTCAAGGAGGCCTGGGGTTTGAACCGCGGACCTCCCACGTGGTGGGCGGATGCCCTAACCACTGCGCCAAGTCTGACGCCTATTAAGGGCGCCGCCTATTACTTTCTCTGTTGCAGTGCCTTTCTTCCCTGAATACATCCTCCATGCAGCCATCAGAGTGATCCAAACATCCCATCTAATTTTAAACTCTTCAATCCACGAATCAACTATCAATTCTTACATGTAGACAAGATACAGAAGGATCTGGTCCTTTCCCACTTCTTTCACCTTAGCCTTTGCCAGGAGCCCCTTGCATTCTACGGTCTAGACTAAGCCAGGCCTCATCATGCTCCCTTGATCTTATACATACTCTGCTTATCTACCTGTTGAACCAAACTTTAAAGGTTCCTGCTCCAGTGTCACTCCTTGGTGAACCTTCCCAGACACCCTGGAAAAATGAGTGTATCACATTAATCAACCTAGTGCCCACGGTCCAGGATCCTGGCTGTGTAGGTAACGTTGTTTTTGCGGTTCTTTCAGCCAGGTAAACTTATTACCCAAAGGATACATTCTTAACAACGGGAACATCAGGACTCAGTGTCCTCAAGCCTTAGTGAACAGTGGAGTTGAAATGGTTGCAAGTTTATAAGAGAAGCTGGCGTGTCTTCATCTCTAATTATCAGGAACCAGGATTTTACTCCTACGCCTGCCTTCTCTCTGGCCCAATGGACAGGCAGACCCAGGTACATATGTGACTATGATACTGCCCAGACATAACCTAGTTGCTTAAAGTCACCAGGTCCCTCCTCATCAGGGCCTGACCTGAAACTGAAGACCATAAGGGAGCACTACATCATGAGAAAGTTTGAAAACTGAAACCAAAGAGGCCAAGGAAGCAACCCCAAGAATAGCACAAATAAAACATAATGAAGATAAAATTTCACAGTCTCTTCTGTCCATGTTCCATTTACCACAACTCATTTGCATGGTCCCAGATTAAGTGTAAGAGAAGTTGGACGTGTATCCTCCTGAGCATCCACAAAGAAAATGGGATTGTTGAACACCTAGCTAGTTTCCAGCACAATCCACCAATTTGGTCCCCAGCTTGCCATTTTATTGTTTCTCCTATACATTCAACATTCTCAGCTGTGGTCTCTGCTGTCTGACCTTATTTTGGATTGGTGTATTAATATTTTTCCAAATAGCGGTTAGGTTATAAATGCATCTTTCTTTTTGCTTGTTTGTTTTAAAGATTTATTTTATTTATTTCTCCCCACCCCCTTGTTGTTTGCACTTGCTGTATCTGTTCATCTTTGTTTCTTTAGGAGGCACTGGGAACTGAACCCAGGACCTCCATAATAGGAGGGAGGTGCCTAATCACTTAAGCCAGCTCTGTTCCCTGTTTTGTTGTGTCTCTCATTATGTTTTTCCTTTTGTGTCTCTTGTTGCATCATCTCTTTTTTTTACTTTATTTTGTACATTTAATAATTAAAGTATAAACAATAATTAAAAAAGAAAAAGAAAACAGTTGAATAAAAACATACATTTCTCATTTAAATGTACTGGATATATGTAAAAAAATTTTGAATCATACAATATGTTACATATTATATTTGTTCATAGTAATATAATCATACAGTATTTGTCCTTTTGTGTCTGGCTTGCTTCACTCAACATAATGTCCTCCAGGTTCATCCATGATGTCATGTGCTTTATGACTTCATTTATTCTTAGAGCTGCATAATATTCCATCATGTGAATACACCACAGTTTGTTTATCCATTCATTAGTAGATGGACACCTGGATTGTTTCCAACTTTTGGCTATTATGAATAATGCTGCTATGAACATCAGTGTGAAGAGGTCTGTTCGTGTCACTGCTGTCAGTTCTTCTGGGTATATACTCAGTATCTTGTTGCATCATCTTGTGTCAGCTTGCTGCTGTCTTCTTTAGGAGGCACCAGGAACCCAACCACGAACCTCCCATGTGGTAGGCAGGAGACCAATCTCTTGAGCCACATCTGCTTCCCTCTTTTTTTTTAAACAAATAAATTTTATTAATACATATTAATAAAGCATACAGAAAAAAATAAAATAAAAAAGAGAAAAAAGCACACCAAAAAAAACAGAAAAAATAAAAAATAAAGTATACAGTTCATCCAAAGTGTACAGACAATGATATTTGGTATAATCACATAGTTGTGCATTCATCAGTTAAATGCATCTTTCTTGATGGAAAATAATATACACAAAAGGAACATTCAATTTTTTTAAGGGAAAAGTTCCACTAAAACTGAACAAGGGAAACGGACTTGGCCCAGTGGTTAGGGCATCCGTCTACCACATGGGAGGTCCGCGGTTCAAACCCCAGGCCTCGTTGACCCGTGTGGAGCTGGCCATGCGCAGTGCTCATGCGCACAAGGAGTGCCGTGCCACGCAGGGGTGTCCCCAGCGTAGGGGAGCCCCAAGCGCAACGAGTGCGCCTGTAAGGAGAGCCGCCCAGCACGAAAGAAAGTGCAGCCTGCCCAGGAATGGCGCCGCCCACACTTCCCGTGCAGCTGACCACAACAGAAGCGGACAAAGAAACAAGACGCAGCAAATAGACACCAAGAACAGACAACCGGGGGAAGGGGGGTATTAAATAAATAAATAAATCTTTTTTTAAAATAAATAAATAAAAATAAAACTGAACAAAATATCAGACATCTCCATTTTTGCCATTTTCCATCTTGCTTTTCTTCACAAATTTACATAAAATCACACTTTACTGAAATAACAGTATAGAGTAAGGCATTCCACTTTTTCACAAACTTTATTTTAAATTGAGCCATATGAAGTTGCCATTGCTTTAGGTCAAAAGGGGGCAAATATTCAGTTTCATTTAGCCTAACGAACTAAACACTTCCCTATTTGATTCAGTTACCTTACTTACGATTTTTTTTTTTAAGGATGTACTGGGAATTGAAGCCGGTACCTTGTATATGCAAAGCAGGTGCTCAACCACTGGGTGAACTACACCCGCTCCCCTTTATGATTTTTTTTCTCTTCCCTTCCCTGCCCCCCCCAAGTTGTCTGCTCTCTCTGTTCATTCGCTGTGTGTTCTTCTGTGTCTGCCTCAATGCTTGTCGGCGGCACCTGAAATCTATGTCTCATTTTGCTGTGTCATCTTGCTGCTTCAGCTCTCCGTGTGTGCGGCACCACTCCTGGACGGTCTGCACTTTTTTCACGCTGGGCGGCTCTCCTTACAGGGCGCATGCCTTGCGCATGGGGCTTTCCTACACAAGGGACACCCCTGCGTGGCACGGCACTCCTTGTGCGCATCAGCACTGCACGCGGGCCAGGTCATCACACAGGGCAGGAGGCCCTGGGTTTGAACCATGGACCTCCCATGTGGTAGGCAGACGTCTGGGCATTGGGCCAAATCTGCTTCCCCCCTTTATGATTGTTTTTAATACCAGTGGATTACACTAGTATCACATTGAATTGATACCAATTAAATGGTTTCAGTTGGCTCACATGACCATGGAGATTAGCAAGTCTGAATTCCATAGCGCAGGCCACAAGGTGGGAACTCCAGTGAAGATTGTGATGAATTACTCAGGAGAAGCTGTGTTGCCGAAGTAGAGCTAGAAATTCTTTGTGACTGCTGAAATCATCAGTTCTCCCTTTAAGGTCTTCAATTAACTGGATGAAAAGTCTCTCATAGTTGAAAGTAATATTCTTTCTTGATCGTAATCAGCCATAGATGCAATCAACTACTGATTTAAATCCACAAAACACCCCCACAGTAACAATTAGGCTAGTACTTCTTGACCAAGCAACTGGACACCATAATCTAGGCAAGTTGACAACATATGAACTTAACCATCACAGCCACTATCTAGTTCTACAGTATTTTCATTACCTGAAAGGGAAACTCATTAAGTACTCACTCCCCATTTTCTCCAAACCTAACCTTACCCTCAGTTCCTAGTAACCATAATCTGTTCTTTGTTCTTTATGGATTTATCTATTCTGGTTATTTCATACAAATGTAGTCATACAATATATGGCTTTTGTATCTGACTTCTTTCACTTAGCATGATGTTTTCAGGGTTGAGCTATGTGGTAACATGTATCAGTATCTCATTCCTTTTTATGGCTGAATAGTGTTCCACTGCATGAATGTTTATCCACTCACCAGTAATTGATATTTGGGGTGATTCTACCTTTTGACTATTGTGAGTAGTGCTGCTATGAACATTCAAGTACAAGTTTTTGTTTGGACATGTTTTCAGATATTATGGGTATATGCCTGGGGGTGGAATTGTTGGGTCTTATGGTAGTTCTGTGTTTACCTTATTGAGAAATTGCCAGATTGTTTTCCACTGCAGCTGCATCATTTTGCATTCCCACTAGCATTGTATATAAGTTTCAATTTCTCTGCATCCTCACTAGTATTTGTAGTTTTCTGTTCTTTTGATTATAACCATCTTAGTGGATGTAAGGTGGTATCTCATTGTGGTTTTGATTTGCATTTCCTAATAAATAATGATGTTGAGCATCTTTTAAAAAAATTGAGTGTGTCAGTTAAGAATGCTGGCAGCTGAAAGCAACAGAAAACTAAGTAAAGCAATGATTCTTATTACCAAAAAGAAGTCTTCAGGTAAAAGTAATAAGAAGCAATGATCCTTAAAAGTCCCCATCACTGGGTACATGCTAGATCACAATTAATCAGAATCTCTGTGGGTAGACCCAGGCAACAGTAATTTTCAAACCCTCCTGTATTCTAACATGCAGCCAAGTTGAGAAGCATTGAAGTAGTTTATTTTTCTCATTTGAGCCTTGAGGTAGGTGATTGCTGGTGTTGGTTGAGTGATTCAGTGATGTCCAGGTCAAAGTCTCAGTGATACTCTTGTCCTTTGTGCTTTGCTGCCTCATGGTCATAAGATGACCATAGGTGATCCTCCAAGTTCAAAACAGGGAGAAATCTGTAGGAGGGATTGAAGGCCCAACCTATCTTCTTATTCTTTTTTTTTTTTTTAAGATTTATTTATTTCTCTCCCCTTCCCCCCCTCATTGTCTGCTCTCTGTGTCCATTCGCTGTGTGTTCTTCTGTATTCACTTGTATTATCATTTGGTACTAGAAAGTTGTGTCTCTTTTTTGTTGCATCATCTTGCTGCATCAGCTCTCCGTGTGTGCGGCGCCACTCCTGGGCGGGCTGCGCTTTTTTTACACAGGGCAGCTCTCCTTGCAAGGCGCACTCCTTGCACGTGGGGCTCCCCTACACGGGGGCACCCCTGCATAGCATGGCACTCCTTGCACGCGGCAGCACTGCGCATGGGCCAGCTCACCACACGGGTCAGGAGGCCCTGGCGATAGAACCCTGGACCCTCCATTTAGTAGGCGGACTCTCTATCAGTTGAGCCACGTCCGTTTCCCCACATCTTCTTTCATGAGCAAATCAAGCACTGTCCCAGAAACCTCTTCAGCAGACTTCCACTGTGATGTTATTGATCAGAACTAGTCCACCCCAGCTACAAAGGAGGCTGGAGAAGTGAGCAACATGACTCCTGATGGGCTGAGAGATCCAGCAGGTTCCATCATTGGGGCCTGAGTCCACTTCTACTTCCATGGCTGTTATCAGGAAGGAGGTAGGGAATGGATACCAAGCAGGCAGCCAGCAGACTCGGCCACAGGTAGTTACTCTCTGTGCTTCAGAATCCTCTGTTACAGCAAACGTCACATTAACACATTATGGAGACGTGTCTACATGTCTGTGCCTCCTTCTAGACCAGTGATTCTCAATTTAGGCTGCACATTACAAAGTACCAGTGTCTAGACTCCACCACAGAGATTTTTTATTTAATTGGTCTGGATGAAGCCAAGGCAGAAATAGCTCCCCTAGTGATTCTAGCATGCAGACAGGGCTTTCAGAACCACGGCTGTAGACCCAGTACCTTAAGAACAGGGTCTGTATCTCCTACAACTAGCACAGTACTCGGAACATGGGGCTTGCAAGAAATCCTCAATGAACGAATGTTAGAGAAAAATTTCCCCTCCAACCTCTGTCAGCCCCCACCCTGCACAGTGCACTGTCCTGACTGCAGGTCCTCCTACCCCCATAGCTCCCCTTCTTTACTGAGCACTGCACTTAGCCATCCCAAATGACTACCATCCACAGCTCCAGCTGGACTCACCCATGTGGACAGACTGCACAACTCTCCCACAGCTGCTGTGCGGAATACCCCAGTCCTATCCTTTCCTGCTCATTGCCTTAGTCTGAGAAGGAGAGAACTCTCTCCATTGACAACCAGCTTCAACTCTTGTGCCTTAGCTAAACCCCCTGCCCAGTAGGAGAGGACGAGGGCAGCAGGAGGGTAATGGGCCCCCATGCTTTCTATCCCGCACTCAACCCCACTCTTGCAATGGACCCCCGAGTATTCAGCTGCAGAGTACCTGGCCTAACTAACAAGCAACCTGAAGAGAAAACTGTGGCTCCTCTTGGCCACATGTAGAAAATGTGTCCCATCTGATTCCTGGCACAAATGTGAATCTGAGAAATGCGCCTGGGTTGATGTCACAAGAATGAGTTAGTGGTAAGTACATGCCCGGGGATGACATCATTCGGTACCCCACCAGCCGGTTCTGGCCCCATCACTCTCCTGAAACAAAGGTCACCCCCAGGGCCAGCCTCGCAGTCACACAGGGCCCCATGCTCAGAAGGGCCCCACACTTGGCTTTAGGCTCTGCTATCAAAACTGAAATTCTTAAGTTTTCATTTTGTACTGGGCCCTGCAAATTATTATGTATCCAGTCCTGGTCACCCACACTCTCTTACCAAGTTCAGCAATGTTTTCCTTCCCAGAAAGCTTTTCCCTGCATATCACTTCAGCTTCTTTTGTGAAAATCGCCCTTCACTGATCTCTCTGACACCCTGCTCTCCCGTTCTCTTCCACCTCCCTGACTTTACTTCCCTACTCCTTTTCTGGATGGTAGAAGCAATCCAGGCTTCGATGCAGCACTGTGGATATCATAGGGAGCCAAAAGGCAAGGGAATGTAGGATATTGTCAAGGGTGGTGTGGAGGAAAGACAGGATCAATAGGTGATAGGAGGTGGCCGCAGAAGGAGTCAGGAAACCGAGACACTCATCTAAGTTGGGCCACTGACTTACTGTGTAACTCTGGTCACAGTCCCTATCTGAACCTCAGTTTACCCATCAGCAATTTAAGAGAGTTGGACTAGATGTTCTCAAAGGTCCCTTCCTTTGAGCACTGTCTATCTTTGAGGCTCTAAATTCTAGCGCCAAACTGGATAAGGTGTAGGACGGTGCCACAGGAGGGGCAGGCTGTGGGGAGGCCAAGGCACCTGATGTGGCTGGGGCTGAAGGTCGAGGGAGCTGCAGGGTATAAGCTGCCACGAGCTAGTGTAGCAGATGGGTCATCCACATGGATATTCCCCTCCCTGACCCCTTGTCACCCCTACCCCTGCAGAGCATGTAGATGTGGTAGAAAAGAAAACTTGACCTAGGTGCTGAAACCATGGCAGAAGGCCAAAGTGTGTTCTGGAAGGCAGTAATGATAACAACTAGCATTTTCACAGCATTTCACAAAGTGCCTTCCCATCCACCCAACCCTGTATCCATATTCTCACTTGCAGACAAAGGGTCGGAGAGGTTGGATGACATGCATAAAGTCACACACAAATCTCACCTTCTGCCTTCAAATTCTTCCTTCTAGGGAATATTAGGAGAGGATGGGATAATGGGGTGGCATGGCAAGAGGCCCTGGTAATAAATTGGCCAAGCCCTCCTTGGCTCTCAGGAAAGTTAAATGTGCAACATTGGGAGCCCAGGATCCCAGCAAACTGAGAGAACCTGAGACAGTTCCAATTCAGAACACAAACCAGTGGGAAAGCTCATTGGCAACTGCATCAAACTTCAGGAACCTGGAAGAACCCTTTCCAACTCCTAGAGGGGTCATCTACCAACAACGCAGAATGCAAACTGGAATGAACCACAGCGCCACCTGGCAAGCCAGAGAGTTTGGGTACCTGTGAGTAGCCAGGAGATGAGGCACTCTGAAGACACATTTCCTGAGGAAAATTTGCTCATCATGGAAGATGATGGCCACAGGGCATGGTGGAGGGCAGAGATGAAGAGTGAGGGGAGGAAATGCATATAGGATGGGGCCCACCCCTGTTCTGCCCTAAGGCTTGCCAAGCAAGGATACTTCTGCCCCTCCAGGCTATGGGCAAAGGCGAAGGGTTCTGGGGAAGCAGAGTCCCAGCTCCAGCTGGAGAGAAGGGCAATGGAAGGTGGCAATGTCAGAGCCTTGGAGGCGAGTCTAAGGCAGCAAGTAGAAATGGGGTCTGGTCTCCCCACAGAAGAGAGTTCTTCAGGGTCTGGGATCTGCCCTTTGTGGCATCACCTGGCCAAGCCATGGCTCAGGTATCTGACACCGACGTCTGGGGCCCAGAGTCACATGCCAAGAAACCCAATACTCTTGGGCCCCAGCCTCCAGCTCCAGCAGCTCCGGGTCAGCAGGACTTCTGGAGGAAGAAGCAGGTCTCCAGAACCGAGCAGCAGGGAGGCTACTGCGGGGGAGAGATCAGCACAGGAGAAGGCTCTCCCACCAACAGGGGTGAGAGGCTGGGAGGAGGAGGGAGAGGATGAGGGAGGAAGCGCAAGGCAGAGCAGACAGTGCAGAGGCAGGTGGGGGAGGGGTGCTCATTCAGGAAAAGGGGTTGGTGGGCACAGGTGGGGTCTGAGACACACCTTACATTGTCACCTAGCCTAGTCAGATGCCCTGAGGTCCTACTGCTGATCTGCCCCCCTTGTCTCCTTCACACTAGTGCCAGCCAGGCCCCCCAGTACAGCCTGGCCCACCTGGCGGCCACCCAGGTAGGCAGAAGACAACTTTATTGGAGTGAGGGAAATCAATACACGGAAGAAGCAGAAACTTAAAAGTCCCCAGACCAAGAATGACCAACAGGGCCTGGAACCAAGAGACTTCACTGATTACCCCTCCAGAACCAAAGAGATCCCAAAAGGACCTCAAGCCTGGGGGACCCTTTACCCAAAGGACCCTACTGAGGAGCCCTAGACTGAGAGAGGCACGAAGAGGGACTCAAGAAAGTCACCCAGGCCTGAGGCCCCCTCCCCAAAGAAGGGTTCTAGTCCGAAGAGAACGCACAAAGGGACCTCAGGAAGACAGGCCCAGCGGGGATGGGATTCTCTTTACTCACTCTGCCTTTATGGGCCTTTTCTTCCCCAGATCCTACTCCACCCCAGGACTATGCCAATCTGTGGCCATGCTCCCACCAGCCAGTCGCCTCCTGTCCCTCCTGTTGGTGCTGGGCATGGGGCGTGCCATGCCCAGCCCCCGGGTACCTCCCCAGGGCTGCTACGTGGCAGAGGAAGCTGGCGAGCAGACGTTCCGCTGCAGCCAGGCAGGCCTGAGTGCCATACCCACCGGCATCCCCAACAACACCCGCAAGCTCTACCTGGATGCCAACCAGCTGGCCTCGGTGCCAGCTGGTGCCTTCCAGAACCTGCCTGTCCTGGAGGAGCTGGACCTGTCCCATAATGCCCTTGCCCACCTCTCAGGGGCTGCTTTCCAGGGCTTGGCGGGCACTCTGCGCCACCTAGACCTCTCTGCCAACCAGCTGGCCTCAGTGCCCGTTGAGGCCTTCGTGGGGCTGCAGATCCAAGTGGACCTATCTGCCAACCCTTGGCGCTGTGACTGTGCCCTCCAGGAGGTACTCCGGCGGGTGAGGCTGGTGCCAGGCACTGGGACAGGCATTGTGTGTGGCCCAGGTGCCCGGCCAGACCTTGTGGGGCAGGAGTTCCTGCCACTGGCAGGGGAGGAAGAGCTGTGTGGCACGGGGCGAGGCGGGGCCCGGAGGAGCACGGACGTGGCCCTGCTGGTCACCATGGGGGGCTGGCTGACACTGGTGGTGGCCTATCTGGTCCACTATGTGTGGCAGAACCGGGATGAGGCCCGGCGCCCCCTCAAGCGGGCCCCGCTGCTGCCCGTGCCCTCCGAGGACTCCTCCACTCTCAGCACAGTTGTCTGATGACTTCCTGGCCCCTCGCCCCACACTCCTACCCCATGCCCTCTCCTTTCCTCCGGCCGCCTCGGTCTCCCCTGAAGGCCCACCCCATCCCTCAAATTCCATCCCACCCTTTCCTTGTTTGTCTCCCCTAAACCCCTGATCTTTCTCTCCACCAATGCCATCTTGAATCTCCAACTCTGCCCCTGGATTGTACTAGACTCAGAGATCTCAAAGCCCTTGTGTCCACTGTCCTGGGGGGGATGACAGAACAGAGCATGGCAGTAGGTGGTGTGTGCCAACTCGGGGTAGGGACAGGTCAATGTGGGAGCACTGAGGTGACAATCTCGGCCTGGCTGAGAGTGCTCTCAAAGGCTTCACTCTATAGAAGATGTGTGAACTGACTCTTAAAGAACGAGGACTTTGGGCATAAAAGGGGGCAGGACCCTAGAAGGAAGGCCATGTACAAAGGCAAGGAAGAGGTAAAGCAAATTGGAATGTCTGGACATCGGCAAGACCTACCTCAGAGCAGGAATAGAGGGTGCAAAGCATGTTAAGGGGATGGTGGAACCGAAGTGGAGATGAGGCCAGCAAGTGGGGGGCGGCCAGATTTTGAGGGACTCTCTGGGCTCCTCTCTTCCCCCTCCCTCTGTCTTGACTGAGAACTTCCATCCCACTTTCTTGTCTCTTTCTTGCCCCCAGGTACCTCTCCTGGTTGCCCTACTTCCTTTTCCAGAAACTTCCCATCTCTCTGCCCTCTCCTTTATACACAAAAGGGCTTCCTGAACCCCCAGCCCTTGGGGGGAGAGTGGAAGTGCTCTCCTCTGTGACTAAGCGGGGATGGGTGATCAGAGAAGTGCAACAACAAATAAAGTCACTTTTATCCCATCCTCTGTTCTCTGTCTTATTGAGTAGGCCTGGCAGTGAGAAGGGGTGGGAGAAGTGTTGCGCTCCCCACACCACCCTCTCTACACCTCTTTGGCGGGGGTGCTCCTGCTGGACTGTAGGCCAGCTCCCTCTGCCTCCCCCCCCACCAGAGTTTATCTTCTAGGGAAGTCAGGGTCCATGAATTAATGATGATGGAACTGGAAGGGGGGGAGGGGATCTAGAAGGAGGACCAACGGGGAAGAGGGAGGGAAGGCAGTGTCTGGCCATGAGTCAGCAGGCCCTCAGTCTCCAGCCTCCCTAAGACTGGGAGGAGAGAGGGGGTCAGAGGAGGCACAGGGAGAAGGGAGCTGCTACCCTCTTGACAATCTGCCTTTTCTCTCCTGGTGGAAGTCTAAGCCAGGCATGAGGAGAAACCAGATGTGCTCAAAGGTAATAAAGAATTCTTGAGGGAAAAAAAGACTGAAGGAGGGGGCCACTGGAGATAGCCCTACTAGCCCACAGCCTTCTCCGGGGACCCAAAGGGGTGTGCACAACCTGTTCCCTACCTCCATGCAGTATGTCCACTCACTTGGGCTCCGTGGAAGAGAGACCTGCTTTTGGAAAGCACATGAAAGCCCCAACAGAAACTGAAGATAAGAATCACTGAACACAGAGAATTGTGGGCAACCACTCAAGGAGTGACAGGAGGAGTCCATGGCCTTCCCTGGTTCCTGTTCCCCATACTGCCTTCCCTGTCTCCTTTCCAGGGCCCCACCCTTCCACACCCTTCCCTCTTCCCTACTCGTGGCCCTGCTGGGGTCCAAGCCTGAGCTCTCTGTTATCATCCAGGAAGCCCCATCTTGACTTATCTCAGAAAAACCTGGGACTCCATCCCTTTTTCTCAAGATACATGCATGTCCCCACCTCCAGGGATGTTCAGGGATGGGGAAAAGAACTAGGGTGTGGGAAATTTCAGAGGGCAGCTTTGACAGTTCATCTTGGCCATACCTTGGCCTGGGCCTTGGAATGCTGGCCCCATACCTATCAAAGCCAGCACCAGTCCCTTCCCTGCTACTCTCAAGTCTGTCCCACTCTGCTTGCCCATCTTGGAATCAGGTTGTGACATGTCTCACTGTGTTCTGGGAAAGAGACTGTGTAGCCCTGGGACAGTAGCGGGGTTCCCACAGGTGGGGCCTACAGGTGGGGCTCCGGTCTCTGTATCACTGGTGCCCACTCCTGTAGCCTCATTTGACAACCTGTCATCCTGAGCAGCAGAGACGGCATCTTTAAGGTCTGTGGTGAGCGATTCCTCCATCCTGACACCCAACTCCAGTTCTCAGAGGTAACCTCTGAGGGGAGAGGCAGGCACACAGTCCAAGAACCTGGGAGGCCTGGGGCAGGGCCCAGCTTATCATCCACACTGCAGCATCCAGGAGCCAGCAGGCCGCAGATAGTGGTATGAGGACACCGAAGTCCCTCAGTCAGCCCTTCCATCCCTGCTCTTCCAGTCTTATGACACAGAGGCCCAAGGTGGCAAAGACAGGAGATACTGTCTTCAGGGAGCCCCAGTCTGAAGAGGGAGATGGGAAGCTAGCTCTCAGGAACTCTCTGTCTGAAGGCAGTGGCATGAGCGAAGCTCTCAAGGAACTCCCGGCCTAATGAAAGATATAGGGCCCATTCTCTTTGGGGAGTTCCTGGCCCAATGAGACCAAGACATACCTCAGACGTCCTCCCATCCCCTGTTCCTGGGAGGAAGGACATCTCTACCCCTGGGGCATGCAGAGAAAGCCCCATCTCTCTTGGGCACTAGAGCTCTTTGGTATTTAAAGACTTGAATTTCTAGCACTTGGGGCCAGTATGGCATGGATCTTCTCTGTGCTTGTCTCTCTGGCCCCCTTTAACGTCCCCCAGCACCACTCACACGCACCTGCCTTCAGTCCTCTGCCTCCTTCAGCAACAGTGTCCTCAGGTGGCTCTTTATTCATCTCCTTTTGTAGGTAACTTACCTAGGTGCTCAAGTCTTCTCCCAGTCACAAGTCTCATTTCTGCAAATAGGACGATTACTATCTTCCTCTTTTAGAACACTGAAGAAACTTAAGTCCCTACTTAAGACTAAGATACTAAGAGTAATATCTGAGATCAGCCCTCAATTCACACTAACTTTTGGGGCCAGGGCCCATTTATCACACAGAGTCAGTCAGGGAAGGTTTCCTGCAAGGGATGTGCAGGAGCAAGCACAAGAGGCTTTGTCCTACAGAGCCAAGAAAGGACTCCAGGATCACAATCCAAGGCCATGGCGATGGAGAAGGGACATGGGCATGAGGACTGGCTGGAGGGCTCCCAGCGAATGTCTCTGTCACAGTCAAGAGCAAATGCCACAACTCCCTGGACATCCAAAAACTTAGCATTGGGAATGATCTGGAAAATCTAAAGAAGAATTGAAGAATGGGATGGGGTGGGGAGGCAGGTTGAGGAATCCAGGCCAGCTGAGGGGGGATGGCACAACGGAGCACACCCCCACCCCCAGAGCAGCACAGACTGCCAGAGCAGGCAGGGACCTTCATTTTACAAAAAGGCCCAGAGAGAGCCAGTGAGGTGTCCAAGGTCACAGAGAGTCAGAGAAGAATCAGGACTAGAACCCACAGGGCCCCTGTTGCTCTGGGACACACATAAACACACACATACACAAATGTACATACACACATATACACTCTCCTTCCAAAGGAATGGGATGAAGGAGATGGGAGGAACGCTAGGGGTGCAGCAGAGGTGGCGCTGACATAATATGGGCAGAGGGCCCTGCCCACTCAGCCTGTGCGCCAGCCCTGCCCCACGCCTCCACCACAGAGCTGTCGTTCCTACAGAAGCTGCAGAGGCTTGGAGAGAACCTGGATGTGGTGACCCAGGCAGTGGAGATGCTGAAGGAAGCCACCCTGGAGAAGGGAGGCAAGGCCCGAGGCGCATATCCATCCCCCTCCTCACTGCTGTGGGGCTCAGGGTAAGGAATCTCCAAGCCGCTTTTTCTGCCCTACCCCTTCGTAAGCACTCTGGCCCCCACCCGCTCCCTCCCAAAGCCTCTGCGTCTTCCCCATGTCCTTTGCCCATCAGCCGCCTCTCCTCCAGCTCCCCTAATGAAGATAACCTTCATCTTTTCTAAGGATTCCTCCACCGATTACCTCACACGAACCCTGTGAGGCAGACTAGACTGCTACTGCAATCCCCACTTCACAGAGTTGAGGAACCTGTACCTCAGAAAAGTCCACTGTCACCAGCTGCTTGGTGAATCTGTACACAAACACCATGTTTCCCACTCCCAGCCGGTGCTTTCCCCTCTCAGCTCCATCCCTGGGACGCTGTCCTCCCACCCCCTCTCTCATCATCTCCCATCTCCCTATCCTCTTCTCCTGGCCTGGCCTTAGCACCCGAATTTCCCCAGGGCTCCCAGCGTCAACACCACCATCCACCTGCCTCTGGGTACCATCTTGGCCTTTTGCCTCAAGAAGATAGTCACTGGGGAGAAGAGCTGGGGTGTACCAAGAGGAATGGAAGGGAAGGTGGGCAGGCCTTTGGAGCCAAGCTGAAAACCAGGAGGTTGGAGTCTTCTATTCCTGCTTAGGTCTTGCCCCCCAAACCAGCTGGTGAGCCCAGAACCCTCCTGGGTTGCTCCCTAGTACCTTCCCCCCCACTCCTCCCCTCTCCCCAAGGCCACATTGGGGGTGGGGGTGAGAGGGAAGCAGGCCAGGGAAGGTACAGTCAGGAAAGACCAACACCCTACTTCTGATCCCCAGACCTGACTTCCCATTCAAGACAAGAAGCTGAAAACATTCCTCCCCAAAGGTGAGAGAAGCTGAAAGACTCTCCTCCTCTTCCCCACCCATAAGGGGCTAGGGGCTGGGCAAGGGTGGACGAAGCCTTACAAGGTTCGAGGGACACAAGGTTAATGGGACTTGAGGACTCCCTTCTCCAGCAAGGAAAGAAAATGGTCAAATTAGGAACTCAAGCCCAGAATGCCTTCTCAAAACCCTGGGGTGGGGGAGCGGATGTTGCTCAAATGGTTGCACGCCTGCTTCCCATATAGACGACGTCTCGAACCCCGGTACCTTCTAAAAAACAAAACAAAATAAAACCCAAAAAAAACCCTGGGGTGACAGTGGGTGGGCGCCAGGAGGCTCCTCAGGCTTAGGCAGGAAGTGGTAATGATTGGGGCTCCGGCCATGGGTTTCTTGGGCCCTTGAAGTGCACCTTCCCCAACCCCACTCCCAGCTTCCACGGAGGTGGAGGTGCTGCCGGCCCTGGAGAGTCAGACTCGCTGCGGGGCGGGGGTCCGCGCTCCCGGGGCTGGAGACACGGCGGGGGCGGGGCTGGGGCGCCCGGGGGCGGGGCTGGGGCGGTGACGGCAGGGCCGCGGGAAGTGGGGGAGGGGCTTAAAGTGACTGGGGGCGGGGTGGGGCGGGACTTAAGCAGCGAGAGGTCGGTCGCTAGCGCCGGGGGCGGGGCCGGGATTTCAGAGACTGATGGGGTTAGGTCGGGGATCTTCCAGGGGCGGGGCTTCGGCTGAGGCCAGCTATGAGCTGGATGGGGTGGCTCTGGAGGTTGAAGGAAAGACTGAGTCCCTGCCCTGAAGGAACCCCCAGTCTGATCCGAGAGACCTGGTTCCCTGGGTCTGGGAGCTGCCCTTTTCTGACTGTATTCAGCTGATCATTTCTCGTCTCTCTGCCAGATGGATTGGGCCCTGAATCTTGAAAGCAGTGGTTTCGGAAGTCCTCAGGGGGCCCTGGGCTCCCCTCCCATGGTACAAGAGACTTCTGGCAAACTCAACCCCATGCTGGCTGAGAACATCCTCCACCTGCTGGGAGCTCCGCGTGGGGAGGGCCGGGAGTGGGACGCGGCAAGACTTGCTGTGTCCAGCCTAGAAGGCTAGGCTCGATGGCAACAAGCAGGACCAGCAACATAATGTGTGAAACCTAGTGTAACCTGAAAAAGTGGGTGACTTGGTCAAAAATTACAAAGAATTATTATTCACGACTTCTATGGCGGAGCATTAAGCCACGTCCTGAGCCCTGTGCTACAGCACACGTCAACGCCCGCGAAGCCCACCCCGGTACAAAGCTACAGGCAGAGGCAATCAAGGCCCGAACCCCACTGCCCCCTCCTCCAGGAAAGGCAAGAGGTGCAAGCCCACCTGTCCCCACCCATTTTTCCTGAAAGAAGGGAAACATAGCTCTCCCCAGCTCTCCTCACCCTCTCCTAGAGGAGAAAGAGTGAATCTGCTGCTCCCCCCAACAAGTTAGTCCCCATTTCCAGAGCCACCTTACAATCCCCTGCCTCCCTGAGGGAGAGAGGGCACCCCCTTGTCCCTCAAGCCCTCTCCTCTCCTCTCCCTCTGCACAGCTGAGGAGCAATGCAGCTGCACACCATGTCTGTGGAGAAAGAGGTCCTCCCCCCAAGGAGGAAGCTGGTCAGCACTCTGAGGTTGTAGGATACTAGTGGGGGCTGACAAGCAGGATAAAATTGAATCTGAGGGAAGCGGACTTGGCCCAGTGGATAGGGCGTCCGTCTACCACATGGGAGGTCCACAGTTCAAACCCCCGGCCTCCTTGACCCATGTGGAGCTGGCCCATGCGCAGTGCTGATGTGCACAAGGAGTTCCGTGCCACGCAGAGGTGTCCCCCGCGTAGGGGAGCCCCACGCACAAGGAGAGCGCCCCGTAAGGAGAGCCGTCCAGCGGGAAAGAAAGTGCAGCCTGCCCAGGAATGGTGCTGCACACACAGAGAGCAGACACAGCAAGATGACGCAACAAAAAGAAACACAGATTCCCGTACCGCTGACAACAACAGAAGCGGACAAAGAAGACGCAGCAAATAGACACAGAGAACAGACAACTGGGGCGGTGGGGGGGAGAAATAAATAAATGAAAATAAATCTTTTTAAAAAAATTGAATCTGAACATTAGAAAGAATCCTGGAGTGCATCCAGCTCCACCCCTCACTCCCAGATGAGTACTCTGAGGCCCAGAGAGGGTAAAGGACTTCTCCAGGGCCACACAGCAGGCTCCTGGCAGAGTTCTCAATTGATCTCCAATCTCTGAATTCTTAAGTCATGCCCATTTCTGCTTGACTCTACCACTAACAGGCAGAGAGGTCAAGGATGGGGGCAGAAGCTGAGATTTAAAATTTTACTGCAGACCATGTCTGAAGTTGGTGGCTCCCCAAAAACAAAGTATCCTGTGATATTTATTCTCCACTGTGCAGCTTGAGACCCTCCTGGACCAGAATTTCCTCTAGGGGAAGGCAGGGCCCTTCCTTCTTCACTGCAAGGGGCTGAGAGGCTCCTGGGGTGAGGAGCTGAAGGCCACCCAGGCCCTGGTGTCTTGACATACAAGGGGACAGACCCCTCTACGCCTGGGAGCCCAGTGCCCTGCCACCACTCTGTGCCCTCTGAGCTGTTCTCGTCAGCTTTCAGGTACTGGCCAAAAACACCTGGCTCTCTAGCTACTTTTGCCACCAAGAACCCCCAGCGCTGGCCCATTAAGCCTGGGGATGTCAGAGTGAGACCTGGGGCCCGGCTGGGGGTGCTGGTGAAAATGGAGAGGCCCTTTGGCTCCAAGATCCCCTTGGAGACAGAGCTTCTAAGCGTCCATCTGGAGCCCAGTCTCTTTAGCAATGATCTGGGGGTGCTGTCTAATTGGAAGGGCTTAGTGATCACAGTCAAGGAGGAAAGCTTCTCTTGCATCAGCAGGCAGGCGCTCCAATACCTGCTCCAGTCACCTCAGCAGGAGTTCAGGAAGAGCTAGGGTGCTGGGAGGATCTGGCTTGCAGGCATGGGCCTCCGTTGACAAAGGAGGCTTCTGCAGTTTGGGCCTGGGGACTGGCGATGGAAGGTTGCGGGCCGTGAGAGCTGACAACTTGAAGTTTGATGCTGAGTTTCATGCAACCCAGGCTGAACATCAGCGTCTGCTCAGTCACAAGTTTGAGGAAGCCTTGGGCTCCAGGGCTGGTTTGGGAATTTGGGAAGAAACCTCAAAAAATTTTAGGGGGTAAGAAGAGACTACAAGGTTTTTATGCTGTTCAGAAAGGGAAATTGTGGAAGTATAGTTTACAATCTACAGTCCATACCCCAAAACGTACAACCTCCCAAGTGAGATATAAAACACCACACTTCGGGGAGCACTCTTCCTGCAGCTCCGCCAGCCACTCCCCCTGTTTTAGTTTGCTAAGGGCTGCCAATGCAAAATACCAGAACTGGGTTGGTTTTATAATGGGAATTTATTAGGGTAAAATCTGACTGTTCCGAGGGTGTGAAAATGTCCAAATCAAGGCAACATCCGAGATGCTGTCTCATCAAAGGTCAGCTGCTGGCAGACCCTGGACACCCGACACGTGGCAAAGCAAAATGGTGACCAGACTCAACTTTCTCCTCCAGGCTTACTTGCTCCTGAGTTCAGCTGAGGGCAAGCAGGCATATGGCTCATCTCTCCCGTCTCTTCTGCTTCAGGCTGAGCTGCTGATTCCAGCCTCCGGCCTCTCTCTCAGCCTCTCGGGGTTTCTCTGTCTTTCTGCAGCTCTAGGTGATCCTGGAGTCCTCTCTCCCAAGGCAGAGTAAAATGGCAGTCCTGTTTCTCTGTTTCTCCTCAATTTATATAAGACTCCAGCAAGGGGGATGAGACCCACCCTGGGTCATGCCTCACTGAAGTAGTCCAATCAAAGGCCCCCAACTGAAGCAATCTAATCAAAGGGTCCCTTAACTGAATCTAACCAAAAGGTCCCACATAAATAGGTTTACATGCACAGGAATGGGTTAACTTAAGAACATAATTTTTGGAGTCCACAAAAGACTCAAACCAGGACACCCCCTTCCAGCCTGACTTTATCCCGAACCCTCCCACTTCCTCTTACTCAGAGGAGATCTAGCAGTCTGTCTGTGCAAGGGGCCATTCCCCCCAAATGCTCTTACCATCCCTACTAGTGGACTCCATACCAAGTCCCACTTCCTGAACCTTCTCTCTGCCCTCTAACTCCCAGAGTGACAGTTCCTTCCCATTCTTGTCAGGGTCAGTGCCTTCCACCCTTTGGAATTCCAGTAACCTACCCCTCCCTGTTTACTCTTTGACCCCTTTCTGAGGGGAAAAACAACAATAACATAAAGGAATATGTGTACAAAAATAATCCCGTCCCAATGTCTATCTGCAGTGTCTGTAGTGCACTCTATGGGTCAGAGGGACATTAGGTTCCCAGAGAACAGGTGGCGGGGGCTTGCTCCCCTAACTCAGGTCCCTTCCCTGACCGCCATCTTCCTCAACCACACACAAACCATAAGCTGGGTCCGCAGTTCAGGGATGAGTCTCTCCCTTGACCTCCCCAAGTGGCCGCCAGAGGGCTACAGAGAGCAAAGCCCAGCCTCCAGCCTGAAAGGGGCTTCCCCAATGCCCTGCAGCAGCAGTTCCATCCCCGCCCTGTTTTGTTAAGTTGCTTTTAGTTCACTTAAAGCATTCTTACATATTAAGTCTGACTTAAATCTCTTCCACAGCAGTTGACATTCTGTCTCAGAAGCATGATAAACCAGGACTGTGAGGAAAAGGAGCCTGTGACCTATGCATCCCTGAGACTGAGAGATAGTAGAAAGATGGTAAAAAGACAGAGTGTTCCACGTTCCAGAAGGGAGGAGCAGCATGGGAACAAGCCTGGACACAGATATTTCCATTCCAAAAGCATAAAGGAATGAGGCAAGACCTTCAACCTGGCCGATTCCACAAGCCCTTGGGTCCTCTCTCTGCTTTGACCCGCAAAGCCCCCTGCTCAGAGCACCATTAGACACTTTGGGGGAAGAGTGCAATGGGGCGGAAGTAGGGTGGGTGCGAGGGCAGAAAGAACGAAACAGGCCTGGCGCAGTGCTGCGAGTTCAGAGTGAATGGAGAAGGACAAGAGAAATGAAAGGAGTGAGGCTCCTGGGTCAGAGTAGGGAAAGCTGGATAGGTAAACTTTTGGGTCCTCGGGGAGAGGAGATAAATCCCAAACTACTATTCTCCAGATCTTTGGAGGACAGGCTAGTCTGAAAACCTTGGCCTGTAGCCAGTGGAAGGAGGGTAGACACTAAGAAGTAATTCCCAGAAGCCTGACCAAGCATGCTGAGCACAGACAGCAGGGATAGAGCCAACTTCTCAGGGGCTGATTAAAGGATGGGAGACTACAGCCCCAGGACTAAGTGTAGGATTGCAGTGGTGTCCTATCAATGCACTAGTTAAAAGAAGAAGAGACAGAACCAGGAAAACAAGATAGAAATGGGAAAGATGACAACATTTTTGCATATATTTGTGCCTGTGACGGGAACCAAGTAACTAATGACAACCTCCCTACCCACCATGACCCCACCTCTGCCCCTCCTAAGGAGAAGGGACAGTTGGTGAAGGTAGTAGTTAGAACTGTTGAACTGAAGGGAGAAGGACCACACAAGAAGGGGGCTCAGGTGGCAGGGGAGGGAGATAAACAAAAAGATCAGGAGCAGGGGATAGAGACCCAGCAGGGGCAGGGTTTGGTTTTATTTTAAGACACAGAGAAGAGAGATTTGGGAGGAGCTGCAGAATAGAATGGGACTTCGGGACAGAGAGAGAGTAATGAAGTCTTGAAGGAGTTTTGCTGAGTGCAGTGCGGTCCCCACTCACCACAAGCCCTTCAAGAAAACTTCCAGCAAAAGATCTATCTTCCTCTCCATGGCTTTCGAGGTCAGATTTACATTTCTTGCCGAGGAGTCATGATGCCAAGGAGAGCCTCAAGGTAGAGCATGACGGCTCAGTTTTATTTAGGTTATGTGATATGTACATACCCCAACGCAGAGTTACACACCAAGAGTCTTGCTTGTAAATGCCGTGATTTCCCATTTGGGACGTGTCCGTGTGTCTAATGTTACCTTTTAAATTCCTTCCAGGCAGAGACTTAAGAGCAGAGACTAAATGACCTCTGGAGAGATGTCTGGATTCCCACAGCAGCCTGGACTTTTCCATGAATTCTGTTGTGCCTGTGCCTATGCATGTGTGTATGTGTATCTACAATATTCCACGAGGAGCAGAGCTGCTGACCTCTGTCTCTGCCTACATGGACATATGCTTGGAGCAGAACCATAGAGATGTGTATGTAGCTGAAACAAATGGAATGAGGTAGGGATACGCGGATTGTAAAGCAGAGAGATGGAGGACAACTTCTCAGCTGCTCTGCTCTCTGCTGGGATCTGTGGACATGTGGGATATCTCAATCCTTTAACACACCCACAAGACCTCATCATGAACCCATGATTCTTTCTGATGACATAGTGATGGCCCAAAAGGAATGCCTTCCCTCTTCACACATACACACACACACCAACTCACTCTCCCACTGCCTCTCTCTCTGCAAACCCTTCCCAAAGGTGCCTTCTCTCCTCTCTGCCCAACAAGCCAACTGTCAGCTGTCACTTCCCTTGGCCATGACTATCTCCACCCGCCCACACTGGCACCTGCCTGGCAGTTCCCCATCCACCCCCTCAATCCTCCAGGAGGCCAGGGCCTGGGGCCTGGGGCAGGGCACACATGGAACAGGTTGATGCTGTTCTCCCGGAAGTGGAACAGGATGGGGTGAGGTCACTGGGGCAGGCGGGGTCCCTGGAAGCCTACATCCCTGCCTCCACAGAGGCATAAAGCAGACGGTCCTCGTGAGGAACCAGCCAGTCTCAACCTTCAGGCCGCGTGCATCCAGGGCCCTCATCCCAGACACAGCTGCTGCACAGGACCCAGCACCACTACCTGGTGAGAACCTGCTGGCCGCAGAGGAGGCAGGGGGACCTGAAGGATGTAGGGGAGATGAGTGGGACAGAAGGGCCTAGGACCTTAGAGGCCAGTGGGACAGGGAAGGGAGGTTTGAGGCGGTCCTGTGAGTAGTCCGGAGAGGACGGTCTGAGCCCTTCCCAGGTATACCTGGCTGGCCCCAGGAGGCTCTTGTCACATCCTGTGCCTCCCTGGCAAAGGACTGGAAAAAAGTACACTGGAGCTGATGTGGCTGGCAGAATGGCCCGCACAGCTGTGTGGGTGCCTCCTGCCTCCCTGGCCCTGTGAGGTCCCCACAGGGCAGCGGAGGCTCTTCCAGGTCAGCTGGTTGTGTCCTCTTCCACCCATGAGGATGAGCGGGCTGTGCCAACTGGCTGCCCAGATGGAGCAGCTGGACTTGAATCTCAAAGACAGAGAGAACCGGGACAGTGAGCCTCAGCTCTCACAGGCCCCACGCTCTCCAGGGCCCTCTCATCCTAGTGCAAGGGTTCTTAACAAGGGGCCCATGAGCCTGAATTGAAATTTTAAGAAAACATTATTCTTGTACGAACTTGTTGGGATGGGTGTGATATATTTATTAAATAATACACAGTATAGTGTGGACTTAGTAAGGGGTCCGTGGTTTTCACCTGACTGGCAAAGGGGTCTGTGGAACAAAAAGGTTAAGAACCCCTGCCCTAGCATACGTCTCCAGGGCCATTGGTTCATTTTTTCTTTCCACACACTTTGGCCAAACTCCAACTCTGCACCAGACCCGTGCTCTGTGCTGATGCTACAGAGATGACTAAGATCCCAGTGCCTGCCCTGGGAGGTCATGGTCAAGAAGGTGAACAGATCATAACAACATCAGGTGGCAGGTGTTTCAGCAACTGATGGACAAAGTGCTTTGGGAACGCAGCGGGGAGTCACTAACTGCCTGAAGTAGTGAGGAAAGAGGTCACAGGGGAGGTGACCCCAAATAGAGTCTTAAGGATAAATAGTGATAAGTAGGGATTCTTCAGATTAGGAGAAGTATTCCAGGCAGAGGGTGCCCTGGCACATGGGCAAAGAGCATGGAAGTGCCTGGACCAACTGGCCAGTACCTGGAGGGAAGTGGGTCTGCTCACACCTGTGAGCCAGGAGAGGGGTATGAGCCCAGGGCAGAGGCCACTCTCATGTACCCCATCCAAGGAAAGGGCAACTGGGTCATGTGGCCAGCCTCTCCTTCCTCGGCCCCGCAGCGCCAGTGGGGGCTGCTTCCCTTCCATAGCATCCCCAGGTCTTTGCCATCACTGTTCTCTGGGGAAGACAAGGTTGGCACAGCTGTTTTGAGAGGACATTTTGCTTCTATTGCTAATGAAATGGACCCTTCAGTTCTGTGTCTGAGAAGAAATGAGTGTGGAGTGAGGAAGGAGCCCCTGACAGGGAAAAGGGAGGCTGGCTTCTCTAGCCAGCTGTGTGACATTGGGCAAGCTGTTTCATCTCTAGAGCCCTCGTCTCCTCCTCATCCTCTGGTTCCTTTCAGCTCTGACACTCCGGGAGTCCAGGCATCTGTAAGAGCACACCTTCCCCAGACCCACATGACCTCTCTGCCGGGCCTTGCCACCCCTGGTCTCCACAGCAGCTATCTTGACCCTTCTCTCAACCACCACTGCAGAAACAATGACCTTGTTTGAAAACGTCACCCGGGCCCTGACCAGACAGCTAAACCCCCGAGGGGACCTGACCCCCCTCGACAGCCTCATTGACTTCAAGCGCTTCCATCCCTTCTGCCTGGTGCTGAGGAAGAGGAAGAGCACGCTCTTCTGGGGCGCCCGGTATGTCCGGACTGACTATACCCTCCTGGATGTGCTTGAGCCTGGCAGCTCTCCTTCAGGTCAGCCTCAGCCCTGAGGGTGGGCACTCAGGGGTGGGAGCCCAAAACTCCTTGTGCCAGACATGGTTATGTTCAGCTGGCCCAAGGTTCTCCTCAGGAGATGAACAGGTAGGGGAAGAGGGATGCCTCCTGCCCAGCCCCTTTCTTCTTCTCCTTCCTGCAGACCCAACGGACACTGGAAACTTTGGCTTTAAGAACCTGCTGGATGCTCAGGTCAAGGGAGAGGTGGACATGCCAAAGACCGTGAAGGTGACGGGCGCTGCAGGGCTCTCCCGGAGCAGCACCCTGGAAGTTCAGACACACAGTGTGGCACCCAAGGCCCTGGAAACCTTGCAAAAGGAGAGGTGAGAGTGGACAGGGCCAGGGACCACCGGGGTTGAGGGGGTCGGGGCACAGAATGTGTGCTTTTGGTTTTGAGTTGAGGGACAGGCCCTCACACTGAATTTCACCAATAGGAAGCACTTGGAAGATGACCCTTCTGTTCTCTGGTCATAAGCAGGCCACTTGCTAAGCACTCCTCTCTGTCCTTCCACTACCTCCACTACCACCTCCCCACTCACACATGAGGATAAGTGTGTTCACACTAACTTGCTATGTGACCTTGGAAAAGTTACTTCTCTTCTCAGGACCTCAGTTTTCTTTCCTGCAAAATGATGGCTTGAATGATAACTTCCAAGGTTCTTTCCAATGCTAAGATTCCATGAAATGAAGTAGAAAGGGAAGGTGTCTTCCCTGCTCCCCACAGCAGCTTGAGCACCGTGTTTTGCTCCCATAAATGAGGCTCCAGCCTGGCCCCAGAACACACACCAGACATTCCCTCAGGAACACAAGGTGTGTAGCAGGTGCAACTTTGAGGTTGGGTGACCCAGATGTTTGGCTTGACAGGGTAACTGACATTTAAGTGGTTAAATAGTTGTTGAAAGGAAGCGACAAGGACTGGGGAGGCAGGAAGGAAGGGCTGGGGTGCTTGGGAATTCACTCAGTAAACATATCTCTCTGAGGGCAAAGCATCCTATTAGGTGCTGAGATACACCTAGAACATCTTTGAGAACTTTGCAATCTAGGAGTGGAGAAAAACATGCATCAGAGCTATACTCCAAGGCAAAAAAAAGGGCAAGTGCCTTAGGAGGAGCTTGGCTGAATTTTGTAGTAGATCAGAAGGACTTTGGTCTGGAAAATCAGGGAAGACTTCAGAGGCAGTCTATAATCCAGGCCATGAAAGATGAGGAGATATTGGAGATGCAGGGCTGGAAGAAGGGCATTACAAAGGTACCCCTGTAGGGGAAACCTATGAGGTACCACGAATAGCTGGTTTTGCAGAGCACAAGAGATATGAGTGGAGAGAAACGGACTTGGCCCAGTGGTTAGGGCATCCGTCTACCACATGGGAGGTCCGTGGTTCAAACCCCGGGCCTCCTTGAGCCATGTGGAGCTGGCCCATGCGCAGCGCTGATGCGCGCAAGGAGTGCTGGGCCACACAGGGGTGTCCCCCGCATAGGGGAGCCCCACGCGCAAGGAGTGCACCCGTAAGGAGAGCCGCCCAGCGCGAAAGAAGGTGCAGCCTGCCCAGGAATGGCGCCGCCCACGCTTCCCGTGCCGCTGACAACAACAGAAGCGGACAAAGAAACAAGAAGCAGCAAATAGACACAGAGAACAGACAACCGGGGGAGGAGTGGAATTAAATAAATAAATAAATCTTTAAAAAAAAAGAGAGACATGAGTGGAACGAATGGGAGATGTAAGTTGGACCCTGATCATGAAGGACCCAAGTGCCAGGCCAAGGAGACTGAATTGTTCTGTAGGCACCAAGGAGAT
Organism: Dasypus novemcinctus; assembly: GCF_030445035.2. NCBI lineage: Eukaryota > Metazoa > Chordata > Mammalia > Cingulata > Dasypodidae > Dasypus > Dasypus novemcinctus. The sequence continues at coordinate 59,276,645 of NC_080693.1, forward strand.
CCTGATGATGCTCTGATGTGTGCCATAACCAATCTGGTCAAATAGAGGAAGTGTATTAGATAAAGGACAGGGTTTTGAAGAAGGCAGAGCAGGTAAGACAGTGTTCCAATATTATCAGAGATGCCATGAGACCCTGAGCTGGGGAAGAGCAGGCAAAGTATGGGGAAATGGGTGCACGGCCTTTGGGGAGATAGAACGGGCTGGACTTGGCAGCTGATTGTAGGGTGAGAGGGTTTTGTTAAAGGAGACTCTGGGATTTGACCTGGGTGGTACCATTAACAGAATCAGGTAGAGACTTGAAGTTTATTTGGAGAGAAAGATTGAGTTCCTTTTGGACATTGTTAGTATGTAGTGCCACTGAGATAGCAGTGGAGGACATTCAAGGGGGAGTTGGAAGTAAGGACTGGAGCTCAGGAGAGAAATCAAGGTAAGGATTCATGTGTGGCAGTCAGCAGCATAAAGATTAAAATGATAGCAGTAGAGAAGAGAAAACTGTTGGAGGGAGTGCAGAGAGCAGAGGAGTGAGAACAGAATTTTAGAGAACGTAAGATTTTAGGGAACCAAAGAATCTGGAAAAAGGGAAGGAGGCAGAATAGATATGGTTTAGAAACCAGGAAGATAGGAGTAGAACCAGGGTGATACAGTGTGATGGGAAGTCAGAAGCGAGCTGCACAGAGGGTTTAGACAGCAGGGTCCCATGTTGCAGAGACAGGGAAGGCTTTGAATTTGGTGAGTAGGTCACAGATCATTGCAATTTCAGTTGAGTAGTGGAAATAGAAGCCAGATTATAAAGAAGGTAGGAGCAGGTAGGGGAAGTAAAGACAGTGGGTATGAGCACATCTTTTGAGCAATTTGCCAATGAAATGAAGGAAAGAAACAGAAGGTAATTTGAGGGAATAGCAAGATCAAAGAAAGTCTTTTTTTTTTTTTAGAATCGGGGCATCATGTTTATATTTGTAAGCAAGTGGAGAGGAAGAACTGGTATTAGGAGCAAAGAGAGAGGATAAGAGGTGGAGAGAAAAGATCCCAGAAGAGGTGAACAGGGCTAAGAGGAGGGTAGAAGGGAAGGGGAATCTACCCCTGAGTCACAGGAAAGGGGAGAAGGAAGCAAACATGAGGCCCTGTTCCGGGCAGATGCTGTGCCAGATGATTATGCCTCTGTTTCTCGACATCCCTGTTGGTAGGGGTCATCATCCTCGTTTTATAGTAGAGGCAGCTGAAACTCAGAGAAGCCGCTCTGCTAGGAAGTGGTAGGTCTGGGTTTCCGACCTGTCTTACTCCACAAGCCTCACTCCTTCCTTGACACCACAGTGTCTAGCTCAGAGGAATGAAAGGAAAAAGAGAAGGGCAGGGCCCAGTGCGGGGAGCAGCTCTGAACAGCTCCCTCACCTTCCTCCTCCACAGGAAGCTAGCAGCAGAGCATCCGTTCCTGAAGGAGATGCAGAACCGAGGCGAGAACCTGTACGTGGTGATGGAGGTGGTGGAGACTGTCCAGGAGGTCACCCTGGAGAGAGCCGGCAAGGCAGAGGGCTGTTTCTCCCTCCCATTCTTCGCCCCGTTGGGTCTACAGGTTTGGTCCACACGAGCATGCACATGTGCACACACACACACACTCTCTGTCTCTCTCACACACACATTCAGCTTCTCCTCAGAGGCTGGGTTAACTTTGTCCCATCAGTGGCCATCAGGGATACTGAAAAGGACCCAATCCTTTCTCCACTCTTCAAAATCCAGGCCCCAGCTGGCCAGTCAGTGGCACCCAATGTGGGCCGATCCCTGTGCTAGATGCTGCAGGGATATATCAGGGAGGGAGAAATTCACTCATGGTCATGGTGGAGGACAGGCATCCTTGCTCTCAGAGGAGACACATAGGTTAAAGTCCAGTGAACACATGCTTGGAAAAGTCAACATGTATAAGTAATGCTTTACACACCGATATCTATTTGTATAAATGTTCAAGAGATGAATTGGAGCTGGGAGAACGGATTAGTCATGGAAAGCTTCCTGAAAGAGGAAAGCATGAGATAGACAGCAAAGAGGAAGAAGGAGTCAGGGCCTGGGTGGAAGCTCTAAGATGGGACCGGGTGATACACAGGTAGGTGATGGAGCAGGCCTGGGTCTCTTCCTGTGACCCAGGAAGAGAGATGTAGGTGGTTGAAGAGATGGACAGTGGCAATGAGTGCAAGGGCTTTGGTGCATGGAGTCCAGACTCTGTAGCAAGATGATCAGGGACACCATGAAGTCTTCCCACTTTTTATCTCCCCAAAAGCTCTCAGGCCTGGCTCTCCATCTGCCTCCCCACCCCACACTCCCAGATTTCATACTTAGGATATCTGCAGATTCACAAATCCTCATTGTCTACTCCTAGGGATCCATAAAACACAAGGAGGCCATAACCATCCCCAAGGGCTGCGTCCTGGCCTTTCGCGTGAGACAGCTGATGATCAAAGGCAAAGATGAGTGGGGTGAGCAGAAACCAGCACCTTCTCCCTGCGAGTTAAGAGTTACCCTCACCAACACCAAGGCATCCCCTCTTGTGGCAATGCCAAGGGAATAAGTGAAGGAGTATGCTGTATTGTGCTCCACCTGCAAGGGACAGAACCACAGGGGCTGAGGGGTGATGGGACTCCTGGGTGCTGTGTGCCAGGCACTGTGTTCGCTGGAGGGAGGGGTACAAAGATGAACAAGCACAGCCTCACCTCAAGAAGTCTATGGCTAGTGGAGCAAACAGACATAGGCACCAGTGCTATAATGATCACAGGTGAGTATTTTCAGAGAAAGAAAAGCTTAGTTTCAGCAGTGGCGCTAGAGCAGGGGATTAGGGAAGGCATTTGAGGAGCAGGGTCTTAGCAGAGCCCAGGGGCCTGAGACTAGAAAGTGGGGGGGGGCGGGGCGGCAGCTGTAGTCTTCCCGCTCTCTCTCTTGTTCCTTACAGATATTCCACACCTCTACAATGACAACATGCAAACCTTCCCTCCTGGAGGTGAGTGAACTTGCCTACTGGCTCCCCCATACCCTCTGCCCTACCCCTGACATCATCCTCTAAAGCCCTCCACCTTCTAACATCTAATATCCTCTAAGGAACTTCTAGTTTTGGTTCCCAAGCTCCTAAAAATATCTATCCTCAACTTTAGGAAAGACAGATAGAGGCATATAAATACTGCCCAAGAGAGACAGAAAAACAGAAAGAGACCAGAGTCACAACTGGATACAGAAATAATACTTGGAGACCGTGTGTGTTCCGAAATGCAGGTGCATGGATGAACTAATATAATCTCCATGTGTTTTTTATAATGATCACTGATAAAACTGCCTTGACAGGGGAGCAGATGTAGCTCAAATAGTTGAGTGCCTGCTTCCTAAGTGTGAGGTCCCAGATTCAATCCACAGTACCTCCCCCCCAAAATACTGCCATGACAACTGCTCTAGATAAAAAGGAGGAAATAGTTTTTATTCTGATCCATGTGTATTGTTTCTATCTTCAGAAGAGCCTGAAGAAAAGATCATCCGTAAGTATTCCCTTCATTCCACTACAACTTTCTTGATTCAGAATGTAAAAACCTCAGTCTTTTTTCCCCTTCTCCATGGGATGGACAGGAAACATGGCAAAGCAGGTCTCAATTGTTCCTTAACAATTGTCCCTGAAATACGGCAGAAATTCCAAAAGCTAAGGGGAGGGGGAGGAGAAAGGCTTTGGACACGATGCCCAGTCTAATGCCTCTGACCTTTGTCCTCAAGGGCCCTAGTAGCTATAACCTTTAGCACACACATCTGCAACTCCGCAGGCCAGCAGCTGGGGCAGGAGCTGCTGAGTCACACTGCATGTGTCCCTTCTCACAATGCATGAGTTTTTTCCTGACCCATTCCTGCCTCCCAGGAATGGAGCAAGGATGGCCTCAGGATGGCTGGAATCTCTCATATTTCCTAACCCTCCTTAGTGTCTCACCTCCTGGTTATGGATAGCATTCTGAAAGATTACATTCTAACCAGTTTTTTTTTCTTCTTCATCAGTTATCCAGGCATCTGAAACTGGTAAGGAATTTTGTGAATTTTCCCCTAAGGCTCTGGCACTAAGAGAAGCACTGGAGCCTAGAGAGTGAAAACCAAGGGCTGAGTCCCAGGTCCCAGGAATTGGACCCATTTCCAGGGAGCCACTCTCCCCAAAGCAGGCTGGACATACCCCTAGGAGGTCAGGTCCTTAGACGTCCAGAAGATGGTTCAAGCTATCCCTGGTCCACCCACATCCCTGGACACAGACCCACTGCCCTCTGGAGCAGACCCTCCTTGGCTTCACCCAGTCACTCAAGTCATTCTTCTTTGCCAGCTAACTCATAAGGAGGGCAAATAGACCTTTCCTATCAACTCCTAGGTGAAATCTTAGAGAAAGGGGAGTCAATCATCTATTGGTACAGAATGGGGACCAGGATCTCACGGAGGATTTGCCGTTGGGTGAGATGATGAGTCCTGGCCCCAACTCTCCCCACAACACCACAGATCTCATATGACTGCCTTCCTTGATAAGGAAAAAGATAGGACAGGCTCAAGCTGGGAGCAGAGAGGGGTAACCGAGGAGGGCTAAATGAAGGCCCTAGAGGGAGATGCTTACTGAATTGGTGGAAGCCAGATGCAGGGCTGCTTGTTGGCTGCATTTACTGTTCCCACAGGGGAGGTACATGAAGACTTCAGGACACTAAAAGAAGAGGTTCAAAGAGAAACCCAAGAGGTAGAGAAGGTGAGCCAAGCAGGAAAACGCTCCCTGCTCAGCTCCCTCAGCAAACTTCTAGGGAAGAAAAAGGAGCTACAAGACCTGGAGCTCACGGTGAGATATTAAAGGAAGGATGGTAGATGTGGTGGAAGGAAGGTTTTTGGTAGAAGCCAGTGGGGAGATCTGATACTGCCAGAAATCAATAGTGGATGCCTTCTCCAAAGCTAGCCAAATATACTCCAGACTTATCTCCTCACCACCTGCAAAAAATTCAATCAAGGCAGATGCACCCAAGGCAGACTGGCCCTCCTGATGGACAAAGGGTAGGCAGCAGGCCAGAAGGGCCTGCTATTGGAAGGGGGTGGAAACTTCCCTTTCCATAGTCCCAAGCTCAGGGACCAAGGAACCCAGGGGTTCAAAATTTTTCAGAACTTATTACTTTGAAAGAGAAATGGGGAATGGAAAAGAGTTAACACGTGCAGAGGGCTCCCTATGTGCCATGTTATATTAAATGACTGTCTGCCTTTTCCCACAGCTTGAAGGGGCTCTAGACAAGGGACATGAAGTGAGCCTGGAGGCACTCCCCAAAGATGTCCTGCTATCAAAGGAGGCGATGGGAGCCATCCTCTATTTCCTGGGAGCCCTAACAGGTAAGCAGGGAACAAGGTCTTCATTTATATACCTACTCAGTGGTTAGAATATTTCCAAAATATGAACAAATGAATGAATGTCAGGCAAAGTATACCACAGTTAGTAATTTATATGTACATTTTTAAAAATTGGTGTCATTCCTAAGGTTTCTCTAGGTCATCTTGGATGGTCTGAGAAGACCGCCTGCTAACATAAGTTGGGAAATAACCGTAGTTTTATCACCCAAACATATTTAAAATTTCTGCATATAGCTAAGCTTATCCTGCCTACCTTAATACCTGCTAGCTCTCATTTCAGAGGATAATGTCTTCTGCTCTTGCTCCTACCTCCTCTTCTCTCTGCATGAGACATTCCCCTCCACCACCCCTGCACCCAACCCCCAGAAATGTTGCCTGGTCCTTCAGGTGTAAGCTGAGATGCTTGTTTTTCTGGGAAGCCCACCTTCAAATGCCGAGACCAGAGGAGACCCCTTGGCTATGGGCTCCACTAATGCGTTGTGATTACAGGTTACTTTGTCTTCCCCCCTTGACTGCAAGTTCCTTGAGTGAAGGAAGGACAGTTTTTACCTAACACCCAGCAAGGTGTCCGGCACAGAGAAGGCATTCAAGAACATATGATGAATGAATGAATGAGCGAATGCTGACCCTCTGGGAATGCGCCTTATTGGAGTCTCTAATATCCCTCTGTGGCAGCAGCACACACAGCCCATTTTCTGTTTTTCTCTTCAGAGCTAAGTGAAGCCCAACAGAAGCTGCTGATCAAATCCATGGAGAAAAATATCTTACCTGTGCAGCTAAAGCTGGTGAGAGAAAACAGCAGCTGCCCAGAAGAGTCTGGGGGAAGACAGATAGAACCAAAGGAAAGATACAGAGTTAGCCTAATGATAGAAGGGTCCAGAAGACCCCTGTCCTATCCTGGGAGCTCATGCCCACTTCTCATTTCTCTCCATGTTTCTTCCTTCGGTTACTTTCACAACAGGGGGTAGAAGAGAAAACTTCAGAGCAATGGTCTGGATTTTTTGGCCTGATATTGGGAGAAGAAACAGAAAATCCTGACTTTGCTTATTTCTAGCCAAGTGATTTGAGTAAATCTTTTAATTTAAATCTCTGAGTTTGAGGCTCAATTTACTCCTCTGTAAAATGGGCTCAAAAATAACTGCACTGCCCACTGTACAGGGCTATCAAAAGGCCCAGATGGAGGAATGGCTGTAAAACAATTATGAACATAAAGAGTTATAATAAGGGGAATGGTGGTTTTTATGAGTTAGGAAAAAGGAAGGGAGGCTCCCAGTTCTTTCTTTTCATGCTGTTTTGGTTCCTTCCAGGTGGAGTGCACAATGGAACAGAATTTCCTGCAGGATAAAGAGGGTGTCTTCCCCCTGCAACCGGAGCTGCTCTCCTCCCTTGGGGAAGAGGAACTGACCCTCACAGAAGCCCTGGTGGGGCTGAGTGGCCTGGATGTGCAGAGATCAGGACCCCAGTACACGTGGGACCCTGACACCCTCCCGCGCCTCTGTGCCCTATATGCTGGCCTCTCCCTCCTGCAGCTGCTGACTGAGGCCGCCTAACTTGCCTTTTCCTCCTGCTCCCTGCTTCCCTAATGCCTTCCCTGCCTCACTGTGCTGTGTCCTTAACACCCAAGGGCATTTAAGAAACACCAAGTGCAAGGTGATGGAAGCCCTAGCTGACAACCAATTTCTACCTGCCCAATCATATATCCTCCCAGCTCTGCAACCTTCTCTGCCCATCTGCCGATGCTTAATCCTCTAGAAGTAGAAGTCCTCCAACTTTTAAAGACTAGGAAACATTTCAGCAAGACCAAAAATAATAATAAGTTCATTTCCTATCCCAAATCCTCTTGCTTGTACTTCCAAAAAACAAGCTTCACCAGAATGAATGGAAAATATTTGTCACTTCAGATGAGGTGTCTTTTGATGTTTTTCTTTAAAGAATATATCATAAGGAAATTCTTCATTTGTGCCAGAAAAAAAATAGACATTATCATACTACATACAGATGATATGTACATGAATACCACTAAGTATAGTAGTCTTCAAGCCTCCCGGGAAATGCTAGAAAAACTAACAGGGTGCGAAAAGATCGTCAAGGCAGCTGGTTTCACATAGGAGACTTCAAGATACTCTGGACCTGGGTTCAGGGCTTGGGAAAGAAAAAGACAGAGAAATACACGGGTACAAGCCCAAAACAAAAGTAGGACAACTTTCAAGTTTGTTTCAAGTTTGAAAATATGTAGATGAGTCTGAAAAAATAATAGTAATAATGGTGCCCAAGAATAAGACTGACTCCAAACTTTAAAAATGAATTGTGACAACACAAAGCAAATGGACACAGAGAGCAGACAACAGGAGGGGGAAGGGGAGAGAAGTTTAAAAAATAAATCTTTAAATAAATAAATAAATTGTGGCATCTCTTACTTTACCTTTCCATCTTCTGTTCTCCGTTCAGGGTGGTTGTGAGAGGAAGGGCCTTGGGTAAGGCCTGGCATGTGGCCCTGCTAATGAGTATACGCAATCTCAAAAACTGCTGGGTTCATATTATCCTCTTTTGCCTAAGGCAGGGCTTTAACATCTTTCACCAATCTCTTTTATTTTTTTTATTTTTTATTTTTTTTTAAAGATTTATTTTTATTTATTTCTCTCCCCTTCCCCTCCCCCCACCCCAGTTGTCTGTTCTCTGTGTGCGTTTGCTGTGTGTTCTTCTGTGTCCGTTTCTATTCTTGTCAGCGGCACCGGGAATCTGTGTCTCTTTTTGTTGCGTCATCTTGCTCTCCATGTGTGCGGCGCCACTCCTGGGCAGGATGAAATTTCTTTCATGCTGGGCAGCTCTCCTTGTGGGGTGCGCTGCTTGTGCGTGGGGTTCCCCTACATGAGGGACACCCCTGTGTGGCACAGCACTCCTTGCATGCATCAGCACTGTGCGTGGGCCAGCTCACCACACGGGCCAGGAGGCCCTGGGTTTGAATCCTGGACCGCCCATGTGGTAGGCGGACACTCTATCTGTTGAGCCAAGTCTGCTTCCCACCAATCTCTTTTAAAGTAGTTTTACAGATGGAATAATTTCTCCCACGAGTCAGACTCTCCTCATGCACAGCCACCCCCTTCCCAAGCTAGTTCCCTCACTCACCAAGAATTCATGACCAACTAACTGCCAATTGACTGATGTCACGCCATCCTGCCCCATTCTGGGGCATCTTCCAAGGGCTCATTGTATTGCTCATGGACACCCTGTGTTATCTGCTGACTTGTTTTTTCCTTGTGATGTAAACTTAATAGAGAGGTGAGCTAACATCTTAACAATCCAGAAGGGTAACTTTTTTCATTATAAGGCCGAACAACAAAGCTCTTTGGTTTTCTGCCTTTACCACTCTCAACCATCTTCACTTACAGAAATGTTATGAAAAAGAGGTTTTAACAAGTTGATTCCAGGGATAATTCAAGTGTCCTGTTTAACTATCCCCCAGCTTTGGGGGAGGGGGACGGTTAGGGAGCAACTGAGCAAGGTATGTTCCCTAAAACTGGAACGCACATTTTTTTCATCTAGCAAGTGGCTATTCAATGCATATATATGCTGCAATAATGTGAAAGGATACAAAGGTTCAAGACCTATTTTCTGTCCTCTAGGGCTTAAGCAGGGCTAGATGGTTTTGTAGGGGCTGTCCCAGTCTAATGCTCAGGTCTTCCAATTATGAAAGAGATAAACGTTCCAGGGTTGGGGGAGGGGAGGTATTTTTGTGTGTCTTAAGATATTGGGACCCGTGCCTTCCTGACTTCACCTCTCCTGTAGAATCACTGCGGGTTCTTTTGAAAAGTAAGTGGAAAGGATTTCTGGTCCAGTTTCCTCCCCCCTCAGATCCTCAGGCTCTTCTTAGGGTCACCACTATTCTGTTCCTCATTTCATAATAAATGGATGTCTGGATGCACATGGGTCCCCCAAAGGACTCCCCTAAGCTTCTGCCAGTAGGCACTTCCACCCCCCCTTCCCTCCGGCCTCAGAATTTACCGCAGTCAGAGTAGAGCTTCCAGTCTCCCAGCAGACTAAATTCTTGAGCTCAGTTTTGTAGCCCCACGTGCCTGGCCCTGCATCATAAACAAAATGGACCCCTACTCCTTTATTAAACTGGAGTGACTCTTCCCAAAAGCACCCTCCCTCCTCTCAACACTCCCAGGTTGCAGAGATTTTATGCCTGATTTTTTTTAACACTAAACTAAAATCTGACAAAAAAGCTGGAATCCCATGGCGTTCTTCCTACGCTCCATCGGTTTTATTTTAAGCCCCACGGCCCTCCTTCGCAGCCTCTCCCACCCTCGCGCCGAAGGAACTCGGCAGTTGTTGAATACCAGCTCCGCGGCCGCGAGAGCTACCCTGGGCCGGGGGGAGGAGCAAATTGAACTAGAAACCCTCCCGGTAACTCGTGACGTCATCAGGCGCTGCAGTCTGACAGCCCCTACCAAGTCCAAGCAGGCTGGGTTGCTCTTAGAGTCCAGGTGGAGTAACCCCGATTGGAGCCTGACGGGACCTCTTGTGGACATCCATAGAAATGCACCCGAGGGGAAAATAGAAATTCAAGGCACGTAAGCACTCCAAAGAAAACCCCACAAACCCATACAGACTCCTCCCCTCTCCTTCCTCGAAGATCCGCCTCCATCCTACACCTCGGCTCTTGATTTCTTTCCCCTTTGTTGATTCGGCCATCGGCCCTCTGGGCCTGACGTTTCCCAGAAGGCCCAGCGCCGGGAAGGGGTTTTGCAGCTGCTCCGTCATCGTGCGGCTCGACGCGGGCCCGCGCTCGTGTGCAGGCCGGACCCAGTTCCTGGTCCCCGGTGCGAGGGTTCACGCGAGGCCCCGGCCTTGGTCTCCGGCGTAGGCCGCGGCCCCGGGCGCCATGAAGCAGGAGGGTTCGGCGCGGCGGCGCGGCGCCGACAAAGCGAAGCCGCCGCCCGGCGGAGGGGAGCAAGAACCACCCGCGCCGCCGGCTCCCCAAGATGTGGAAATGAAAGAGGAGGCGGCAGCGAGTGGTGGACCAGCGGCGGAGGCCGACGGCAAGGCGGCGGCGGCGGCTGAGAACTCCCAGCGAGAGCTGGACACCGTCACCTTGGAGGGTACGGGAGCCTGGGCCGGGGAAGTACCACGATTCCGGGTGACAGCGCCTCCGGGCATACGGCCTCTCCCTGGGACCCCAGCGCTGGCTTCACCACCCCCGGTTCCTTAGGATCACCCCCCAAAGCTCGTCCCCACTACTCCTACACTCTAGACCCCAGCCCCAATAACTGAACTTTCTACAGGCTCAGTACACCTCTTTTCACACCCCATCTAGGGTTGCATCTAGAAGTAGGTCTCATCAGACCTGAAGACCCCCTTTTCCAAGTTCTCCGCTCTGACCACCTTACAATTATATCTCACTGGACTGATTCTCACTATCCCAGGATATGATTGATCCCTCTAGAAACCAGTGTTTATATGTGTGTGTGCAAAGGGAGCCTGGATGACACCAGATACCAGTCCCTGAGTTTTATGAGTGTACAAAACGTTTCTGTCATAACTGTCTTTAGCCAACTCCCACAAAAGAACCATTTCCAACTAGTAACTTGCGTTCTTTGCGAGTTGGAGTGCCCAAACAGTCCTACTGCTCTTTACCTCTCCAAGTTTTTATTCCCACCGTTTGAACACATACACATTTCCTGCTTTTTTTATACTATCTTTGAGTTCCTAATACTTTCAGCCTAAACTCCTTTATACCAATGTCCCCATTTCTTTTCTCCTAGATCACATGTTCCCAATTTCCTACCTCCTCCTGGTTAACTCCAAGTTCATGTTTTACTTTTTCCAGTTAAAGCATCCTATCCTGGTTTGGAGTAGGTAGAGCAAGAGCTTCCCACTGTGACCCTGGTGCTATCTTCCTGGTTCTGAATCAAGTAGTATCAAATAGTTACCGAGTTTTCTCCACCTATGCTTGAGAAACTAGTTAAAAAATATTGAGCTAAACAAATTTAAGCTCCTGGAAGTTAAGCTCCTCTTGCTTTTGAGGATATGATATTGTTGACTGAATCAGCTCCTACTTTAAAGCCAGAAACAGAATCTGTATTTAGTAAAGACCCTTTTAGTTAAAATAATGTTCGCCATATAGTGACAGAGGTGCCACTCAATTTTACCTACTGGGTATGTGTATGTATGTATATTTGTATACACGTATATGTAGGTGCACATATGTGTGCATATATTATAAACTTAGTTTTCTTATAAATTTATGGTCATTGTAGAAATTTTGGAAAATACCAGAAGTCTAACCCATCAGGAAAGAAAATCAACCATGGTTAACATTTTTGCTATGAATTTTTGAGCTGCTTTCCCATAATTGAAATCAATTTATATATACACTTTGGAACATGTCAGGATTATAACTTAATACAGATGGTTTTATATTTTGAATGTTTTCAGCCATCATATCCATAAACATAGTCAGCATTCATTTTATTCCAGAAACATTTACTGAATACATAATATAGTGGTTAAGAGAACAGTCTGAGATTAGTTTCCTCAGCTACATAAATGAGAGTAATAGTATCTACATCGTTGTGTCATTGTGAAGATTAAAATGTTAGAACTGTGCCTGACACATGGTGAACACATAAGCCTTCAGTAAATACTGCAATAGATACCGCTGGGTTTTTGTTGTTATCAATTTAACATGCCCCAGGCACCTTGTGCTTTGTACTGGTCTACAAAGGTGACTGAGAATCTACCAACTGTGTTCCCTTATTGCTGGACATTTAGGTTGTTCCGGTTATAAATAGCTTTGTAACAGTCATCTTTGTGCCCAAGTTTTTAACATTTATTTTTACAATTAGTTTCTCAGTGTAGATTCTCTGAAGAGGAATGCCTAAGCAAAAAGGCATTTGAGGTTTTTGATATTCTCCAGAAAAACTACTGATTTACATTACACCAGCAGAATATAGTAATATCCTTTTTACTGTATTCTATATCTTATCGGGTTTTTTTAAATATTACTTAGTAGTTGAAAAAAATATTTCCATTTGAAATTATATAAGTACTAATGAAATAATTTTTTGTGCTAGCTTTGTCTTTTTTTTCTATTGTGTGTTGCCTGTATCTATTTTAATTCTGAATTGTGGTGATAGAGTATCTTAACTATTTATATTGTCTCTTTACAGAATAAGGGCATTTATCCTTGGTCCCATTTGTTGCAAATATTTTTCTTTGGTTTACAAATTCAGAAGTTTGTGGGGTTTTTTAGTAGAATCTTGTTGATTGATCTTTTTTTCCCCATTGTTTAAGAATGTCCCATTTTTTAGAAACTCTTTTCCTGTTTAGAGATCTGATAAATCCCCATGTGTTTCTTTTTTTCCCTTTCACATCATTTTTTTCCTTTCTTACTCTTCTTTCTATCCCCCTCTTCCCCAAACCCCACCCTAGCTTTATTTTTCCATGTGTCTTGGTATGTAGTAAACTCATTGTATGGAATTCATAAGTATTGCTTAACGCTGTTAGGGCAAAAGAGATGACTGGCCACATCCAGTCCTCTTTGTAAAAGAGACTCTAGAATTACTTGACTAGAGTGATGGAGAAATAAGAAGACTTAGAATTAACATGTCATTTTGTTGTCCTCTGGTCCTCAACAGACATCAAGGAGCATGTGAAACAGCTGGAAAAGGCAGTTTCGGGCAAGGAGCCACGATTTGTCCTGAGGGCCCTGCGGATGCTGCCTTCCACGTCACGCCGCCTCAACCACTACGTTCTCTACAAGGCTGTGCATGGCTTCTTCACCTCCAATAATGCCACTCGAGACTTCTTGCTAACCTTCCTGGAGGAGGTGAGTGGGTCAGGCCAGCTTGAAGGGTGTAGGTTTGGCCTCAGACCTCCAGGATGCAGCTCTTGTTTCCTGTCCCCTAGCCCTGTCTTATTCCCTCTGTACCGTCAGGAGCACAGCCAGAGAAGCCCATTTTAGTACTCATTTGCCCACTACCACCACCCTACTCCACCCACAGAAACAGAAACCAACCTTCTGGCTTGTGCTAACCTTCCTTGTCAGGGATAGAAGCTGGGAATCAGAACCAGTCAAATTCATCACCCACTACCTACCAGCAAGTACCCTCCCCTACAGTCAGGTCACAACTAGCTGCTACCACTGCCATCTTTGCTTCCAAAGCTTCATTTTGGAGGTAGAGGAGAATTCAGATCCATAGTCTACCACTTTGTATCCATGGGACTTGGGCAAGTGACCTAACGTCTCTCATTTTCTTCATAAAATGGGAAGAATAGTAGACTTGGGGGATAGAGTGTGCCTCAGGCACTTAGACCTGCACCTGGCACACGTGAATGCTGGTGGAGTCTGTTCGCTAGTGGTGCTCCTTATCCTTTCTGGCTATAAAACCTCCCTGACTGTTCACCTCCCTGACTGTTCGCAGTATAGTCCAGGTCCTGCCCCTTCTCACACTGCATTGACCCTTCCAGTCTGTTTAGAGATGTGAACACTCAGAAAATCCCTTGGGGTAGAACAACAACCAGCTTATTGTCTGGGAAAGGGGGAAGAAATGTGGCACCCTACACATATATTCCCTGAATTCTCTTTAGCCTTCACAGCTCTAAATTCACCAAACATGATCATTTTTTGAGCCAACTGTAATACATTGTTTCTTCCAGTTTTTCTTTTTTTTTTTTTTTTTTTTTTAAGATTTATTTATTTATTTAATTTCCCCCCCTCCCCTGGTTGTCTGTTCTTGGTGTCTATTTGCTGCGTCTTGTTTCTTTGTCCGCTTCTGTTGTCAGCGGCACGGGAAGTGTGGGCGGCGCCATTCCTGGACAGGCTGCTCTTTCTTTTCACGCTGGGCGGCTTTCCTCACAGGTGCACTCCTTGTGCGTGGGGCTCCCCTACGCGGGGGACACCCTTGCGTGGCACGGCACTCCTTGCGCGCATCAGCACTGCACATGGCCAGCTCCACACGGGTCAAGGAGGCCCGGGGTTTGAACCGTGGACCTCCCATGTGGTAGACGGACGCCCTAACCACTGGGCCAAAGTCCGTTTCCCTCTTCCAGTTTTTCAGTGATTAGATCTGAAAGTAAGTGCTGTGTGTATTTTTTTGGTTGTTTTTTTTTAAGATTAATTTATTTCTTTCCCCGTCTCCTCCCTCCCCGCCATTGTTGTCTGCTCTCTGTGTCCATTCACTGTGTGTTCTACTGTGTCTGCTTGCATTCTTGGCGGCATCGAGTAATCTGTGTCTCTTTTTGTTGTGTCATCTTGCTGTGTCAGCTCTCCATGTGTGCGGCGCCACTCCCAGGTGGGCTGTGCTTTTTTTTTTTTTTTTTTTTAAAGATTTATTTATTTTATTTAATCCCCCCCCCCCCGGTTGTCTGTTCTTGGTGTCTATTTGCTGCGTCTTGTTTCTTTGTCCGCTTCTGTTGTCGGCGGCGGCAAGGGAAGTGTGCGTGGCGCCATTCCTGGGCAGGCTGCACTTTCTTTTCACGCTGGGCGGCTTTCCTCACGGGCGCACTCCTTGCGCGTGGGGCTCCCCCACACGGGGGACACCCCTGCGTGGCACGGCACTCCTTGCGCGCATCAGCGCTGCACATGGCCAGCTCCACACCGGTCAAGGAGGCCCGGGGTATGAACCGTGGACCTCCCATATGGTAGACGGATGCCCTAACCACTGGGCCAAAGTCCGTTTCCCTGGGCTGTGCTTTTATTGCACAGGGTGGCTTTCCTTGCGGGGCGCCCCTCCCCTTGTGCATGGGGCTCCCCTACACAGGGGACACCCCTGCGTGGCATGGCACTCCTAGCACGCTGTAGCACTGCACATGGGACAGCTCACCACATGGGCAGGAGCCCCTGGGTTCAGTCCCTGGACCTCTTCTATGGTAGGTGGATGCTCTATCATTTGAGCCACATCCGCTTCCCGCTGTGTATGTATCAGTCAGGGTTCTCCAGAGAGACAGAACCGACAGGATGGAGATATATATGTATAAATGTTAAGAGATTTATTAGATTTTGTGTGATCTATGTATCTTTAAAAAAAAAAGACAAAAATATATATTTTAATGAAATATGTAAAGCGTATTTTAAAAAAAGATACATTCACTATAGGAATTGGTTAATGTGACCTTGGAGGTGGCAAGTCTGAATCCCATAGGGCAGAACCCAAGTCGGGGATGCTGATGAAGATTTTGATGAATGCCCCAGGAGAAGTCGGCTAGGTGAAGTAGAGACAGAAATTCTTTCTGACTGCTAAAATCATCAGTTCTTCCCTTAAGGTCTTCAACTGATTGGATGAGAATTCTCATTGTTGAAGGCAACCGCCTTTATTGATTGTAGTTGCAATCAGCCATAGATGCAATCAACTGAGTTATAATTTATATCTGTGAAATAACCTCACCATAACAATCAGGCCAGTGCTTGCTTGACCAAATTTGGACACCATAACCTAGCTAAGCTGACACAGGAACTTAACCATCATAGTATATATGTCAGTTTTCCCCCAGATTTCCTTTGTCCCAACAAAAAGCAATTTTTTGTGTGACTGTTGCTTTCATCTTTATAACTATACCACTTAACTAAACTCAGTCACATTATTTGCAGTGGTTATAGGTGTGGTAGTTTAATCTTTTGTAGATTGTATGCTGTAAGGGTTCCATTTCTCATCCTTTATGTCCTTATTATATTCTGTATAGATGTCAGATTCCTTTAATCCTTTATTGTATTGAACGCCTTCTTGACTTCCTTGGAAAAGAGACTGTGTCATCTCACAGCACCTAACAAAATCTTGGCACAGTAGCCACTCAATAAATATTTGTTGATGTACATAGTAGATGCTCAGTAAATTCTTGGTTGATTGATATAACTGAGCTTTTCCATAGTAACAGCTCGTATCCTCTCCCAGCCCATGGACACAGAAGCCGATTTACAGTTCCGTCCCCGAACAGGAAAAGCTGCGTCGGCACCCCTCCTACCTGAAGTGGAGGCCTATCTGCAGCTCCTCATGGTCATCTTCCTCATGAACAGCAAGCGCTACAAAGAGGTATCCAGGACACAGTGAGATGATAAACGCTCTGAGCACTGGGGGCTTCTGGGGAGATTGTCTCTGGGGCAGAGATGGAGAGAATCACTGGGTTGTGCACACCCATTCCCCAGCTCTTCCCCAATGGGAGTATGCACTAACCCCACATCTTGGGAGGCGCCTCATCCCCTCCTCTGGGCACCATGGGACAGGCAAAGGGCTGGCAGTGGTCATTCGTACCTATCCAGCTTCGGTACCAGCATAGCATATTCTTTTGGGAAATGTAGGGAATTTGGAGACAGGAAGACCTGGTACTTTAGGGAAATGAATCTCTCCCCGCTGTATGTAAAACGAGGATAGCAATGCCCACCTTATGAGATTGTTGTTAGTATTAAATAAAATCATAGTTTAAAAATACTTAGCACCATAATCTGTACCTTGTAAACCTTTGTGATATTTTAGTAAATACCAGCTGTTACTGTTGTGGGGCTGAGCAGCTCCATTTCAGATACTGCATTTCTGCCACTCTCTCCAGCCAAAGCCAGCCCTTGTCAGTTTAGCCACCTCCCAGAAGCTCATCCTCAAGAAATGACAGGTCTCAAGCAGAAATTGCCCTTTTCCTTAATTCCTTCTTTTCTATGTTTTTTTCCCATTTCTTCACCACTGTTTTCTTATTTCTATCCTGGCTTCCATCCCAGGCACAGAAAATCTCTGATGACTTGATGCAGAAGATAAGTACTCAGAACCGCCGGGCCCTGGACCTCGTGGCTGCCAAGTGTTACTATTACCACGCCCGGGTCTATGAGTTCCTAGACAAGCTGGACGTGGTGCGCAGGTACAGGTGGTCAGGGGGTCACTGGCAGATCTTGTGATCAAAATCTTGGTCAGTCACCACCATAGAGCTGAGGACTTGGAGAGGGAGATAAGCTAATCCATGTAAGGTGCCGAGCAGGAAAGAGAGATAGTGGTTAGCATGCCCTCAGCTTGGTGGGCAAGGGGGTCTGTTGATAATCACTGGACTGTTCCGAATTATTCCCCAGGCTCTTCCCTTCACCCCACACCAGGCAAGGACTGACTAATGGGTCAGGTGTGGAGGGGCCAGGCTGAAAACATGGCACTCCTATGCTCAAAACCAGTGGCTCCCAGTTTCCCTTGAGGAAAAGCTGAAGCCCTCACTCTGGTTTGTAAAGACCTGACGTGATTGGCCCTTATCCTACCTGCTCTGCCTCCCTCCCCTGACTTTCTCCTCTCAGCCACACTGGCCTCCTTGCTCTTCCTTCTTGGAGTCTTTGCTCTGGCCCTTCTCACTGCCTAGAACACTCTTCTCCTTACATCCTTCAAGCCTTTGCTTAATTGTTTCCTTCTCAGTGAGTCCTACCCTAGCTAGGCTATTTAAAATTACAACTCCCTTCTCCCTTCCCACCACATTTCCCTGATTTCTCCACAGCCCTTATTAGTCTGTTAGGCTACATAGTATACTTACTTATCATAGTCAGTTTGTCTGCCTTACTAGAATGTAAGCTCCCTGAGGACAGGACTTTTGTCCCTTTTGGGCACCTAGAATGATGTGTACCACACTAGGCTTATGAAGGTTGAAAGTTCAGTGACTAAAGAGAAGTGTGGAGTGTATCACTATTTTTGGAATTGAGAGATAATGGAAAGGTCAGAGGCAGTTAGAAGAGTTGTGATTTGAGGACTCGACCTCTTTTTTTCTTTCTTTCTTGAAGTTTCCTGCACGCTCGGCTCCGGACAGCCACCCTTCGGCATGATGCAGATGGGCAGGCCACCCTCCTGAACCTCCTGCTGCGCAACTACCTACACTACAGTTTGTATGACCAGGCAGAGAAGCTGGTGTCTAAGTCGGTGTTCCCTGAACAGGCCAACAACAACGAGTGGGCTAGGTACCTCTACTACACAGGTGAGCAGAAGGCCCAGCCGTGGGGCAGAAGGTGCCTCGGCCTCTCTTGATTTCAATTTTCTGGGGGGTAGTCCTGGAGAGGCACATTTGCCCCTCTGTTTTGAGATCGTGGGTTGGATGACATTGTTTCTTGATGCCCTCTTACACCCAGGGCGGATCAAAGCCATCCAGCTTGAGTACTCAGAGGCCCGGAGAACAATGACCAATGCTCTTCGCAAGGCCCCGCAGCACACAGCTGTAGGCTTCAAACAGACGGTGAGCAGCAGTTGTCATCTCCCGTCACCTCCCTTGCTCATCCCATGCCACTTTAGTTCTGTTTCCCTACACAAGGGACTAGGGAAGGCATCCTTCATCTTCATTATCCCAACAGTGACATCAAACAGCTATTCATGGGAAGCAGGTATAGCTCAGTGGTTGAGCACCTGCTTCCATGTACAAAGTGTTAGGTTCAAACTCCCCCAGTACCTCTTAAAAACACACACACACACACCTAATCATGGGTGCAACACACACCGGACAGTTCTTGCAGCTTAGGTTCAGAGTATCCTCCTTGGTAGGTGGCATCAGTACTCCTGACCCCCCAGTACTCCTTGCTGTTTTTGGGTTGTGGGCCTGGTTTGTGTTGATAAATTCTAGGCTCTTACCTGTTCCCTCACAACACCTGTGGCAGGGAACCCAGAAAATCTCTGTAAGGCTGCCTGGCTCAGGCAGGCATCAGCCTTGGCCGCTTGATAGCTGTCAGTCACCAGGCATTTTTTTGAGGCTGACTTTGGGATGGTAGAGAAGGATGAGAAATAGTATTTGCCCTTGAAGAGCTTTAGTCCTTACCAACAGGATGGTTTATGTGTAGCTCTTCCCATTCTATAGGAGCTTGTCATTCAGGTCACATCACTTGAGCCTGGTAACAGCATTCTGTGGGAAGGAGCAAAGAGGAGCTGGAGTGAGGGCTTTGGTCAGTGCCCTGAGGTGTGGGAGCCCCCACGGGGACAGACGGGGGCAGGGAGCACCTCTTGGACACTGCTCTCCTCTGCCTGTCCTCCCCACCCTGCCCCACCCTTCCCACCCACACCTCCTTCAGCTTAGTGCTTTCACCCTTGAATGAGCATGTGAATCACCTGGGGGCCTTTCTAAAAGGCTGACAGGCTCCCTGTGTGGTGCTGTGCGGCCATCCACAGAGCGCACTCTGAGCAGCAAGACTCTAGCTCCTCCAGCTCAGGGTAGATGAAGGCCTTCCACGTGCATTATGGGAGCTGCCTTCTCCACTTAGAGTATGAAGCCTTGCTTCACCCATTCTCAGCATGTCTCTTTACTTGAAGCTAGCTTCTCTGCGCTTTTTATCCCACTCTTTCCTCGCTCTTCCAAGGCTCTGGCCTATCACCTATTTGCTTAAGTCTCTGAGGCTGAAAGTTTCCCCAGCCACACCTCTTCCCTTCTCAAGCAACCATTCCATCTCCTTCCTGGCATCTCCAGCATTCTCAACTCTCTGCATTTCCTCACTGCCCTCTCTGCACTCCTGCCAGCCCAACTTCTGTCCTAGCCCCTGCAGCTCTTCCCCCAGGTTTCTGACCTTACCCTGCTTCCTTGCTCTGCAACCTTTGATGCAGGTGACAGCTTCCTTTCTCTCATGGCAGTGGCTCCTTTCTTGTAGCTTCCAGAGCTCAGTTGTCAGTCACACTCCCTTCCTGAGACCACTCCTTGGTTTCCTTAGCTGCCACCTCTTCCTCTGTCCATCCCTTATTTTTAGCTTTCCTTATGTTTCCGTCTTGAACAGACACTGTTCTGTCATCAGTCCCCACTCTCCTTGGGTGATCTTGTCTGTCTTCTTAGCGTCCCCTCTCCCCTCCATGATACGTCATCAATTTCCTCATTCACCCAGGCCCACGTCCTGAGCACCAGACCCACTGTACCCCTCCATGGCGGTGTTCCCTGCTCAAGCTTAGCTTCTTCAAAACGAAGCCCTCTGCCATCCCTGCCATCCTCTAGAACCCCTGCCTCCTGCTTTTCCTTGCTTCATTAATATCCTTCTGGTCTCCATATTTTTCTGCCTCTTTTTCCAGTCTGTTCCCTTGACTGAAACATCCTCCCTCCATTTCTGCTTTGTCATAATCATTACGGCACATATTAAATGCCACTGTCTGCATGGATTTTCCCTTATACATGGGTTACTCCAGGGGACAGGGACAGCCTCATGGACATAAGTGGAGGGTGGAGGATCTTAGCCACCCTGCCCCCTGCCTTCTTCCTTCCCAGGTGTGGGCATGGGCACACCTGGCTGTTAGAACCCTTGGGACTCTCCAATAACACCTGCTGTCTCAGCTCCTGGATTGCAGGACCTTGTCATCCCCCCTTTCTTTCCCTACGCAGTGCCAAATCCCCAGTAGGCACCATTCAGAAACATTGGCCCAGTCTAGCAGCCAGCCTTCTGCTTCCACACACCTCTCTGGTCATTCCCTGTCCTAAGCTCACCTCTATCCAGATAACTGGTTGTACACATTGTTCACCTTCTATCCTCTGGCAGGAATCCACTTGCCTAACCAGCATCTTTGTAAAATTTGTTTTATTTATTCATTCCCTTCCCTCTCATTGTTTGCACTCGCTGTCTGTTCTCTGTGTCTGTTTGTCTTCTTTTTAGGAGGCACCGAGAACCGAACCTAGGACCTCCAATGTGGGAGAGAGGTGCTCATTCGCTTGATTCACCTCAGCTCTCTGCTTTGTTGTGTCTCTCGTTGTCTTTCCTCTGTGTCTCCTTGTTGCATCATCTTGTTGGGTCAGGTTGCTGTCTTGTTCATCTTCTCTAGGAGGCACTGGAACTGAACCTGGGACCTCCCAAATACTAGGTGGGAACTCAGTCACTTGAGGCACATCTGCTTCCCCTAACCAGCATCTTTGACTTACTCACATTCCATTCCCTAGACTTCTGGTCCCCGTTCCCTCACCATTTCTGAGCCATAAAAACTGTCCATTTGCCTATTTGGCCCACTGGAATTAAGCTTAGGGCTATGTGTGGCCAAAAAGTCAGGGGTTCCCAGTACCTGCCTCTAAAAGCAGAGCTTTGATTTCATGCCTGGCACAGGTGGTTTTTTTTTTTTCCTACCCTTTGTGGGCCTAAGTGCAGTACCACTTCTCCCCATTTCCCACTAAGTTTGACTGAATCGAAGCCCTATTTCATTCTCTCCTTTCCCCTGGTTGGCCTCCCTGCCCACTGTATTCCCATGTGACACTGTCCAGGTACACAAGCTCCTCATTGTGGTAGAATTGTTACTGGGAGAGATCCCGGACCGGCTGCAGTTCCGCCAACCCTCCCTCAAGCGTTCGCTCATGCCCTACTTCCTTCTGACCCAAGGTAAGGCTGGTCCCCCTCCCAGAGCCAGCCACACCCTTTCCCCCTGTGGCCCTTTGATGTTTGTGCCCATTTGCTTCATTTGATCCACTCCTCTGCCCCCTGCAGCTGTCAGGACAGGAAACCTAGCCAAGTTCAACCAGGTCCTGGAGCAGTTTGGAGAGAAGTTTCAAGCAGATGGGACCTATACCCTCATCATCCGCCTGCGGCACAATGTGATCAAGACAGGTGTGGGTCAGGGTCCAAGGGGCTGCTGGAAAAGCCACACTCAGACTAGGCTTCTCCCAGGGACAGGGACAGCCTCTCAAGTGTGCTTGGACAGTTGAAGGGGTCCGTGCCCACCCTTCCTGCTGCTCCTTCCTCCCAGGTGTGCGCATGATCAGCCTCTCCTATTCCCGAATCTCCCTGGCCGACATCGCCCAGAAGCTGCAGCTGGATAGCCCCGAGGACGCAGAGTTCATTGTTGCCAAGGTGAGGAGCTGAAGTGGCCCTGGCTGTCACCTTCTGGCCTTATTTCAGGAAGTGGGAGTGGTGGGGGGACATTGGCCAGAGAGGGGAATAGATAAAGCAGTGCCATTGTCTTCTGTGTGAGAAAATAGCAGTGAAGCAGGAAGTTACCAGAGAGAGAACGTGTGTGTGGATGAGAGTGTAAGGAGGACGGAGGAATGGGCTGGATAAGATGGGCTCCTTGCTGACTTCTTCCTTTTTTGGTGCCCACAGGCCATCCGGGATGGCGTCATTGAGGCCAGCATCAACCACGAGAAGGGTTACGTGCAGTCCAAGGAGATGATTGACATCTATTCCACCCGAGAACCCCAGTTAGCCTTCCACCAGCGCATCTCCTTCTGCTTGGACATCCACAACATGTCTGTCAAGGTGAGAGCCCTCGGCTGCTGAGGAGAGCAGCAGGCCCCTCCTCCACACTGGGGGTTCCTCAGAGGAAGATCACTGACTGGCAGGGTGGGAGACCCAGAGGTGGGAAATGACTGCCCAGGTTCCATAGCCACTTCCGTGGCTTTTAAGGGGTGTGACAGGCAAGGAGGACTGGGCGGGCATTAAGAGTGCAGGATTCTAGATTTGGTTTCACTGCTCATATGAGTCAATTTAACTTCTCTAAACCTGTTTCTCCATCTGTAAACCTGACAGGGAGGAGTCACCCGCCCTGCCTCCTCCTCAGGGTTGATCCCTAATGAAATCACGGTGTTAAGGCACTTAGAGAACTATGTGCTTAAAATGTGGAGCTGGTATGTCGTGCCAAGAAGGTTATGAATCCCTTATTCTACGTCAGGCAGAGTTAGGGGCTGGTGCTCTTCGGCCACCGCGTTTCTTCCTGCTTTTTCCCCCAAGAAACCTGGGATATTCTGCCTTGCCTAACGTCTGGCAGATGCTGTACTCAGCCTGACACGCAGGGCCCTCTGGGATCTGGCCCCTTCCTGTGTCTAGACTCACTTCCCGCCCTCCCCGCCCCCACACGCACTCTGCCCCCTTCTCTAGCACCACCGAGCTCAGACCAGACCTTCCCATAGGTTGATCCTTTGCCTCTGAGGTCTTTTCTCCATTCCTATGATCAGTCCATCCTTTCTTCTTTTCCTCCTCACCACCAAAACCCTTCCTTCCACTCTAGAGGACTAGGCATTTGTTCCTCTGAGTTCTCTTCTTTTTTTAGCATTCACCACATGGTATTGTAATAATTAGCTGACCTTCCTAGCTAAACTGGAGAGACAGACATACCTTATTCCTCAAAACAAGTGTAAAATTAATGCTTCCTATGCTTCTTTCTCTTTCAACTGTGCTTCAGGCTATGAGGTTTCCTCCCAAATCGTACAACAAGGATTTGGAGTCTGCAGAGGTGAGCTTCGGTCTGTTTAGGGTGAAACTCAAAGATCAAACTTCCTGTACAACTGGAAGAAGGGAAGTGTCTGGAAGGACTGGGAACAGCGCTGAAGCTTTGGCAGTCCCTGGCCTTGGGGTGGGTCAGGCTGGGCAACGCTGCAGGTGAGAGAGCCTGACCCGTCCTCGGCAGCCTGGCCCTCACCCCACCTTCCTTCCCCAGGAGCGGCGTGAGCGAGAGCAGCAAGACCTGGAGTTTGCCAAGGAGATGGCAGAAGATGACGATGACAGCTTCCCTTGAGCAGGGGGGCTGGGGAGGGGCGGGATGACTGGAGGCGGCTCTTTATCTCCCTTGGGGTCCACTGCCCAGGAATCACCCCCTCTTCCCACACATGGCTCACAGACTGCGGATGTGCAGGGGGTGAGGGGTTCAGGGAGCCAGCCACCCCAACTCCCCCCAGGTCCCCTCCCCAGCCGGCAACTTAGCATATGGGCGGGCAGGCTGGCCTCCCAGGGCAGGGTCCTGGCTAGTGGTGTGGGCAGCAGGACAGGAGGGAACAGCCCTGTGCTCTCCTGTGCTAGGGAGGGGGGACTGGAATTGGGACATGTGTTGGGTTGTATGTTTTTTTGAAACTTCAATTATGATTTTTAAACAATAAAAAGTTCTCCAAAGCTCTTTATGCATCACTTTGCTTTCACAGCGTCAATGTTGACAGGCCTTGATTTTTCCCTGGTCTTGGAGTATCAGCCCCAAAAGGTAATCTGAGGCAGTAGATTAGGCAGTAGATGAGGTGAGAGGAGACATTGGCCTTGGCTCAGCAGGGCCAAGAGTCAGCGTTGACTCTTACCCAACTCGCTGACAAATACTGGGCAGATCAAACCTCTCCGCTCCTTTCCCACATCTGTAAAATAAAAGATTTAAAGAATAACCTAGCTTTAAAATTTAGAATCTGTACTTTTGGATGCTTGAGATCGAGAAAGGTGGTGAGTCTGAGCGGTGAGGTATACAGAGCAGAGAAAGGGTCCCTGATGAGGCCGACAGCAAGTCGAGGACAGAGTTTGCCCTTATGGAGTGGGGGATGGACTCCTGGCAGAGCTAAGCTGTGGGGTCAGGCAGGGGGGCTCCTCAGCTTTGAACCCTGGACCTCCCGTATGGTAGACAGGAGCCCAACTGCTTGAGCCACAGCCGCTTCCCTAAGCCAACTCCTAAAGCTTGTTTTGTGAAATAGCACTTCCTCCTATTTTCCCCAAATTTATCCTTCTACCTTTGTAGATGTTTTTATTCTAGTGTCCAAGCTTTTTGTTATTTTAAGGATTCTGATACACTTGCCATTTTATAATTGACCTTACAGGTCAATTAAAAAATGTAATAGATTTTTTTTTTTAAGTCAGGAAGGCTGGGGCAGGGGGACTAATATTGAGCACCTCTTGTGTGCCCAGTTTTGGATGCTAGAACAGGTCCAGCTTGTTTAAATGAGTTGCAGTGGCAGAGCTGGGAGTTGAGCCGAGGCCTGTGTAATAACCGAATTGTATTCACATTGTCAGGCTGTACAGCCGCCTTCCAGCTTCAGCCTGTGGTCTGTCGTCTCTTTTTCAGTCTGTGTGGCCATCTGTCCTGGCCCTTGACCATTTTACGTGAACTCTGCCTATGACTTTCTTTTTGAGTTTGTGCGAAAGAGACCTGTCCATGGTTGGGCCTGTGAGGTACATCTGCCCATGGCTCTTTCCAACCCATTTAGTGCTTCTGGTTATAATTCATATTTTTCCCCACAGTGCCCAGCAGGCGGTTATAAATCTTAAAGTCATCACCTCCCAGAGTGCTACAGACCCATTCTTAGCTAGCAACAATCAGTAAGCATTTATCACCCTGTTGCAGAGAGTTTGGGTCACTCACCATCGTTTCTTGGTTCGTGCCCTCACTGACTATGGACCGTTTTTTCTCTGCTTGCTGTCTGAAAGCTTCTTGTAATTCCTCCCCACTGACCTGTCTTTTATTCCCTGGAAAAGCTTAGTGTCATCTTCCTGCTTAGAATTCACTGTATTCTCTACCCAGTTTTGTCATTGTTTGCTTACAAACTACAGAAAAGTGCAAAGAATAACAACAAATAGGCATATCCTTTCCACCCAAGTTTAGTGAAAACATTGTTAGTGTGTCAAGTTTTTTAATCAAAGCAGAATTAAAACATTGCTGCTAGGTGGGATTCCACCTGGTGCCCCTCTTCTCTAGAGGAATTCAGTGGATTGCCTTCCAGGTTATGCTTTTATATTTTTGCTACAAAATATAGTATTGTTTTTAAGGTTTCTAAATTTTTGTAAATGGTATATTACATGATTGGAACATGTTTGCTTTAGCGCAATACTGTTTTTGAGATCTAGCCAAGGTGACAGGTATGCCCAGTGCTATTCTAGGCATTGGGGATACAACTGAACAAAGGCTCTTTCCTCGCAGTTTTTTTGTTGTTGTTTTTTTTTCAAAGATTCATTTATTATTTATTTCTCTCCCCTTCCCTCCCCCAGTTGTCTGCTCTCTGTGTCCATTCGCTGTGTGTTCTTCTGTGACCACTTCTGTCCTTATCAGCGGCACCAGGAATCTGTGTTTCTTTTTGTTGCGTCATCTTGTTGTGTCAGCTCTCCATGTGTGCGGCGCCATCCCTGGGCAGGCTGCACTTTTTTCACGCTGGGCGGCTCTCCTTCTGGGGTGCACTCCTTGCGCGTGGGGCTCCCCTACGCGGGGGACACCCCTGCATAGCAGGGCACCCCTTGTGCGCATCAGCACTGCACATGGGCCAGCTCCACACGGGTCAAGGAGGCCCGGGGTTTGAACCACGGACCTCACATGTGGTAGACGGACGCCCTAACCACTGGGCCAAGTCTGCTTCCCCCTCAGAGTTTTCATTCTGCGAGGGTGGGCAAGGATATATGGTAGGAATGGGCAACACTTCAATTTCCATTGCCCTCCTGCTGGGCATTTAACCCATTTCCATTTGTTTCCTATTAGGAACAATGCTGTAGAGAACATCTCTGCTTGTGTCTCCTTGTCTGTATGTACTAGTACATAGTTTACAAACTTCTTCTTAAAGGGACAAATAAATAGGCTTGTGACCATAGAGTATTATGATTACTCAGTTCTGCCTTTGTGGCACAAAAACAGTCATAGATAACATAAAAATAAATTATTTAGGAACACTGGAACTTGAATTTCATAAGATTTTTACAGGGCATGAAATATTCTTCTTTTGACTTTTTATAAGCCATTTCAAAGTGTATAATCCATTCCTAATCCAAGGCATATAAAAACAGGCAGCTAGCTGTAAGGCACACCTGGGAAGTAGAATTACATGGTCATAGGATACGTACATTTCCACCTTGACTAGATACTACCAGATTGCCCTCCAAAGAGGTTTTACCATCTACACACACAAACACACACACACACACAGTAACAAATGAGACTCACTCCAGAGTCTTTATAAAGATGCTCCAAATTCAGTGCCAGAAGTAAACAGGAAGCCGGAAGGGAAATTACTGCCAGTTCTGGTCATTATGGAAAACCCAGGAAAGCCTTTAGGCAGTTGGAAGGATGAATAACAGTGAAGGGTCTTTGGAGCCAGACCCCTTGCTGGAAGACCATTTTGGTCTCTGAGCATCAGGTCTAGCTCAGTCTCTGTGTGTCACGGCCGGTAAGAAGGCCCATGCTCTCTACTTGGTCTTCATTCTCACCTAGTGAGGACTGAAGTCTAGATGAGTTACTATTCATGACTTACAGCTGTCTGGACTGGAAGGTAGTGTAATGGGAAGTGCAGAGGCTTGGAAAGACGACCTGATGGCAAATCCTGCCTAGCCCTGCCATAGGACAGTTCTGTGGTCTTGGGCAAGGTCCTTTGCCTCTCTGAGGCCTTCCCTCATTTGTAAATGGGAATCACACACCCCCTACAAGTTGGCTGGTAGGGTGAAACGAGAATGTAATGGAAGGTGCTCGACATGACACGGAGTGCCCAATAAAAGCCAGCTAACAGGCGATGGACTTGGCCCAATGGTTAGGGCGTCCATCTACCACATGGAAGTTCTGCGGTTCAAACCTCAGTCCTCCTTGACCTGTGTGGAGCTGGCCCATGTGCAGTGCTGATGCGCGCAAGGAGTCACACAGGGGTGTCCCCCACGTACGGGAGCCCCACGCGTAAGGAGTGCGTCCCGTAAGGAGAGCCGCCCAGCGCGAAAGAAAGTGCAGCCTGCCCAGGAAATGCGCCGCACACACGGAGAACTGACACAAGATGACGCAACAAAAAGAAACACAGATTCCCATGCTGCTGACAACAACAGAAGTGGACAAAGAAGACGCAGCAAATAGACACACAGAACAGACAACCGGGGTGGGCGGGGGAGAGGAGAGAAATAAATTAATTAATTAAAAAAAAAAAAAGCTAGTTAACACTTGGAGTTCCTCCCTGTTGGATAGGTGCCAGCACACTTCCTGAGATGAAAGCTCACTTCCTCTGGAAGCAGCCCACGTCATCCTTCCTTGACAGCTAAAAGTGCTTTCCTTTGGTTGAGCTGAAAAGTGTCTGTGGCTTCCCCTCCCTGTAGCAGCTCTAAAGTTGAGTCCACACAACACTCCCCTCCTTCCCAGGCAAACCAGCCTGTGTGGCTCAAAACATGATTCTGAGTCCTTTCACCATTCTGGTCACCCTCATCAAAATTAACATAGTTTCTGAACCAAAACTTCAATACTCTTAGACTGTCTGTGAAGACAAAACTTGGAGCCCAAAACTGTCCTGGCCACATGGGAGGAAGGTCACTCATTGGTTAAGAGAGTCAGTGGTTGGAAGTGGTTAAAATTGGAACTTTTATGTTGTATAGATGTTACCACAGGGGAAAAAAAATTGAAGAAGATATTTAGTGGTTGAGCTTAAGACTGGCACAGAGCCGACCTTGGTTCTGCAACTTTGGCAAGTTACTTAAGCTCTCTTGAGGTCAGATTAATCTTCTGTAAAAAAGGAAATGATTCTAGTACTTACCTCATAGGCTTGTGGAAAGGAATGAATTAAATAATGCAGGGCAAGTGCTTATTTAGGACAACATTGGGCCCAGGCAAAGTATTTGATACCTGTTGTGCTACTTGGGGGCCCTTTGCAGAGGGTAAAAGAGAGTGTTTAAAAATGTGACACTCCTACCCTCCACAGGCTGCTAACGCCACCCCTCTGCCTCTGAGGAGCTCAGCGCAGAGCTGGGCTTTATCTATGCCTGGTGGCAAATTGCCCAGACCCAAGTAGGGCACTCAGATGTGGGCACAGAGGCAGGATGTCACGGTATTGATAGAGTCCTGCTGTCTGTGGCCACCAGAGGGCACCCTAGCCCCAGAGATGGACCCTGGGCAGCCAGGACACAGCCACGCTTATCCAGAGATGTCTCTGTTCCTTGGGGCCTTGAGAGTGGAAATGGGGACAGAAGGTCACAGCCTTGGGTGTGGGTCTGTCAGATTGCCCCAGACAGGCCCCAAGGCCTGGGGAAAACTCACCAGACCGAGGCAAGACTGAGGCCTGGGTTCTAGCTCAGCCTCTGCCACAGATGACCTTGAGTGAGACACTCCCTCTCTGGCCCAGCTCACAGGGTTGGAACAGACACCGAGGTCCCTTCCAGCTCTAACATTCCACGGCTCCAGGAGCCTAAGACGGGCAGTTTCTCCCTCTCAGCCCCCAGCCCTTCGCCACCTCGGGGCACACACTCTGACTGGCAGCCTCCCCTCTGGGGCAGTGAGCTTGGCCAGGGAAGCCCTGTGTACCAGTCCCCCAATTCCAAAACACCGGAGAACTGGGGGGGAAGGGGTGGTGCCAGAGGAGGTGGAAGGGCAAGGTCAGGTAGGCCCAGAGCCACTAAGGGTCTTGCCTCATTCAGGACAGACATCCGGTTTCCTCTGGCCTCTGCCAGGATTCCGGGGGCTTAAAGAATGAGTCATGGGGGGTGATTGGGGAGTTCCCAGATAACCAGCTCTGGGAGGCCTGGCACCTATCAAAATTGGGGTGGGGCAGGAAGGGAGACCCAACCCAACGTCTCCATCTCAGTCCCCTGGTCCCTCAGGAGGGGACGCAGGAGAACAGCCTCCTGGGGGTTTGTGGGGCAGGAAAGGGAGCAACTTCCTTCTTTGATCTCTCTCAGAATTTGGAGGTCTGGGAGCAGACGGCTTGAGAATGCCAAAGAGCAAGGGGCAAAGGGGAAGGCGGGAGGAGGTGCCAGGATGGGAATTTGGGGACCTGCCTCTTCCCTGATTGGCGAGACCGGCCTCCAGCCTCCAAGGCACAATCTTTGTTCAGCTGCTCTGCTCCAACATCCTGGGGCGACTGGGGGTGGGGGCTGGCAGGGAGGGAGAGGGTTTGAGGGGACAAGACGACGTCAAAGCGGGATCAGAAAGATTCCACGATTTCACAAAACTTTCGCAAACAGCTTTTTGTCCCAACCCCCTGTATTGTCCTGGACAGCAAATTTGCATAAACCCTAGGAAGTTATTACTAAGCCTTAGTCTCAGCACCAGGTAATTTCCTCCCGGGCCTCCATGGGGGTATAAAGGTCCTCTCGAGCTGGTCCCAGACAGAGCCCAGAGCCTGCTGCCCAGAGCCTGTCCAGACCCACGACGGAGCCTGCTGCCCGAGCCCCATGAAGCTGACCGGTGAGGGCCTGGCCCAGGCTGGGGGAGCTGCCGGGCCTGGGCCTGGGAGGGCTGTGGTGGCAGAGGCGCTGGATTGGGGGTGAGGGGCTCCTGCTGCTCGGGGGAGCAGCCTGGGAGGGATGGACGAGCATGTCTCCTGAGCCCCTGTCTGCTCTCAGCTCTGCTGCTGCTGCTCTGGCACAGTGCACTCTGGACGGTGCAAGAAGCTGCCCCCCTGGAGCCTGCTGGCTCCCTGCCTCACAGCTTCCTGCTCAAGTGCATGGAGCAAGTGAGAAAGATCCAGGCCGGAGGAGCAGGGCTGCAGGAGAGGCTGGTGAGTGAGGGTGGTGCGGCGGGGAGGGTAGTGGGACACAGATGCTGTAAGAGGGGGCGCAGGAGAAAGAAGTCCTGGTGGGGAGAACTGTGGGGACAGGGGGAGGGGTAAAGACCCCTGGGAGGGGAAGGGTGGTATGGAGAAGACATCAGAAGAGCAATGTCAGGGAGGGGCATGGGAGAGGGAGACATGGGTGGGATCTGGAGACAATTAGGAGATGGGGAGTTTGGGAGGAATAGGAAGGAACTTGGGGAAGAGAAGCTGGGGGGACAGTGCTGGGGAGGTGCTGGCGTGGTCGATGGAGCATGGATGGACAGGGCGGGATGGGCTGAGAAGCCTGTTGGCATCCGGAGGGAAGGGAACGATGCAAAAGGCAAGGAGGACTCAGGAGGGAAGAGAGGCCTGGCGAGGGCCCCCCACTCAGCCTCCTTCCCACCTGCAGTGTGCCACCCACAAGCTGTGCCACCCTGAGGAGCTGGTGCTACTCGGGCATATTCTGGGCATCCCCCAGGCTCCCCTAAGCAGCTGCTCCAGCCAAGCCCTGCAGCTGGTGAGTGTCTGGAGGGTGAGGGCCTAAGGGAGAGGACGGGGAGGAGGAGAAGGGGGGCGGAGACCCACCCCCCCTGTGCCAAGCTGAGGGCCCCAAGAGGAGTGTCGCAGACTGCCACCCCCTAAACCCTCCTCTGTCTCCACAGACGGACTGCCTAAGCCAGCTCCACCGCGGCCTCTTCCTCTACCAGGGCCTCCTGCAGGCCCTGGCAGGGACTTCCCCCGAGGTAACCCCCACCTTGGATTTCCTGCTGCTGGACATCACTGACTTTGCCACCAACATCTGGCAGCAGGTGAGCCTCCTCTGGTACCAGAGCCGAGAAGGCAAGTGGTAGGGCCTAGACGGAGCTGATCCCCAAAGGACCTGCCCATGCCGCTGCACGCTGCGTGGTGCACGCCCTGGGATCCTGAAAGTTCTGTAGGGTTGGGGTGGCAGCATACCCTCCTCCGCCGGCCGTGCCCCTAGCTGCGAGCCCACAGATCGCTGGACCTTGAAGCAGAAGTCTGGGCTGCATCGCCACAGCCCAAGTCCGCCAGCTTCATCTGCAGTAACGCCTGCTCAGCAGGGCCTGACTACTGCCCCCTTCCTTCCCCCACAGATGGAAGACCTGGGGGTGGCCCCCGCAGCGCAGCCCACCCAAGGCACCACACCACACTTCACCTCTGCTTTCCAGCGCCGCGCAGGGGCCGTCCTGGTGGCCTCCAACCTGCAGAGCTTCCTGGAACTGGCGTACCGTGCGCTGCACTACCTTGACCAGCCCTGAGCCAGCCCTCCCCTAGCTGGTGTATTTATCGCTATTTAATATTTATGTTTATTTAAACCGAATATTTAAAGAAAGGGAAGAGTGGGACGGAGCCCGACTTCTGGGTCCTTCCCTCTGCCTTTGAGTTCCATTCTCCTGCCTGTAGCAGGGAGTCTCCTGCCCTCCTCCCCGGGATGGGGAGGTAACTAGGTAAATACCAAGTATTTTTACCTGTGGCTGCTCTCTGGCCCCAGCTGTGTGGTGGGTGCTGGGAGGAGCTGCAGTGAAGCCCAAGCCCTGAGGGCACCCACCTTAGAGCCCTTGGGAGCATCAGGAAGTCTCCCATGTGGGAGACAGGCCAATCCTGTTTAATATTTAAACAGCAGTGTTCCCCAACCGGGTCCTCGTGTCCCTTGCTCTGGTCTCGACCTGGCTTGCTTTCCAGCAGGCCCGCCAGGTCCCACTTCCCCTCCTGGTCCGCCGCCCCCTGGGCACTGAGTCCCAGGACCAGCAGAGACAGCCAGAGCTGGGAGGCCTGACCCTGGGGTCCCGCAGATTTGCTGGGGAAGTTGTATTGTTTTTAAGGATGGGGGAGGGGTCCGGCATGGCCAGCATCTCCTGTGTCACACAGACACCAACAAGCTCAAGCGCGCCTGTCCCCTACGGTGCCAGGGTGCTGAGTCCTTTCAGGGCTGGACGGGGAGGGGATTGGGAACGTGGGAGGGAAAAGTGAGGGAACCTTGTAGGGGAAAGGGAATCTCGACTGCTCACCCTCCACTTCTGCCCCTCCCTCATTGCAGCCAAACTTGAGGATAATAAAGTGTTTGTCTCCATACATGTCCTTCCTCTTTCTTGAGTCCAGCTGGTGCCCGGCCAGGAACTGGGGGGTGGCGAATGGTGGGGGAGGCCAGAGGGAGGGGAAGAGGTGGTGCTGGGAGCATGGTCCTCCGGCTGCTCGGACACTCGTTCCTTCGGCACCTGTCTACTGAGCACCTACCCTGCAGACCCTGGACCAAGTGCGAGGGACACACCCTGCCCTCGTGGCGCCACAGTCTGGTGGGGCTGACAGTTTCCATGGGTCACCAGTGCCCGGCTGTAGGAGGAATAAAAGCGCCCAAGAGCACCCTGTGCACAGCCGACAAGGCATAGCTCATCAGTTGCTGACACGCTGTCTCTAAGGCAACCACACAGCTAAACAAAATGGTCGCTGACCACGAAGTCAGACAGAATGGCAACCAAGCCCTGTCCAGCTACACCAGGTCTTCTTCCTCCTCTCCGAGCCCCTCTCCCTTTGTTTGATCCCCACCAATCAGGCAGTATGGCGCGAAAAAGCTCAGCCTACATGATCAACCTAACCGTCCCCCATAGCCTACCCCTCTCCTTGTTTGGGCATATATTCGCCCCCGCCAATCTAATGCCGCCTAGCCCCACTTCCCTATTGCCCTGAACTATAAATTGCTGTTCCTACGTAATAAAGTTAGACTTGGTCCAGAACCCTGTCTCCGGAGTGTGCAGTTTCCGTATCCGTCCTCACTCCCCCGGGGCCAACTAGTTTGAGCCCACCAGCCTGAGGGACGCCTCAGTCGGGTGGAAAACGGTAGCAGTGTCAAATTGTGACACCTGGTGAGGAGAGAACTCCATCTCTCGCCTCCACAGGCCAGATGAGGCCAGGCTGGGCCTGTCAGTTTACTACCGTCCATGCACATCGGCCCATTCACCCTCACAAGTGCCCACAGAGACAGAATTAGGAAGTGCCTTTTATGGATTAGAAAGCTGAGCTCAGGCTGAAAACATGAGTCAGAATTCAAATTCTGGTCTCTGCACTCCTGTCTCATCAGGCCCTGCCTCCAACCTGCCCTCATCCCGGCTTGCACCCTCCTGCTTTTCTCAGCATCAAGGGCTGCAGGGAGGCCTGAGCCTCCTGGGCGGCGGAGGGCGGGGAGCTGTGGAGCCGCCAGTGGCCAGCGGCCAGGTCTGTGGCAGGCGCCACGCACACCTCTGCATGCCCTCTGGTCCAATCTCACACCTGATTCTAGACTGTCCCCACCAGACCCAGGGCAGTGCAGGGGGCTCCACTACCCTCCAGAGCTCCTCAGTCACTTCCCTTCCCCATAGGGCTCCTGAAAAGTGGGTGTGGCTGAGCTGCTCGGCCAGGGTCCTCCATCTCAGGTGGGTCCTCAAGAAATTGCTCTGGGCTTGGAGATGTGAGGGGCAGACAAGGGAGGGTTAAATGGAGTTCCTGCTCCTCACCCTTCCCTGGACGGAAGAGACAGAACTCTGGGCAAGCCAGCCACCCCAGTGGGTGCAGCACACAGCCCTCCTTTCCAAGGTCAGTCTGACTTGGGCTGGGGGGCCAGGCCAGCACTTATCAGCACTCAAGGCAGGTCTGGGAAGGGGCGCCTGCACTCATGGCTTCCCCTAGAGAGTAAGCAACATGGAAACCTGAGCCCTGCGCTCCTCTGCACGTCCTCTTCCGCCTCCAGGATTGAGGCTCTCCCCAGGGGAAGACTTCCTTCCCACCCCAGACAGGCACAGCACTTGAGGTCACAAAGGAATCCACTCCGCAGTGTTCTTTATTTACAAGGGTGCTGATAGGTGAATGTGCCCTCCATATATTAAAAAAACATATCTGTACGCACACATACTACACATTTACACAATCCTTCAGTCTTGGAATGTGCGGAAGAGTGTAAGGAACCAGGCTGCTCACTCTCTCCAGGTATTGGCAGAGGGAAGATGAAATTATGAAAGAAAGAAACTGGGAGACGTCTTAGAGGTCAGAAGTCAGAGAGGCAGGGGAAAGATCTGGAAACTGACAAAGGGTTCTTACGTCATGTGGATATGAGCAATGGTGTCTCATCTTTCCTCCCTGTTCCCCTCTGAGGTGCCTGGGGCTGGAGGACCTTCTCCAGAGGGTCCTCCAGCTACCCGCGTGACCCCCCAAACCCCTCAGAGTGCAGCAATGGCTTTGGCGGCCACCTGGCGGCCCAGGGGCAGGCTGAGGTCTGTGATAGCCAGGACCACCTTGGGGCTGGACATGGCTGACACCTTCACCAGTTCCGAAACCTGCCAGACAGACAGACAGAACGAATGACAAAGCTGCTTCCTGGGACTACCTCATGGTGAATGCAATGTCCCAGGAGGAAAGAAGACCCCCTCCTGTCTTTTTTTTTTTTTAAGATTTATTTTTTATTTATTCCGCCCCCCCCCAACTGTCCTACTCTCTCTGTCCATTCGCTGTGTGTTCTTCTGTGACCACTTCTATTCTTATCAGCGGCACAGGAATCTGTGTCTCTTTTTGTTGCATCATCTTGTTGTGTCAACTCTCCATGTGTGCGGCACCACTCCTGGGCAGGCTGCGCTTTCTTTTGCTCTGGGCAGCTCTCCTTATGGGGCACACTCCTTGCGCGTGGGGCTCCCCTACGCGGGGACACCCCTACGTGACACAGCACTCCTTGCGCGCATCAGCACTGCGCATGGGCCAGCTCCACACGAGTCAAGGAGGCCCGGGGTTTGAACCGCGGACCTCCCACCTGGTAGGCGGACGCCCTATCCACTGGGCTGAGTCCGCCTCCCCCTCCTGTCTCTGAGGCTGGCCCCTGAACCCCAAACTCCACTAAGACACACTGACCCCGCGTGACCTCGAGAGACGGTGCTCACCGTGGTGAAGGGCATGAACTGCAGGATGCTGCCGTGGCTGCCCTCCTCCAGGCAGTCCACACACTCCTCCATGAACCACTGCACGAACTGAGTGTGGGGGCCAGCGGTCCGCGACCCCAGGATGGAGGAAATGAGCAGGAACAGGTTGGCTGTGTGGCATGGGGAAAGGGGGATGAGAATCCCATGAGAAGGGTTAGAGAAGAGGATAGACCCTGAGAGGAGATAGGGGAAAAAAACAGGGGAAGAAAAAAAAAAAAAGTACAAAGAGTGCCCCCAAAATGAGGATGTCAAGGGAAGTGTAAAGGGAAAATCCTTGGGGGAGACTGCAGAGTCAGCAATTGGGGAGGTGGGCCAATGTGTAGCTGGGAGTGAAGGGGCACCAGGAGGATTCCAGCAGGATGAGGTGGGGGTGGGCAGCACTCACCCAGGACCCGGTTCAGAGGGTCCCTCATGTTGACTGTGTGGAGCTGGGAGGCTGAGAAGGAACTGCTCATGGACCGGTCAGCTGTGGAATGAGAGGGGAGAGGAGCCCTCGCCCACTGTCCTCCACCAGTAGAGGTGGGGCAAATGGTACATGGGGGTCCCAGAGACGAGCCTTAGCTCAGAGGGCCCTGAGTGTAGAGAGGTCGCTCGGAGGAGATGGAGAGGAACCACACAGGTGAGTGAGCACCTCCAGGTGCCACCTGTAAACCCGGGGGTCTTACAAGGATCAAACCACTTACTCCTCATAAATGGCTCCATTTGACAAATGAAGAAACTGAGATTCAGATAAGTTAAGCAACTGACTAAACATCACAGGGCTATAGATGGTAGTTGGTCTGCTAGACCCTAAAAGACCTCAGAGAAGCTAGGATCCTGAGAGGCTCGAGAAATCTCTGGAAACAGGAAAAAAAAAAACGCCTCACAAAGCAGGAAGTCTCAGATGGAAGAAGAGTGCCAAGGTAAGGACATACGACATCTAGGCAAGTCTAGAGTCAGGGAGGGAATTCTTCAGGCAGGAAGAGTGGCAGCAGCCCCAAGTCCCAGCGCGGGCCTGCTCCAGGCCCTCAGGGCACGTGTAGAGGAAGGAAGGTCAGAGCTGGTGAGTCAACCGCACAGACTGTGCCTGAGGCCATGAACTCACTAGAGTGTGTGAGTGCGTAGGGGTGAGAGAGCTATCTTTTCTCCAGGCTAGGAAATAGTATAGCTCCTCAGGGGACAGCATGGGACAAGGTCCCAGCAAGCCCTCTCTGACCGTCAGTAAGGAAGGCTGCGGCTGGGGCACAGAGCAGTGCAGCTTTCTTAGGGAGAAGTGAGCGTCCAGGAAAGGCAGCAGCCAGCCCAGCCCGTCCACATACTCACTGGGACTCGAAAGGTTGTTGGCATCGTCTTCATTGGAGCTCAGCAGTCGCATCAGCTTGGATGGCTGCATGTCGTCCAGGGGGAAGAGGCTGATGTAATCCTGGGGGGTGGGAAAGTCACTATTGCTGGCCCTGGATCCCCAAATTCCCAGTCAACAGGAAAGAGTTCTAGAGCTCAGATCTGACGAGGGAGGAAGTGCCAACTCCCCACGGCCATCGGGTGGCACTTCCAGCAGGGTCACCTTCCTCTGAGCCTTGGTCCCCTCACTGCACCCCCTCCCAGAATCCCTAGTGAGGAACCAGCAGAGAGCAAAGTACTCTCCTCTTAGAGGACCTGCCCACAAAGTCCCCCTCCAGACTAGCCAAGCCCTAAGCCCCGAGGGCAGCACCCATGCCTGGCTCCCTCTGCCTGGTAAGGCGTCTCTGACCAGTAAATGCTTAGCAAGTGTTTACTGAATAAACACCCCAACATTCGAGTGGAGGGGTCTCTACCTCGATGTCTTCACGGTGTCTCTTCTTTTGGCGAGAGGATGCCTGACTCTTGTGGGAGGAGTAGGAACTCAGGGCACACCACACAGCTAGCCTGGCAAGGGGTCCCGGGAGAAGGGGGATGTTAGAGAGGCCCACAGGGGGTTCCTGTGCCCATGCTGATCGGGGATGCCCCACACTCTTGGAGCGATACCAGGTGAGGGGTGCTGAGCCTGGAAGCCCTGGGGTGGGTAGAAGAGCAGAGCAGGCCCTGAAGAGAATCCTACTTAGCAAGAGCAGTGCCAGGAGGGTCCATGAGGCTGTGCCACTTGGAGGAGTCGGTGAGCAGGCCTGGCAGGATGTGACCCAGCAGGACCAGGGTCACCTGCTGCATGTCTAGACAGAAAATGGAGTAGAGCAGCTCCACCGCCCGCAGCGTGTGCTCCTTCCGTGTCTCCTTCAACAGCTCCTGGACGGACAGGTTGGGGAATGGGGAGTGGGGAAGGTGGGTCTGGGGCCCTAAACTCGGGGTCCCTACATCCCTGCCATTCCAGGTCTTGCTCTCTGCGAAGGTGCACTGGCTGAGCCCTCGGGGCAGCTCCATCCTGGGGCAAGAACTGCCCTGGGACAGGGACGTACCTCTGTGTTCTGATATATCTTCCCACAGCTTTTAGTAGCTGCCCAGGTTACAGTGGCCTCTCAGAGAAGCCTGGTTGACCAGGATGGGTGCCAGGAAGTGAGGGGGCAGCACTGGGTTTGGTATTTTTCTCAGGAGGTCTCCCTGGGTTTGAGGACACCTGCTCCCTGGCCATCTGTCTGGCCACACACATCCCAAGGTACCTTCCAGTACCTTGATCAGGTTATTGCAGAACCAGTAGACGCCTCCCATATGCAGCAGGGTGTCAAAGATGTGGATGGAGCGGCTGTCCACCCACCCCTTCTCCAGCACCTTCGCAAAGATGTCTGTCAACACCTCCTTGATGGGTCGCTTGGGGGGCAGCAGGTTCCAGTAGGGCATCGTGTCCACGCCCGTGGATGGGAATTTGATCTGTGTGGCTGTCTGCTGCAGCACGTCAGCACACATGTGCTCCAGGATCGAGCTCATGATGACCACCCTGGGGGAGGGGGAGGGACCTGAAGTTCAGGTGGACGCCACACCAGCAAGGGGAGGGGAAGGCTAGACTTTCCCCAACTTGGGTTACGGAAGTATTCCTGCGGAATTAATCTCATTCTATGCCAGGGGAGGGGACAAAAGAAAGTTGCAAATCCCCAGCGTACCTGACCCAGCTAGGGCCAGGACTAGCTCCTAGCAGGACTTCCACCTGCAGGGCGCAAAGCCTATTAAAAGGAAAAGGGACAGAGGTGGGGAGGGGGAGCTCCCCCCCCACCCCCCCCCCCCACCCAATCCCAGCAGACACTCTATTTTCTCTGTTTCTATTTCTCTCTCCTTCTCCCAAGCCCCAAGCCTGGGGCCCTGCCAACCCTCTGCATAAATAAATACAATCATTTCCCCTTGGCTGAGCACTTGTGGGGGGTTCCCTCCAGCCTTGGCCTCATCCCAACGTAAACTGTTACTTCCAGGAGAGGGGCCCAAGGTTGCCCCATAGGGCTCTTCCCGGCCCTTGGTAACTGGGCAAATATGAGTGTAGATCCAGGAATTTTCTCAAGGAAAGAGTCTTCCTTCACCTATGACTCCAGACTGGCCCTGAGTGCTAACTATTTCTGGAAAGCTGGGTTCTCTGGGAAAGCTGCTATGTCTTCCCAAGCCACTTTTCCCACCTGCACAGTGGAGTCATAGAATTCCCACCATCCCTCACCCAGATAGGATGTAGGGGGCTTAGAATGGATTGCGCCAGAGCAAATCTTCCATTATTTGTGGGGGGAAGGAGAAAGGAAAATAGAAAGAGGCAAGGGAAAAACAGACTCTCCTCAAACTTCATTTCAGCCAAATATTTCAACTCTTCCCTTCTAAGACATCTTGTGAACCATCACTCACAAATTACTGGTTGGGTGAATGAACCAACGAAATTCAACCTAGTTGAGGTTGCCAGGGAGAGCCTCCAAGCCCCTGAAGAGCCAGAGCAGGAACATGACACAAAAGACAGGTGGGGTGGGAGGGGGCGGGAGAGACGAGGCTTGTCATAGCTCCCAGACAGTGCTGTAACTCAGATAATTACTTTGTTCTTCTGGGCAGCTAGTTCTCCAGAACTTAAGTCCTCTGAACAATAGCGGTTTCGGGCCTGTATTACTGACATACAGCAGGTTCTGGCACAGAGACACATACTGAATTTAAGCTGAAAGTCAGTGGTAAATACATAAATAAGAAAGCGAGTGAGCAAGGGAATAAGTGAGCAAGTAAACAGTGTGTTGGGGAAGGTAAGGGGGACACTGGTCACTAGTCCAGGGAGAGGGAGGATGGGTTACTGACCTCTCATTGTAGAACTGCAGGGTGTTCTCACTATACAGAGGGCCTGCCAGCTGACGGATCATCTGCAGAGACTTCTCACGCTCGTCCAGCCCCAGCATCCGGACATGGGCCACAAGCCAAGCTACAGCACACACTGCCAGACTGCACACCTTTCCCTTGATATTATCTGTGATTTTCTGGGTGAGGGGGAAAAGGGTGACTGGGGCTCCAATCTCCCCTTCCAAGGCCTCTGTGGGCAACTAAATGCAGCAGGTGGGGCCCTGGCCACCTTCTCTACCTCTCTCCACCACAACTTTGATTCTCCCAGAGTTACCCATGGGTGGGAAGGAGGAACTAAGAATAGGATCGAGGGTCTTCTTGTTCTTACAAAAACATAACAAGCAATCAAAGACTGGCTCTGGTCTCAGTGGAGAGAAGGCTGCTGGAGAGGTGGGGCTGAGAAGGAGACAGCTACCTGGATGGACTCGAAGGCCAGAACCCCGTTCTCCCAGGCATTGAGGATTTCCAGGATAGCCGCTGAGATGCTGAGACAGGCCTCGTGCCACTTCATGTGCCTACAGGGGAAGGAGGGTGGGAAAAAATCACCACAGGGGAGCCTGAAAAGGGCTCAGAAGAGAGGGTCTTGCCCTGACTGCCACCCTTGGAATTGCACCCAGGCCACTTACACCAGCTTCATCTCTGAGGAGTTATTGAGCAGGGCCACTAGGGACTCCACTTTGGTGGAGTCTGGCCAGAAGCAAGGGTGGTCAGGGTTCAGGACCTTGCCCTCTTCGGGCATGCAAGTCTGCATCCAAGTCTCAAAGAAGGGCACCTCCGCTCCTGTGCTCGTCTCGGACAGAATCACCTGGAGAGGAGGGAGAGGCACGGGCCAAGTGAGAAGCTGGTGCTGGGCCCGGCACAGCTCCGCACATTACTGCCATGCTACTTTCCCTTCTCAGCCCAAAGGAATGGGGACAAACTGGTGGAGGACGAAAATGGGGGGCTCTGCTGCCACCTAGTGGTCATTGTGAGTGTGGCACTGAGGAAGTCTGGGTATTACCAAGGGGCATCCATTTACTTTGCTCAGGGTGGGCACCCTGATTTCTGAGATCAGTAGAACCAACTGGCTTGGGAGACTGATGGGGGCTGGGCGCTAGGTGGTGAGAGTTGTTTCCCCCCCTTTCTCTCCTCCCCTTGGTGTTCCCCACTCCCCTCTCACCTCTGAGCCATAGGTCTGGGCCACATGGCATAGCATGAGGAAGGAGATGTCAAAGAGTAAGGCACGAACTGAGGCTGCTTTGGCTGTGGGAAGGATAAGAAGACCCATCCCTCAGCCTAGGACAGGGGTCCCAAATCCTCATCTGGACTGAGAGGGGACCAGGATTTGTATAAAGGAAGGTCAGGACCAAGTGGCTCCTTCAGAGCCCTAAGGCTCAGGATCCTTTTCTTGGGACTGAACTGGAACATCACCCCTTCCTTGGAATCAAAAGAACTAATACTCTCCTCCCCAAAACACAACCAACTCTTAAAGGGGGAAGAGGAGGGACAGACGAGCAGATGGCTTTAAAAGTGTCCTTTTCTCAGCATCACCCTCTTTCAAGGCTCCCCAAAAGCTACAGCCATGGCTCAGGAGAGGAAACAACTTGATCTCAGTAGGAGCAAGAATCCTCTTCCGTGCCCTGCTCCCCTCCCTCCACGCCCCTCCATCAGTGCCACCGGGGCCTAGGGCGTACAGAGGTGACTTACTGCCTTCTCCGCTTCCATGAGTGGTGAATTCATTCAAACTGTGGAAGGAATGGACACAAGTCACATCAACCAGGGCAAGGAATGAGTGACTGGGGGGCTACACACTCTCAGAGAGCTTTCACTAGAATTTGATTTACAGGTTAACTTAAAATTAACACCTTGCCACAGAAAGGAGAATTATTTATATCTATTTTTTAAAAGCCATCCAAGGCCTAGAGAAGGGCTCAGTGAACAAAATTCTGTACATTAAAACTCTGAGTCGGGAAACGGACTTTGGCCCAGTGGTTAGGGCGTCCGTCTACCACATGGGAGGTCCGCGGTTCAAACCCCGGGCCTCCTTGACCCGTGTGGAGCTGGCCATGCGCAGCGCTGATGCGCGCAAGGAGTGCCTTGCCACGCAAGGGTGTCCCCCGCGTGGGGAGCCCCACGCGCAAGGAGTGCGCCCCGTAAGGAGAGCCGCCCAGCGTGAAAAGAAAGAGCAGCCTGCCCAGGAATGGCGCCGCCCACACTTCCCGTGCCGCTGACGACAACAGAAGCGGACAGAGAAACAAGACGCAGCAAATAGACACCAAGAACAGACAACCAGGGGAGGGGGGGAAGTTAAATAAATAAATAAATCTAAAAAAAAAAAAAAAAAAAAAAAAATCTCTGAGTCAATCAAAAAAGTCAACAAAATGGACAGCCCCCTGTTAATGACATACAGGGAATTCCTCCATGCCTGCTGGTAAGGCCTTGCCCCCTTAATGGGCATCTCCACTTCATCCTCAGCTGAAGAAAGTGAGCACTTCGAGTACAGAGAAAGGGCACTTCCCTCCTCCAGCGCCTCTAGCCGGGCTGTTCTGCTTTGGCCTGTGACCTCCAGGTGAGATCTAGTACTGAGAGTGCTGAGTCCAGTGACTGACCCCGATTCTGCTACCTCCTCCCTTCAGACATGTCATCCCCCCCACACACACACATACACCCCTCCACTCAGGGGCATGGCCTTCCTTACTGGATGAATTTCCGGGCAAAGGATTTAAGCTTCCCAGTGGCAGCAGCAGCAGCCAGCAGCAAGTCCAGACTCTTCCCAGACAGCATGTGGCCCAGGACTCCCAGCAGCCCCTCTGGAGACTTGGAGTGGTCTGCGTCCATTGTCTGGATATGGAACAAGAAGCCAAGTCCTGAGGAACACTGCAGAACTCCCATCCCCAGGCATAGCCTAGTCATGTTTCCATCACATGATATACCATGACCTGCAATTTAATCTACAGCTTTGTGACTCCAGTCTGGAAACCATTCCTAAAATCTACCCCTATGCCCCATGCATCCCTCTCAACTCAACTGGGATGACAGCGGTGGGACTGGAGTGGGAGAGGTGACTGTGGTGAGATTGTCTATGGCTTCCACATGGGAAAGTGAGCTGACATAAGTGAAAGCACCTACCACAATGCTTGGGATACAAGCAATGCTCAGCAAGGGTTAATTTTCAGTGGTGCTTCCCTCGCCTGCCCCCTCCCTCTGTGTCCAAAGCAGTTATGTATAAAAGGCAGAAGACAGTGGTTTGAAGCCTCAGTTCACTTTTTTGGAAGTAGAAGGGATGCTGGGAAGAGGAGTGATAACCCTGGTGGCAAGGGAAGAGCATGCTCACCTTGAGAATGTTTGTGACAGTGGGCTCTGCCCGAAGGATCAGCCCAGGATTGGGCTGGATGTTGGCATTTTCTCCTGATTTCTGCTGGGGTGTGTGCTCCCGGTCTGCTGTGCTGCGGTCATAACCAGTTAGCCAAGAGAAAGGT
The DNA here is from genome assembly GCF_030445035.2 of Dasypus novemcinctus. NCBI lineage: Eukaryota > Metazoa > Chordata > Mammalia > Cingulata > Dasypodidae > Dasypus > Dasypus novemcinctus. The sequence continues at coordinate 59,319,774 of NC_080693.1, forward strand.
ATAGGAATAGGGATAAATTCCTAACACATTCCCCAGTCCAATCTCAGAAGCAGTGGCACAGCAAAGGGGAAAAGCAGGTATGAACCTTTGGGGTGGGGGGTGAAGTTTAAGAAAGCAGTTTAATATTGCAATCACTTCAACTTATCATTAGTTATATATATTTTGAAAGTTCATTTAAGATTAAAGGAAGATTTAGACATTTTACTTTGATCATTATAGCAGTTTAATATGATTGATGAATTCCAAAAAGAAATATTGGGTTATACTTGTAATCTGATCTGTACCTGGGCATGACTGAGTTATGATTAGGGCAGTTAAAAGGCATGGCAAAGAACAGAGTTGAGGGTTTTCTAATGTTGGAGTACTGATGTTGGAGTATGATGCTGAAGACTTAAGCCGGAGCCTCAGGAAGTCAGCACACAGAGGAAAGAAAAGCCAGCACCAGGAAGGAAGGAACCTTGAACCCAGAGAAAAGCAAGCCCCAGGAACATAGGAACTCAAGAAGCCTGAACCCTTGCAGACATTGGCAGCCATCATGCTCCAAATAGACTTTGGTGAGGGAAGTAACTTATGCTTTATGGCCTGGTATCAGTAAGCTCCTAACCCAAATAAATACCCTTTATAAAACCAACCAATTTCTGGTATTTTACATCAGCACTGCTTTGGCTGACTAATACAGTCACAAAGAAGGGTATGAGTTCAAGAACAACCAGGAGTGCAAAGCTCTGCTCTGAAGAAACCTGCGTCTTCTTTTCCCTCTTGTTCCCTGTGACTCTAGGCAAGGCTGGCACTTGCAATCTTAACTCTAGATAGGAGGGGAAATGGCACCCAGCAGCCCGCCCTGGACACGGAGAGGGAAGTCAAGTGGTCCTTGGGATGGCCCAAGTGAGCTCACACTTACCGCTTGGCCTCAAGTTTGGTCACACTGGCTTCTGACAGAAGCCCCTGCTTGCTACATTCTTGAAGTAGGTAGTTTGTACAGTCACAGCTGGGAGAGAAAAGGAGGAGGGAACGTGCACACTGTTGGGACTTGTGAGGGATGGGAGCAACAGTCCCTGCCAGGTGTCCTCCCCACTCCTTCAGGATGAAGAGAAGCTGGAGTGCCTCAGGGAAAGTAGAGGGGCTCTGGGTACTTGGCAGCTCCTGCCCTTGCCAAGGGGAGTGAACAAGGAGACACAGTCCCCTGAGGCGTCATTTGGCACAGAAGAGCAGGACAAGAGCCCAGACACCTTCCAGTGGAGCAGGGGTGAGCAGGGGAGCTCATACTTGCAGCGCTGGTCAGCTTTGTCCAACAAGGGTGTGAGCTTCAACAGGAACTCAAAAGCACAGTTGACATCCTCTGTGAAGTCCTACAAAGAGTCAGAAATTTCCATCTGCCTTCAGGGTCCTCAGTCCCACCCACACCCTGCAATGCCAGCTCAAAGAACACCTTTGTGAAGAGAAAAGCCTTTAAGGAGGCCAGATTCGCCCCCCGCTTCCAGCAGCTGGATGGGGAGAAGCATGAGGTGTCACTGCTCCCTCTGCGGTTCCTGGACGGCACTGCCTGGGCTGCCGGGTCGCCTTCTGTTTGGAGCCCGGGTGTGTGTGTGCGCATGCACACAGAGGCTCAGGCATACACACACACTTCCAGCCTTCTCCCAGGTACAAGGACACACTACTACCTAGCTGGGGTCAAACTGGCCCTTTCCTTGCCCTTGTTCTTCCAGGGCAGAGAGGTCCTCCCCTGGTCCCATGCCACCCCATCTCTTTTCTTCAACTCACCTTGTCCCCATGACAGTATTTCTTCAATTTCACCAAAACCTGTGGAATCTGGGGGGTGAGGTAGGGAGAAAAGCAGGAAGTTCAATTTCTTTTCTCTTTCACCTAGAACTGATGACAACCCCTTCTTCCCATGCTCTGAGCAGAAAGGAACATTCCAGCCCTCGGAGTGAAGTCTCTCTTCAAGCCAAGGCATAAAGTGAGGGAAAGCCAAGTGCTCGATGCCCCTCAGCCTACAGGGTCCAGGGACCCCCTGGCCTCTATTGGATCAACAAGGAAAGGATCAACAAGCAAACCCCAGCTTCAAGGAGGACCAAGGCCCACCTTCCCTGGCTCCCCTCACTGCCCTGCACCAATCCAGGTGACAGAGCTGGCTAAACAGCACCTCTGTGGTAAGAAATGCGAGTCCTGCCAAGTGGGCTAAATACAGGCCTGGGACCTCAAGAGAAAATAATCAGTGGAAACTTGTGAAGCGGGACCTGGCAGGCTAGGCACAATGCCAGCAGGGAGAAACAGAGGTTCAGGGTATCACTGGTTTTCCTGAAAATCCTTCCCAGACTGGCTCCATGTCTCCAGGTACCTTGAGGAAGGTGAAAGCTGTCCACTTGAGCTCTTCTGTACCTTCTGGGGACTCAATGAGCCCCACGAAGCAAGCTTTCCAGATCTCCAGGACAAACAGTGGGGTGGGGATATGCTGTGGGAAGATCCAAGGGGAGGCATAAGAAGGTACTCACAACCCCTTCAGCCTTCTGCAGGCTCCAGGGGACCAGATAACATAAGGAAAAGTAGCAGAACTGAACAGGACCACGAGCCACTTAACACCACGAATCAGGAGAAATCCTATTTCCCCCAAGAAGGCCCAGAAGAATCCTCCCCATCTTGGGGAGACAGAAGCAACTCTGTCCGCTGCAGCCACAGCAGCCTCCCACCTGCATGCGCTTCACCATCATCAGCTGTTCCACCAGGGGCTGCGTCTCCCCTGTCAGGTTCATGGTGCCCTCGAGCAGGACCACTGCGTGGACTGTGGGGAAGCCAGTCTTGTGCAGCTGCTCTGAGTGCACGGACAGCATTGTGGGGATGCTGAGGGGAAGAGGAGCAGGAAACAGTATATGGAGAGCTAGTAAGGGTTGGAGAGAAGGTGAGAGGGGATAGGGGCCCCATCTTTCCACTCACACCCCAGGGCCTTTTCTCTCTCTCCCTGCACCTTGGGAGCCAGGTACCTCCTAATGAGTGTGCTGCACTGCTCAGCCTGGCTCCGGAGCTGGGGGTTGCTGAGATTGGCCAGGATCTCCCCAAGCTTCAAAAGTGAGTGTTCAATGGCAGTCCATGAGGCTGATGGAGAAAAGGAAAAACAGACACATGATGAGAAGCAAAGGAGGGGCAGGGACTGGCCCCAAACTCCTCAACTTAGGCACCCTGTGGGCCCACAAAACCACACTGGGGTGCTTCCCCTGAGGATGACATGGAGGCCTGAAGAGCAGCATGCACTTGTTCTAGAAGGGCAGCAAGCACCAGGGCTAAAGCCCCTAGAAACCATGCCCAAAAGCCTGATTTCTAGGGGATGCACCCAACTGACTTTAGAGACAAGCTACAACACAGCACAAGCAGTGGAAGAGAGACAGAGGAAGATGAGAGAGCGCCAGTGGCTGGAATAGTGGGGGTGTCCACAAGCCACTTCAGGAATAGGTCTACCCAAAAAGCTAACCTGGTGAGAGGCCAGCCACTCTCCCGTCTAATCAGGCTGGGTTCCTAATGTCCTTCCATGTTTGCCCACTCCCTTGTCTGAGCCTTTACTCTTGCTGCACTCCCCACTTCTGAGATGTCTTTCCTACTCATCTTCATCTCTCAAAATCCCCCCATCCTTCAAGTCCCTGTTCAAGCCCCAGCTCTAATTCAACTGACCTACGACTCATACAACCAGCCTAACCTACTGATCTCCGTCTCCTAAACACCTTCATCCATCGTGGGTACCACATTATCTAGCACTTAATTACAAGTCCCTTATCCTAGTTACAACTCCAGAAGAGCAAATGATGAATAATGGCACCAACTAGCCCATTAACCTCCATGTAGCATAAGGGGGAAAAAACACAAAAAGACAAGATCTGAGATCCACTAAATTTAAATTAAGCATCCACTCATTTTCAGCCAATAAACATTTATCAAGTGCTTATAATAAGCCAGAAACTGCCAGTATAACTCATTTTTATGTAGTGGCCATCGTTCTGGACTTTTTGCAGGCAATAAAACATCTTTTGAGAAGTCACAAATATACAAACCCTATAACAAGTCCTCCAACCAGGTCCTGAAGACCTGAGTGTGCTGCATTCTAGCATTTTCTAGATACTGGAGAAAAAGAGACCCTTTAGTGGTCCCAAGCCACCACAAGACTGTGGCCTTCAGGTCTTATGCCCAGAAATACTGGGGTCTTCCCTCCCATCAGGTGATCTGTCAGTTCTCAGGCTCTGGAAGGTTCCAATATTTAGCATTTGAACTTTCAAGAGGTATATGGCACAAGAGGCCTGAAAGCAGACAGTTACTGTATTTAAAGAGATGTTTTCCCATGTATATTATATACTAGTCTTGCTCCCCAACTAGCAAGTATGCTTGTTGAGGGCAGGGACCCTGCCACATGCTTCCTAGGTGGCCCCCCTCCCGCCACCCCCAACACCTGGCACAGTGCTGGGCATACAATAATGCTCAGTAAATACCTGTTGGTTGATTGGCTCGGGTGCCACCCTGCCCAAGTCCCTGGGATGTATGCAATGCTTATGGGGAGAAAAAAAAGGAAGTGGGATGATTTCAGATCCTCCTGAAAAAAAGTGGGATGGCATCCTGCCTCTCCCCTCTCAATTAAAGAACTGGCTATGGGAACAGTGGCAGGCGGGGCTCAGGGGAATCAGGGGACATACAGGCCTCCTCTACTTTGGCGATGTGGAGCAAGGCCCGGTTCTTGGTGCTGCTGAGGGTCTTCTCCAGGCGCTGCAGGCACATGGCAAGCTGCTTCTCCCCAGCCGCGCCTCGTGTACCAGCCTCCAGTCCCTCCCGGAACCGCTCAGCAGAGGCTGCAGTGCAGCGCAGGAGCCAGTGGAGGGCGCTGAGAAGGGCTCGGCACAGCCCGATGCACTCCTCTGCTTTCCCATGACAGCTACCAGGAAAGGATGAAAAATGTGTCTTTGCTCCAAAGGCTAAAGTCTGACCCAGGCCATTATCCCCAAGTCTCTGACACTCTCCTGCTGGGGAATACAGTTGGGAAACTAGCAAAGTCCTGGGGAAGGCACCTATTCCAGTTTGCTTCCACTGAACAAGATTTCAAATGAGCTACTCCAAATAAAGAAGAGGCATTTTGCTCTAAAGGAAAAAGCAAAAAGGATGGGAATGGGGATGTCCAGAAGGGCAGGTGGGAAGAAGAAATATGGGAATCCAAAGAGCTGGTCTCAGTCTATGTGCTGGGAGCGTCTCCTCTACTCTGGGACCAGGCTGGGTGGTTGTGAGCCCCTTCACCCCCGCTATTACCTCAGCCGGTCACAAAACATGTCCATGATATCCAGCAAAGCCTGGACACACAGGTCCCGGGAAAAGTCATCAAACTGTGGAAAGAACATCAGAGATGTTACAAAGTCTCACACATGAGACCGATGGTACATTTCAGCTCATCTTTCCAACAGGCTTCAGACTCTGCATCCTTTTAGCGTTGGGAATTGGCTCCTAATTGCCAGCCCCACACCCCAAGATTCCCCTCCCCCCAAGGGAAAGTCAGCAATGCCAGGTGGAGGCATTATGTGCTGCCCGTCTAGCCCCAGAGGTCACAAGATCAAGGCAGTCAAGGAGGTAGAGGTATGCCCTGCCCTACCACATCTCTGACCTTCTTCCCCATCTAGCCCGTGAGTGGCTACAGTCATACCTTACTGATAGCTGTGAGGACAGAGGAGTAGGACACCATCTAGAGGGAAGGAAGAAAGACAAAGTACTAATTTAAGTAGTGTTCAGACAGCTAGTACCCCACACAGTAGAGAAAAACAAACACTGAGGCTTTAAGTTGCTGCAACTCTCCTGAAACCTCAACCCCTCCAAAAGGCCTTCCATAAGCCATTAAAAAAGAAGTAGTGGGAAGCAGACTTGGCCCAGTGGTTAGGGCGTCTGCCTACCACGTGGGAGGTCCACAGTTCAAACCCCAGGCCCCCTTGACCAGTGTGGAGCTGGACCATGAGCAGTGCTGATGCACGCAAGGAGTGCCCTGCCACGCAGGGGTGTCCCCTGTGTAGGGGAGCCCCACGCACAAGGAGTGAGCCCTGTAAGGAGAGCCGCCCAGCATGAAAAAAGTGCAGCCTGCCCAGGAATGGCGCCGCACACATGGAGATCTGACACAAGATGACGCAACAAAAAGACGCATATTCCCGGTGCCGCTGATAAAGATAGAAGCGGTCGGAGAACACACAGCGAATGGACACAGAGAGCAGACAAGTGGGGGGGGGGGAGAGAAATAAATAAATCTTTAAAAAAGAAGTAGGAACACTAGGCACCATCTCCAGTCCTGCTTCTGTCAGACTCACTGCAAATGATATCATTAGCATACACTCACTGAGAAGCTCCTTTGGAGGTATTCAAAGGTGCCCTGTTTCACACTCAAATGCTACTCACTGTCCACCATAAACAAGGGTTAACTGCCTGCTGGTGGGTGGAAGAGTGGGCAAAAGTGAGGAGATGTGACTTTGCTCCTACAACTTCTGTTTAGAGGGAAACGGACTTTGGCCCAGTGGTTAGGGCGTCCGTCTACCATATGGGAGGTCCGCGGTTCAAACCCCGGGCCTCCTTGACCCGTGTGGAGCTGGCCATGTGCAGTGCTGATGCGCGCAAGGAGTGCCGTGCCACGCAAGGGTGTCCCCCGCGTGGGCAGCCCCACGCACAAGGAGTACGACCGTGAGGAGAACCGCCCAGCGTGAAAGGAGAGTGCAGCCTGCCCAGGAATGGCGCCGCCCACACTTCCCGTGCCGCTGACGCCAACAGAAGCGGACAAAGAAACAAGACGCAGCAAATAGACACCAAGAACAGACAACCAGGGGAGGGGGGGAAATTAAATAAAATAAATAAATCTTTAAAAAAAAAACATAAAACTTCTGTTTAGAAGAGTGGTTTTTATTTGAACTAGAACTAGAGACGAACATTTTTCACACTAAATATTCCAAGGTAGTAAATGTCATTACATAAAATCGTACTCTCTCTCTAGGATTTATTATACTTCCTTCAAACCCCTTGCCTGATGAACTCCTGCCCCTACCTCCCACCCAAAGCTGCAATCTTTCCTATGTGCTCCTAGTAAATCCCCTTACATCCAGCATTACACTCACCACACATAAGCGTGCCTGCCACCCACACTAAAGTAGGAAAATCAGAAGCACCTAAGTACAAGGGTTCTTTTACTCAGTGAGCAACACAAACTTGTTGAAAATGTTTGTAGAATGGATAATTAAAACTCATTCTTGGGGAAAGCGGACTTGGCCCAATGGTTAGGGCATCCACCTACCACATGGGAGGTCCGCGGTTCAAACCCCAGGTCACCTTGACCCATGTGGAGCTGGCCCACGTGCAGTGCTGATGCGCGCAAGGAGTGCCATGCCACACAGGGGTGTCCCCCACGTAGGGGAGCCCCCCTACAAGGAGTGAGCCCCATAAGGAGAGCCACCCAGTGCGAAAGAAAGTTCAGCCTGCCCAGGAATGGCACTGCACACACAGAGAGCGGACACAAGATGATGCAACAAAAAGAAACAGATTCCCGTGCTGCTGACAACAAAAGAAGCGGACAAAGAAGAACACGCAGCAAATGGACACAGAGAACAGACAACTGGGGTGGGGGTGGTAAGGGGAGAGAAATAAATAAAATAAATCTTATAAAAAAAAACTCAATTCTTGGGAAGTGAATGTGGCTCAGCAGATAGAGTGTCCACCTACCATATAGGAGGTCCAAGGGTTCGATACCCAGGGCCTCCTGGCTTGTGTGGCGAGCTGGCCCATGCACAGTGCCACTGTGTGCAAGGAGTGCCAGCCCACACAGGGATGCCCCCATGTAAAGGTATCTCCTGCGCAAGGAGGGGCCCCTGAGCAAGGAGAGCCGCCCAGCGCGAAACTGCAGCCCACCCAGGAGTGGTGCCACACACATGGAGAGCTGATGCAGCAAGATAATGCAACAAAAAGAGACACAGATTCCCCGTGCCACCTGATGAGAATATAAGCAGACACAGAAGAACACACAGCGAATGGACACAGGGAGCAGACAACGGGGGTTGGGGGGGTGTGGATAAATAAATAAATCTTAAAAAAAAAAAAATACTCATTTTAGATCACCATTTCCCAAAGTATCTTCCAAAGCTTCTGTGTCCAATAGTAAAGTCACTAGCCACATGTGAGTGTTTAAATTTAAAATAATTACAATTAAAGTAAAAACATCAGTTCCTCAGTCATACTAACTACATTTCAAGTGCTCAGAAGCATAGAAATTGTATTTAACTAATGTTTTACATACTTAGTAAAATTTGCTCACAACAGTGCTTTGTTACAATTAAACTGGATATATATTTGCAATGCACTGTACCCTTACAATGAACTCTATATTGCACAGAAAAGATATAGAACATTGCTATTATCACAGAAAGTTCTATTAGACCATGCTGCTCCAAAGGTTTCTTAAGATGTTAAAGAGATTTTACACACACATGGCTTCTGTGTGAAATGAATTTCAGAAACCCTAGATTAAACATTTGCACAGAGCTTTCTTTATGGTAGGACTTCTCAGAACTATAATATACGTGTATACAATGAAAATCTCTAAGATAACACAAGCATTGCAAGGAGTCTCACTTAACTAGTATTTCCAAAATACATTTTGGGAAATTCTATGTGAACAGTGAGCACCCTGAGGACAGAGTGCTGAATTTCTGTTTTTCTAGCGCCTGGTCCAGGACCTGGCACTTAATAGGTCCTCCTCGGTTAAGTTTTTATTGCTTCAAATTGATGTAAATTCTTAACTAGATGTACTCAGAAAAATGTTACATTAAAGCAAATCTCTGTTATTAAAACCTATTCATTGCCCTCATAAGATTGATGATCTATTTCAAAGGGAAAAAAATAATTTGTCTTGAATGAAATTAAACACTACAGCAAATCTTTTAAGTTGTCATATTTTAAAAAATAATTAAAGCATGCTAATAAAATATGGAAAATACTATATATAATAGTTACAATGGTATACTCAAATCAGAGGGAAAATACACCAAAACAAAACAGGCTACAAGGACTGCAACCATTAAGATAATCATCTGCCTCGAGGGCCAACTCCGCTGGAGGAGTGGCAATCCCCAAAGCTTGAAGAAAGCTAAATCAGCCTCAGTGACCTCATTATGGTGGATTTTACAAGTATGGCAATTCCCTCCATGAATAATTTCTTCATCACATGAACAGACTGCTCTCCGTTCAGACATCCTTAACTAGTATTCTTGGATGAACAGAAACAAAACCCAGAGAGGGCTTAAATATACAATTAGTGTTTAGTGCTACTGTGAAACTACAGCAAGTGTCTGACAGTGACCAGAAAGTTGGGAACCTGCCTGCAGGATGACCATAACGTTCCAGGCAAGTGTTTGTTTATTTATAACTGATGTCCCCATAGCAAGACCTTGGCAAAGAATTAAACCTTGTTGGATATCAACCTGTAGGGGGAGCTGGATGTTCCCACTAGAAACTCACCCCAAACTACAGGAATAGAAAACCCAAATTCTGTATGTTCTGGGGGATACTGTAAGTTCAAATGAATTTATGGTCTCCAAATTCAGAAATCTGTTAAGTATGTTTTGGCTAACCATATCAATAAAGCACTGCTGCTCCAGAGACCTAAAAATACTTCCCACATGGTGAGCTGTTTTTCATGGAGGATTTAACCTTTTCCAGTCTTAATATTTCTATCAACATACAAGTTCTAAATTGCCACAAGGCCCCAAAGGCCAGAGACCGCCTGTGCGGCTCACCTCCCATGGGCATAGGCTAGACCAAGCGTTAGGAACAGAGTGACCCTGTGGCTGCTCTCTAATCCTCTCTGTTCTTCCTCAAATGCAACACCCCTAATCATTCCAAAGTGTCCTCCGTATGCACACTGGATCAAGGAGCCTCCTGGCGCCATATCAAGAATAAATGACTGATGCTGCATGGCACTTCACAGGTCACAAAGGTCTTTCGTATATATTTATTTATTTCTCTTGGACTGTTTCTCCCTCTTACCTTTCCCATCAGTGTTCACACACTTCAAGCTTTTTCTAGTCTTCCCACAGACCCTACATTTTCATTGAACCACCACCCTCTCTTCTCATATCTAAATATGAGTTTTCTACACTCATTGTCTCTACTTCCCCAACTTCCCATCCACTCTGCAACCTACTCTAATCACTTTTCTGTCCTCAATACTCCAGGAAGCTGTTCATTAAAGCGACTGACCAATTTGCTGTTGTTAAACCCAATGGTTACTTCTCAGTCTGCTCTTACCTGACCTCTTGGCATCATCTGATACCTCAAAATACTCCTCCCTCATTGTTTAAACCCTCTTCCCTTGGATTCTATTCACAGAAGATTCTCTTGCTTTTCTTTTCTCCTCTCCAACCTCTTTTCAGACCCTGATGGAGAATTCTTTTCCTATGCAAGGCCCTTAAATGTGATGGGTTCCTCAGGAATTTGGCTTAGGTCACTTTTTGGCTCACTTTCCACATTTTGAGCCATTATACCCTTGCCCATTTCTTCAATTATCATGTGCAACTGACAACTCCTAAATCACTATCTCTAGTCCAGACCTCTCTTTATGAGTTCCAAGCATATATATTCAAACACCTACTGAGTATTTTCTCTTTGATAGCCTACACAGGCATCTTAAATTTAACAAAGCCAAAATCAAACACGTCGTCTTCACCCATCACCCGCATTTCAACCCTAACAATAATTCTACTCTACTGCCAATGTTCCTTTTTTCCCCCAAAAATCTATTTTATTGCTACATATTAATAAATCATTCAATTTATCAACCACTGTTTCTTAATGATCCTATCAGCCCTCCAGTTGTCCAAACCAGAAACCTAAGCACTATCTGGCTTCTTTCTCTCCTTCACTTCCCTCATTCTGTTAATTACCAAATCCTCTTAAAACACAACGTCATAAATTGCTCTTGATTTTTTTTTTTCTGTTGCCACTTCCCAAGTTTATGCCAACATCAACTGTCTCCTGAATTACTGCAATAGCCTACATCAGGGGTTTGCTCACAAGCCAAATCAACCAGGTATCAAAATATACCATAAAGCTATAATAATTAAAGACAGTGTGATATTGGTGCAAGAAAAGACAAATAGATTAATGAAACATATGAGAGTCAAGAAATAGATCCTTGTATATATGGAAATTTAGGATACAATAAAATCTGATCAATCAGTAAAAGCAGTTGGGCCAACTGTCCATCCATTTGGAAAAATAAATAAATTTGGATCCCTTCTTCAAACCACAATAAATTCTAAAAAGATTAAACAAAATAAATATAAAAAATGAAACTTATGTGTTAGCAGAAATAGTGAAGACTATAAGGTGTTGGTGGTGGGGTGATATATGGGAATCCTGTGTGGTAAGCATGATTGTTTTGTTAACTCACAATTTCTAAAAAACAAAAACAAAAAACACGGCCTTGGGCTTAATTCTAAGATAAATTCAGCTGCCCGGTGTGTGCAATATGAAGGAAGAGTGATTAAGCAGAGAAAAGGAAGAAGAATCTATTTTGTTTCAGGCATAAGGATAAAGATAAAGGGAGAAAAACAAGAAAGCATGTCAAATTGGGTAAGCCTAATGAGATCTTGACTCCTTGAAGACAGGCACTATGGCTTATTCCCTTTTTGTTAACTGCTATTAATTACAAATAATACCTTGAACCTTGAAGCCATTCCGTAGTTGATAAAGAGATGAAGGGAAGAAGCCTTGTTCTCATTTAGTAACTGATTAATGTTAGGATTTAAAATGGATTTGAGAGAGGAAAGCAGACGTGACTCAGCAACTGGGCTCCCATCTACCATATAGGAGGTCCAGGGTTCAATGCCCAGGGCCTCCTGGTGAAGGCAAGCTGACCTGTGTGGTCACCTGGCTCACGCAGAGTACTGGCCTGTGCAGAGTACCGCCCCACGCAGGAGTGCTGGCCCACACGGAGAGCTGGCACAGCAAGATGATGCAACAAAAAGAGACACAGAGGAGAGACAATAAGAGACGCAGCAGATCAGGGAGCTGAGGTGGTGCATGAGAACAATTTCCTTTCTCCCACTCTGGAAGGTCCCAGGATCGGTTCCCAGAGCCACCTAATGAGAATACAAGCAGACAAAGAAGAACACACAGTGAATAGACACAGAAAGTAGGCAACGGGGGGGGGGGAGGGGAAGGGATAAAAAATTTAAAAATCTTTAAAAAGAAAGAAAAGGATTGAGGGAGATGTGGCTCAAGCAGTTGAGTGCCTGCTTCCCATGTGCAAGGTCCTGGGTTCAGTTCCAGATGCCTTCTGAAAAAAAACAACCAAACAAACAACAAGCAAAATAAATGAAAAAACCAACTCAGGGGGACGTGGATATGGCTCAAGCAGCTGGGCACCCACCTACCATATGGGAGGTCTGGGGTTCGGTTCCCAGTGCCTCCTAAAGAGGGTGAGCAAGACAGCTCGCTGGTGGGGCTATGTGACACGACAGGCTGGTACGGCGAGCTGATGCAACAAGATGACTCAGCGAGATGATGCAACAAAGAGACACAGGGAAGAGACACAAAAAGCAGGGAGCAGAGGTGGCTCAAGTGATTACGTGCCTCCCTTGCCACATAAGAGGTCCTAGGTTCGGTTCTCAGTGCCTCCTAAAAAAAGATGAATAGAGAACAGACAGCAAGTGTAAACAACTGGGGGGGGGGAATAAATAAAATAAAATAAAATAAAATAAATAAATAAATAACCAACTCAGGGGAGCTGATGTGGCTCAGTGGTCGAATGCCAGCTACCCATATACAAGGTCCTGGGTTCAATCCCCGGTACTGATATCTTTAAAAAAAAAACAAAACGATTTGAGTTGGCATGATTAAAGAATAAGGAACAATTTGGAGTAGTATGGTAGGACAAATAATGGCTTCCAAAGATGTCTATGTCTTAATCTCTAGAACCTGTGAATATGTTACATGGAATAAGAGAATTAAGGTTGCAGATGGAATGAAGGTTGCTAATAGCTAACCTTAAAATATGGATATTGTCCTGGACTATCCACAGGGATTGATTGTAATCACAAGGGTCTTTAAAATGTGGAAGAGGAGGAAGTGGCTGTGGCTCAATTAGTTGGGCTCCCATCTACCATATGGGAGGCCCTAGGTTCGTGTCCCAGGGCCTCCTTGTGAAGGAAGGCTCGCCTGCACGCTGCAGAGAGCTGCCGGCCCACAAACGCCATGGAGAGAAAACTCAGCAAAGTAATGCAACAAAAAGGGAGACAAGCAAAAATACATAAGAGTGCGCAGCAAATAGAGTAGATAAAAAGCAAGCCGCAAGGGGGGTGGGGGAATAAATAAAAAATAAAATACAGACACAGAAGAATGCACAGCAAATGGACACAGAGAGGAGACAGCAAGCAAAAAAAGCCATGGGGAGTGGCTAAAAAAAAAATGTGGAAGAGGAGAACAGAAGTATCAGTGTCAGAATGATAGGATGTGAAAAAGACCCAACTAGCCATGGCTGGCTTTGAAGATAAAAGGGGCCCATAAACCAAGGAATGCAGGCAGCCTCTAGAAAAGGCAAGAAAACGATTCTCCTCTACAGCCTCCAGGAAAGAACTAGTCCTATTGATCCTTTGATTTTATCCCAGTGAGATCCATTTTGGATTTCTGACTGCCAGAACTGTAAGAAAATAAATTTGTGTTGTCTTAAAAATATATATATTCTGCATACTAAGAAAAAAAAATCACAAATTTAAAAATGTGATAGGAAGAAAATTTAAAACATATATAACAGGTAAGGATTACAAGACAGATCATATTAAAAAACGCTTAAAACTCCACTGAATTATATATCTGAATATGGTCAAAAGGGGAAATTTTAGGTGGGTACATGTTTCTAGAATTTAAAAAAAAAAAAAAAGGACTAACAGTGAACCCTAATGTAAACTGCTATGGACCATAATACTATAATTATAATAATAGTCTCTCATCAATTGTAACAAAGGTACCACACTAATGAAAAATGTTAACCATGGAGGTGGGTATATGAGAACTCTGTATTTTCTGCATGATATTTCTGTAAACCTAAAACTTCCCTAATTAAAAAAAATAATTCTTTTTGGGGTGAATAAAATGTTCTAAATTGATTGTGGTGATGACTGCACAACTCTGTGAATATATTAAAAACTATTAAATTGTACACTTATTTTGGGAGAATTGCATGGTATGAGAATTGTATCTCAATAAAACTGTTACCAAAAACTCAGTCAAGGGGAAACGGACTTGGCCCAGTGGTTAGGGCGTCCGTCTACCACATGGGAGGTCCGCGGTTCAAACCCCGGGCCTCCTTGACCTGTGTGGAGCTGGCCCATGCGCAGTGCTGATGCGCGCAAGGAGTGCCGTGCTACACAGGGGTGTCCCCCGCGTAGGGGAGCCCCACGCACAAGGAGTGCACCCGTAAGGAGAGCCGCCCAGCGTGAAGGAGGGAGCAGCCTGCCCAGGAATGGCGCCGCCCACACTTCCCGTGCCGCTGACGACAACAGAAGCGGACAAAGAAACAAGACGCAGCAAAAAAGACACAGAAAACAGACAACCAGGAGAGGGGAGGGGAATTAAATAAATAAAAATAAATCTTTAAAAAAAAAAACTCAGTCAAAAAAAAAAGATAAGGAAAAAAAATCAGTCAAGAAAATAAACAATAGGAAAATGGGTAGATGATACACATAATAAACAAGTAATTCACATAAGATATACAGAAAGCAAATAAACACGAAAAAAATACGCTCAACATCACAATTATGGAAATGCATATTAAAAGAAGATAAAATGTTTTTGCTTCTCCAGAAAAAATTAAAAAGATTTTATTCAGCAGTGTGGCAAAGGTGTGGGGAAATACCATCAAACATTATGGAGGAGGTGTGAACTGACACAATCCTTTTTTAAGGGCAATTTTCAGTATCTACTATAAATCTAATATGTGTATACTCTTCAAGTCAGCAATTCTATTTCTAGAATACAAAAATATACAGAAAGGTGGTTGTAAGGATGCTCAGTGTAGTGCTATTTATAACAGTCAAAAATTAAAAACAAAGCGGGAAACAGAGGTGACTCAAGGGATCAGGTGCCTCCCTCCCACATCGGAGGTCCCAGGTTTAATGCCTGGTGCCTCCTAAAAGAAACAAGGAAGATAAACAGGCATAGCAAGTGCAAACAATGAGGGGATTGTGAGAAATAAATAAAACAAATCTTAAAAAAAAAAAAAAAAAAAAGATGTGTCTACTCTGGAATAGTATTTGACAATAAAAAAGATCAAACTACTGACATATGTAAGAAAACAGATGAACTCCCCAACACATTATGTTAAGTGAAAGAAGACAGAGTATAAACATTTCTACGAAATACAAATACAGGCAATATGAA